>NW_017189517.1:25675210-26002691 GCF_001704415.2 Capra hircus
AAAGGAACTCCCAGTGGAGTAGCATACCAGACCCTCGCATCTGCCACTAGCAAGCAAGGGCTGCACAGGGAGGCGAGGGCTGCATTGCTTAGGGTAAAAACCGGGCCTGAATGCCCTGAGGGCAATCTGAGGGAACTAACTTGAGAGAGCAAACCAGACTATGGGATAGCTATCTTATGATTATATAGTGGGAGTGAGAAATAGATTTAAGGCCCTAGATCTGATAGACAGAGTGCCTGATGAACCATGGAATGAGGTTCGTGACATTGTACAGGAGACAGGGATCAAGAATATCCCCATGGAGAAGAAATGCAAAAAAGCAAAATGGCTGTCTGGGGAGGCCTTACAAATAGCTGTGAAAAGAAGAGAAGCGAAAAGCCAAGGAGAAAAGGAAAGATATATGCATCTGAATGCAGAGTTTCAAAGAATAGCAAGAAGAGATAAGAAAGCCTTCTTCAGTGATCAATGCAAAGAAATAGAGGAAAACAACAGAATGGGAAAGACTAGAGATCTCTTCAAGAACATTAGAGATACCAAGGGAACATTTCATGCAAAGATGGGCTCGATAAAGGACAGAAATGGTATGGACCTAACAGAAGCAGAAGATATTAAGAAGAGATGGCAAGAATATAAAGAAGAACTGTACAAAAAGGATCTTCACGACCCAGATAATCACGATGGTATGATCACTCATCTAGAGCCAGACATCCTGGAATGTGAAGTCAAGTGGGCCTTAGAAAGCATCACTACGAACAAAGCTAGTGGAGGTGATGGAATTCCAGCTGAGCTATTTCAAATCCTGAAAGATGATGCTGTGAAAGTGCTGCACTCAATATGCCAGCAAATTTGGAAAACTCAGCAGTGGCCACAGGACTGGAAAAGGTCAGTTTTCATTCCAATCCCAAAGAAAGGCAATGCCAAGGAATGCTCAAACTACCGCACAATTGCACTCATCTCACACGCTAGTAAAGTAAAGCTCAAAATTCTCCAAGCCAGGCTTCAGCAATACGTGAACCGTGAACTCCCTGATGTTCAAGCTGGTTTTAGAAAAGGCAGAGAGACCAGAGATCAAATTGCCAACATCCGCTGGATCATGGAAAAAGCAAGAGAGTTCCAGAAAAACATCTATTTCTGCTTTATTGACTATGCCAAAACCTTTAACTGTGTGGATCACAATAAACTGTGGACAATTTTGAAAGAGATGGGAATACCAGACCACCTAACCTGCTTCTTGAGAAATCTGTATGCAGGCCAGCAAGCAACAGTTAGAAGTGGATATGGAACAACAGACTGGTTCCAAATAGGAAAAGGAGTATGTCAAGGCTGTATATTGTCACCCTGCTTATTTAACTTATATGCATAGTACATCATGAGAAACGCTGGACTGGAAGAAACCCAAGCTGGAATTAAGATTGCCAGGAGAAATATCAATAACCTCAGATATGCAGATGACACCACCCTTATGGCAGAAAGTGAAGAGGAGCTAAAAAGCCTCTTGATGAAAGTGAAAGAGGAGAGTGAAAAAGTTGGCTTAAAGCTCAACATTCAGAAAATGAAGATCATGGCATCCGGTCCCATCACTTCATGGGAAATAGATGGGGAAACAGTGGAAACAGGGTCAGACTTTATTTTTTTCGGCTCCAAAATCACTGCAGATGGTGATTGCAGCCATGAAATTAAGAGACGCTTGCTCCTTGGAAGAAAAGTTATGAGCAACCTAGACAGCATATTCAAGAGCAGAGACATTACTTTGCTGACTAAGGTCCATCTAGTCAAGGATATGGTTTTTCCAGTAGTCATGTATGGATGTGAGAGTTGGACTGTGAAGAAGGCTGAGTGCCGAAGAATTGATGCTTTTGAAGTGTGGTGTTGGAGAAGACTCTTGAGAGTCCCTTGGACTGCAAGGAGATCCAACCAGTCCATTCTGAAGGAGATCAACCTGGGGATTTCTTTGAAAGGAATGATGCTAAAGCTGAAACTCCAGTACTTTGGCCACCTCATGTGAAGAGCTGACTCATTGGAGAAGACTTTGATGCTGTGAGGGATTGGGGGCAGGAGGAGAAGGGGACCACCGAGGATGAGACTGCTGGATGGCGTCACGGACTCGATGGACGTGAGTCTGAGTGAACTCCGGGAGTTGTTGATGGACAGGGAGGCCTGGCGTGCTGCGATTCATGGGGTCTCAAAGAGTCAGACACGACTGAGCTACTGAACTGAACTGAGCTGATCCTGTGAAAAGCCCTAACCTAAGACACCACCAGGACAAAGGACACAGCAGAGCTAGCCGGCTGTGGACTGGCACATCCCCGCCAGATACAGGCAGGCAAGGGCAGGCAGAGCCAGAAGGGGCCAAGTGCGGCTGCAAAGAGGCACCCTCTACCAAACTTCAAGCAGGCTTCATTGCTAACCAAGACTTCTTGGGATTCCGGGTGGTTGACATCCACCAGGAGGGTTGCAGCCAGAGTTCAGTTCCACAGAAGAGATACAAGGCACACCTGAGAAGGCGTGCCCCATTGTACACCCAGAAAACCGAGCAGCTGGGATGGGGGAGGTGATAAGATGCAGCTTCCAACTACGGATGACTGTGCTCACCAAGCACCTGGTCACAGAGCTGCTTGGACCTGGGAAGGGCACAAAACACAGGTCCAACCAAGTCTGCACCTTTGTGGAGTACCCGAGAACCTAAGGCTGAGTGGCTTAGACCTGGGAAGTGCCTACAACCCAGGGTCTGCCTCAGACAGTTCCCAGCAGAGCAATCTAGAGCCTGAACAGTGTAGACTGGGAAATCACACACACCATGAGCAGGGGCAAATGCAATGTGGCTGACACTGTGAGCACTCCCCACACATGCCAGTGATATTTGATTTCAGTGTTCCTCTCTCCCCACAGAACGACTGAACAAGTGAGCCTAAATAAGTGACCACCTTCACCCCCTTGTGTCAGGGTAGAAATTAAACACTGAAGAGACCAGCAAACAGAAGAAGCTAAAATAAACAGAGGGAACTGCTTTGGAAGTGACAGGTGCAACGGATGACAACCCTGTAGATAGCACCAAGTACATAGGAAGGGCAGAGAAGGCAATGGCCCCCGACTCCAGTGCTCTTGCCTGGAGAATACCAGGGACAGGGAAGCCTGGTGGGCTGCCATCTATGGGGTCACACAGAGTTGGACACGACTGAAGTGACTTAGCAGCAGCACCACCACATAGGATGGGTCTATAGATCCTGGGTAGTATAAGCTGGATCAAGAAACTATCTGAAAATGAATTGACCCCACACTGTCCACAACAGCTCCATAGAAAGCACTAGATATATTTTTACTATTATCAGTTTTTAAATTAAAAAATTATTTTTAAGTCCTTTATTACTCCTTTAATTTTCATTTTATAACTTACTATCACCTTGCAAAAAAAGACTATTTTTTAAAGCAAACTTCATATATATATATATATATATATATAATTTTTGTGACTTCGTTTCTTTTTAATATTGTGTTTTTGAGAATCTAACCTCTACTCTAGATTTATAAGCTTTGCTTTTTAGTATTTGTTATCAATTTTGTACATTTAAGAACCCAATCTTCAGCACTCATTTTTACTTGGTAGCGAGATTACTGGCTCAATTACTCTCTCCTTCTTTTGACTCTCCTTTTTTTCCACCAGGTCACCTCTATTTCCTCCCTCCCCCTTCTCTCCTCTACACAACTCTGTGAATCTCTCTGTGTTCCAGGCTGTGGAGAACACTTAGGAAACAGATTACTGACTGGATGTATCTCTCTCCTTTTGATTCCCCCTTTTATCCTCCTGGCCACCTCTGTCTGCTTCCTCCCTCTTCTCTTCTCTGTGTAACTCCATGAACATCTCTGGGGGATTCAGACTGTGGGGAGCACATAGGGAAGTTATTACTGGATAGCTTGCTCTCTCCTCTTTTGATTCCCCCTCTTTTCCTCTTGATCACCTCTATCTCCCTCGTCCCTCTTCTCTTCTCCATGTAACTCTGTGTACCTCTCCAGGTATCCCTCACTGTGGAGAAAGTTTTCATCATTAACCTAGATGTTTTATCATCAGTGCTGTATAGATGGAGAAGTCTTGAAGCTACTGTAAGAATAAGACTGAAAACCAGAGGCAGGAGGCTTAAGTCTAAAACCTGAGAACACCAGAGAACTCCTGACTCCAGGGAACAGTAATTGATAGGAGCTCATCAAAAGCCTCCATACCTACACTGAAACCAAGCACCACCCAAGGGCCAACAAGTTCCAGAGCAAAGATATACCATGCAGATTCTCTAGCAACAGAGGAACATAGCCCTGAGCTTCAACATACAGGCTCCCCAAAGTCACACCAAACCCACTGACATCTCAAAACTCACTACTAGACTCTTCATTGCACTCCAGAGAGAACAAATCCAGCTCCACCCACCAGAACATCAACACAAGCTTCCCTAACGAGGAAACCTTGACAAGCCACCCATCCAACCCCACCAACAGCAAGGAAACTCCACAATAAAGAGGGACCACAAACTGCCAGAATATGGAAAGGCCACCCCAAACACAGCAATATAAACCAGATGAAAAGGCAGAGAAATACTCAGCAGGTAAAGGAACAGGATAAATGCCCACCAAACCAAATGAAAAAGGAAGAGATCTGGAATCTATCTGATAAAGAATTCTGAATAATGATAGTGAAAATGATCCAAAATCTTGAAAACAAAATGGAGTTACAGATAAATAGCCTGGAGACAGGAATTGAGAAGATGCAAGAAAGGTTTAACAAGGACCTAGAAGAAATAAAAAAGAGTCAATATATAATGAATAATGCAATAACTGAGATAAACACTCTGGAGGGAACAAACAGTAGAATAATGAATGCCATAAATCTAGCCTTGGTAAACGCAAAAAAAATTGAAATCATTCCAAGCATCTATTCTGACCACAATGCAGTAAGATTAGATGTCAATTACAGAAGAAGAACTATTAAAAATCCCAACATATTGAGGCTGAACAACACACTGCTGAATAACCAACAAATCATAGAAGAAATCAAAAAAGAAATCAAAATGTACATAAAAATGAATGAAAATGAAAACACAACAACCCAAAACCTATGGGACACTGTAAAAGCAGTGCCAAGGGGAAGGTTCATAGCAATACAAGCTTACCTCAAGAAACAAGAAAAAGTCAAATAATAACCTAACTCTACACCTAAAGCAAATAGAAAAGGAAGAAATGAAGAAACCCAGGGTTAGTAGAAGGAAAGAAATATTAAAAATGAGGGCAGAAATAAATGCAAAGAAACAAAAGAGACCATAGCAAAAATCAACAAAGCCAGGGCTGGTTCTTTGAGAAGATAAATAAAATTGACAAACCATTAGCCAGACTCATCAAGAATGAAAGGGAGAAAAATCAAATCAACAAAATTAGAAATGAAATTGGAGTGATCACAACAGGCAACACAGAAATACAAAGGATCATAAGAGACTACTATCAACAACTATATGCCAATAAAATGGACAACTTGGAAGAAATGGACAAATTCTTACAACAGTACAACTTTCCAAAACTGAACCAGGAAGAAATAGAAAATCTTAGAGAACCATAACAAGCACTGAATTTGAAACTGTAATCAGAAATCTTCCAGCAAACAAAAGCCCAGGACCAGACAGCTTCACCGCTGAATTCTACCAAAAATTTAGAGCAAGGCTAAAACCCACCTATTCAAACTCTTCCAGAAAATTACAGAGGAAGGTAGACTTCCAAACTGATTTTATGAGACTATCATCACCCTAATACCAAAACCTGACAAAGATGTCACAGAAAAAGAAAACTACTGGCCAATATCACTGATGAACATAGATGCAAAAATCCTTAAAAAAATTCTAGCAAGTAGAATCCAACAACATATTGAAAAGAATCATACATCATGATCAAGTGGGCTTTGTCCCAGGGATGCAAGGATTCTTCAATATCCACAAATCAATCAATGTAATACACCACATTAACAAATAGACAGATAAAAACCATATTATTATCTCAATAGATGTACAAAAAATCTTTGACAAAATTCAACATCCATTTATGAAAAAAGCTCTCCAGAAAGCAGGAATCAAAGGAAGATACCTCAACATAATAAAAGCCATATATGACAAACCCACAGCAAACATTATCCTCAATGGTAAAATATTGAAAGCATTTTCCCTAAACTCAGCAACAAGATGTGGTTGCCCACTTTCACCACTACTATTCAACATAGTTTTGGCCACAGCAATCAGAGCAGAAAAAGAACTAAAAAGAATCCAAATTGGAACAGAAGAAGTAAAACTCTCACTGCTTGCAGATGACATGATCCTCTACATAGAAAACCCTTAAGACTCCAGAAAATTACTAGAGCTAATCAATGAATACAGTAAGTTTGCAGGATATAAAATCAACACACAGAAATCCCTTGCATTCCTATACACTAATAATGAGAAAAGAGAAAGAGAAATTAAGGAAATAATTCCACTAATCATTGCAATGAAAAGAATAAAATATTTAGGAATATATCTACCTAAAGAAACTAAAGACCTATATGTAGAAAACTATAAAACACTGGTGAAAGAAATCAAAGAGGACACTAATAGATGGAGAAATATACCATGTTCATGGATCAGAAGAATCAATATAGTGAAAATGAGTATACCACCCAAAGCAATCTACAGATTCAAAGCAATCCCTATCAAGCTACCAACGGTATTTTTCACAGAGCTAGAACAAATAATTTCACAATTTGTATGGAAATACAAAAAATTTTGAATCGCCAAAGCAATCTTGAGAAAGAAGAATGGGCCCAGAAGTATCAACCTGCCTGACTTGAGGATCTGCTACAAAGCCACATTCATCAAGACAGTATAGTACTGGCACAAAGACAGAAATATAGATCAATGGAACAAAATGGAAAGCCCAGAGATAAGTCCACGCATCTATGGATGCCTTACCTTTGACAAAGGAGGCAAGAATATACAATGGAGAAAAGACAATCCCTTTAACAAGTGGTGCTGGGAAAACTGGTCAACCACTTGTAAAAGAATGAAACTAGAACACTTTCAAACACCATACACAAACATAAACTCAAAATGGATTAAAGATCTAAATGTAAGACCAGAAACTATACAACTCCTAGAGGAAAACATAGGCAAAACACTCTTCGACATAAATCACAGCAAGATCCTCTATGACCCACCTCCCAGAATATTGGAAATAAAAGCAAAAATAAACAAATGGGACCTAATTAAACTTAAAATCTTCTTCACAACAAAGGAAACTATAAGCAAGGTGAAAAGACAGCCTTCAGAATGGGAGAAAATAATAGCAAATGAAGCAACTGACAAAGCACTCATCTCAAAAATATACAAGCAACTCCTGCAGCTCAATTCCAGAAAAATAAATGACCCAATCAAAAAAATGGGCCAAAGAACTAAACAGGCATTTTCTCCAAAGAAGACACACAGATGGCTAACAAACACATGAAAAGATGCTCAACATCACTCATTATCAGAGAAATGCAAATCAAAACCACATTGAGGTACCATTTCACGCCAGTCAGAATGGCTGTGATTCAAAAGTCTACAAGAAATATATGCTGGAGAGGGTGCATAGAAAAAGGAACTGTCTTACACACTGTTGGTGGGAATGCAAACTAGTACAGTCACTATGGAGAACAGTGTGGAGATTCCTTAAAAAACTGGAAATAGAACTGTCTTATGACCCAGTAATCCCACTGCTGGGCATACACACCAACGAAACCAGAATTGAAAGAGACATCTGTACCCCAATGTTCATCTCAGCACTGTTTATAATAGCCAGGACATGGAAACAACCTAGATGTCCATCAGCAGATGAATGGATAAGAAAGCTGTGTTACATATACACAATAGAGTATTACTCAGCCATTAAAAAGAATACATTTGAATCAGTTCTAATGAGGTGGGTGAAACTGTAGCCTACTATAGAGAGTGAAGTAAGCCAAAAAGAAAAACACCAATACAATATACTAACACATATGTATGGAATTTAGAAAGATGGTAAGATAACCCTGTATGCAAGACAGCAAAAGAGACACAGATGTATAGAACAGTGTTTTGGACTCTGTGGGAGCGGGCGAGGGTGTGATGATTTGGGGAAATGGCATTGAAACATCTATAATATCATATGTGAAATGAATCACCAGACCAGGCTCAATGCATGATACACAGCGCTCGGGGCTGGTGCACTAGGATGACCCAGAGAGAAGGTATGGGGAGGGAGGGGGGATGGGGGTTCAGGATGGGGAACACGTGTACACCCGTGGCAAATTCATGTTGATGTATGGCAAAACCAATACAATATTGTAAAGTAATTAGCCTCCAATTTAAAAAAATAAAACAAAATATATAAATTTATATTTAAAAAAAGAACAGATGACATTCCAAGAATAATGGACATCAAGACATTATCCTAGTAAAGCTCCTGGATTTCAGAAATAGGAAGACTCAGGCAAAAATCAAAAGAAGCAAAGAAAGGTGGGAGCGGAGTTCATGTTGAAATTAAACTTTGGTGTGGAGGCACTCAACATTCGTGGACAAAGCAATACTCAGGAAAATAAAATGTGGTTGGTGTTGTCCAGTTAAAAATAAATATTATCCAATATACATGATCTAAAATTATGAGTCCTTCATGAAATAAATTATTAGAGGACTAATTTAGCAAAATAATAACTGATGGTATAAATAGCAGCAGAAGTTTAGCTGAGCAGAAGATCTATTTAAACCTCAGATTAAAGATAAAACACCTGAGGAATTTATGGTAATAAAACACAATGGAAATAAGATAACTTTTTAAAGTAAACTGATAAAATGAAAACAATGAGAAACCATTACACATTTACTCAAATGTTCAAAAAAAAAAAGACAAAGTCAATTACTGGCAAAGATGAGGAACAACAGGAACTCTCATTCATTGTTAGTGGGAATTTAAAATGATTCAGTCACTTTGGAAGCAATTTCTTACATGGCTCAACATTGTCATACCATATGATCTAGCAATTATGCTCCTAGATAGTTAACCAAATGATTTGAAGCTAATGTCCACACAAAAACATGCACATGAATTTTATAACACCTTAATTCATTCTCTCTCTCAGACAGACACACACACACACACACACAAATTGGAAGCAACCAAAGTGTCCTTTAATTGATGAATAGATAAACAAACTATGATACATCAACATAACAGAATATTATTCAAGAATAGAAAGAAATAAGCTATCAAATCACAAAAAGAAACAGATGAAACCTGAATGGATGTTATTAAGTAAAACAAGCTTGTCTGGAAAAGGTTATACACTGCATGATGCCAATTATAGGACATTCTGGAAAAGGTAAAACTGTAGAGTGAATTAAAAAATATCAGTTTTTTCTTTTGCTTCAGAATAGTTTTATTAATTTGGATATGATATGTGAATGATCAGTTTTTCCTCTCCTACTTTGATACACAAATCCATTCAATCATAGTCTTTGTTGCCCCATAGTTCATATATTATAATGTTATTGTATACATTTAAAGACCACGTGCATCTCAGGAAAGTCTTTGTTTCTAATCTCAAACATTAAGATTTTACCAAGAGATAGCCATCAGGCAAATTAAATCTACCTTCAATAACACAATAACACAGTTAAGATTGCATATAAAAAGCTAAAAAAGCAAAAAGAAAGAAACAACATTGTCAACCAACTATATGCTGTGCTTAGTTGCTCAGTCATGTCTGACTCCTTGTGATCCTATGGACTGTACTTCAATGGCTGATTCATATGAATGTATGGCAAAACCCACCACAATATTCTAAAGTAATTAGCCTCCAATTAAAATAAATAAATAAATATTTTTTAATAAAGGAATATAAAAATAAAGAAGAAGACAGTATTTTAAATGCATAAAATCATGTATATTTTGAGGATATGGCTAAAAACTCACCATGTCTACATTAAACACTGCATTGACTATGATAGATAAAATTCAGGGCATGACTTTCTCAATGTCAGTCCCACAGAGTCTCAGATTTCTTATATTAGAGACAAAAATGAAAAACATAGAACTAGTAAATGTTCTTTATGATTCAATGTATCTTTAGTGAATTGAGTTCTTTATCCCTTTGCCTGTGTTTTCTCCATAGCCCTGAGTGATTATATATTTGGCTTCTTTGCTTATTATCTATCTCTACTTAACTTGGGAATAAAATATAAATTCAATGAGGACAAGGATTATTTTTAACCTCTGTACCTCCAGTGGCTGAAACACTGTGACACATAGTAGGTGCTTTACAAAAATCTGATGTATGAAAGAGAATGATACCATCATATTCAATATGCCAGCAAATTTGAAAACTCAGCAGTGGCCACAGGACTGGAAAAGGTCACTTTTCATTCCAATCCCAAAGAAAGGCAATGCCAAAGAATGCTCAAACTACTGCACAATTGCACTCATCTCACATGCTAGTAAAGTAATGCTCAAAATTCTCCAAGCAGGCTTCAGCAATATGTGAACCATGAACTCCCTGATGTTCAAGCTGGTTTTAGAAAAGGCAGAGGAACCAGAGATCAAATTGCCAACATCCGCTGGATCATGGAAAAAGCAAGAGAGTTCCAGAAAAACATCTATTTCTGCTTTATTGACTATGCCAAAGCCTTTGACTATGTGGATCACAATAAACTGTGGACAATTCTGAAAGAGATGGGAATACCAGACCACCTAACCTGCCTCTTGAGAAATCTGTATGCAGGTCAGGAAGCAACAGTTAGAAGTGGATATGGAACAACAGACTGGTTCCAAATAGGAAAAGAAGTATGTCAAGGCTGTATATTGTCACCCTGCTTATTTAACTTCTATGCAGAGTACATCATGAGAAACGCTGGACTGGACGAAGCACAAGCTGGAATCAAGATTGCTGGGAGAAATATCAATAACCTCAGATATGCAGATGACACCACCCTTATGGCAGAAAGTGAAGAACAGCTAAAAAGCCTCTTGATGAAAGTGAAAGAGGAGAGTGAAAAAGTTGGCTTAAAGCTCAACATTCAGAAAATGAAGATCATGGCATCTGGTCCTATCACTTCATGGGAAATAGATGGGGAAACAGTGGAAACAGTATCAGACTTTATTTTTTGGGGCTCCAAAATCACTGCAGATGGTGATTGCAGCCATGAAATTAAAAGACGCTTATTCCTTGGATGAAAAGCTATGACCAACCTAGATAGTATATTCAAAAGCAGAGACATTACTTTGCTGACTAGGGTCCGTCTAGTCAAGGCTATGGTTTTTCCAGTGGTCATGTACGGATGTGAGAGTTGGACTGTGAAGAAGGCTGAGCACCGAAGAATTGATGCGTTTGAACTGTGGTGTTAGAGAAGACTCTTGGGTTCCTTGGACTGCAAGGAGATCCAATCAGTCCATTCTGAAGGAGATTAGCCCTGGGATTTCTTTGGAAGGAATGATGCTAAAGCTGAAGCTCCAGTACTTTGGACACCTCATGCGAAGAGCTGACTCATTGGAAAAGACTCTGATGCTGGGAGGGTTTGGGGGCAGGAGGAGAAGTGGACAATCGAGGATGAGATGGCTGGATGGCATCACGGACTCGATGGACGTGAGTCTGAGTGAACTCTGGGAGATGGTGATGGACAGGGAGGCCTGGCATGCTGCGATTCATGGGGTCACAAAGAGTTGGACACGACTGAGCCGCTGAACTGAACTGAACTGAATTGAGAGATAACAAACATTCTATTTTAATGAAACAAAATAAAAGGAGATAATTGATTGATAGAAGTGCCATTATATGTTTGTATCTATATCTGTATATGTATTTATATGACTTCATGTGAAACAGCAATGCTGAGTTAATTTCCTTCCGTTTCAAATAATGACTTTATATTGATAATCTAGTATACTGTTAAGCACAATAATATTTTGCCTCTTTCTCTATGTTGTTTAGTTTATATTGCTATTTTTGTCTTCTATGAACGTTTATTTTCTTATTCTAATCCTTTATTTTATGTTGCCATATCATTGGTTAACAATGTTGTGTTAGCTTCAGGTGTATAGCAAAGTGGTTCAGTTATATATATATATATATCTTTTTCAAATTCTTTTCCTATTTAGGTTAATGCAGAGTATTCAGCAGAGTTCCCTGTGCTATACAGTAGGTCTTTGTTGGTTAGCCATTTTAAATATAGCAGTGCGTACATGCCAATCCCAAACATATTTAATTGAAATATATCTTTTACCATAAGTCACTTTAAATCAGTGTTGGAAGTAAACAGAATGTACATTTTATTAATGATAACATACTACTTAGAGAAATATTCATTAGGCATGGTACTAGACCCTCAAAAACAAGTATCTTGTTTAAGATTTCTGTTCTTTCGAAAATCAAAAGCATAGGAGAATACCGATTAAAATAGTCTTCCCCCCAAAAGAACTAGCACATTTTCCTTACTGACAGTAAAACAAGAATGTTGATACCTGAACTATAACAAGACTCTGTTAAACAAGTTAAAACTGAACATTAGATTTCCTATAAATCTATGTTCAATTGAGCTGCTTGCTAATTTATCTTCTCTGTTTACAGACTATATACGAGAGCATTTGAACTTTCATAAATACAAAATATACTTAAAGGAAATTTATTTTGCTAGCAAATAGCAAATAGTTTAGTTACTGTTCTTTAGAAAATATTTTTTCTTCAATAACAATATATTTTATTATTTTTCTTGGTTTCTAACAGTATATGAATGGATTCATTTGAATCTCAATGGAGAAGAGGCACAGACTATAAAAAACCTGAATAATGAGCATATAGTTTTTCAAAACCATATGAAGAAGACATAATAAATTCAAGATTCTGATAAAATACATATATGCTTCTAAGTAAAACTTCAGGGTAAATGTACAACTGCAACTGGTACCAATACAGATTTGGTGAACATCAAATAAGTATATAAGAAAATCAAAAGAAACCAACAAAAAGGGGAGAAGTTCATGCTGAAATTAAACTTTTGTGTGGAGGCACTCAATATTCGTGGATGAAGCAATACTCAGGAAAAGAAAATATGGTCAGTATTGTTCAATTGAAGATAAATATTTTCCAATATACATGATTCAAGTTATCAGTCCTTCATGAAAAATTATTAGAGGACTAATTAAGCAAAGTAATAACTGATGGTATAAACAGCAGCAGAAGTTTTGCTGAGCAGAATATCTATTTAAACCTCAGATTAAAGATAAAAACACCTGAAGAATTTATGGTAATAAAACACAAAGGAAATATGGAAATAACTCTTTTTTTTTTTTTTTTGGTCCCTGTGATTCTTTTATTTATTTTTTACTTTACAATATTGTATTGGTTTTGCCATACATCAACATGAATCTGCCACGGATGTACATGTGTTCCCAATCCTGAACACCCCTCCCACCTCCCTCCCCATATCATCCCTCTGGGTCATCCCAGTGCACCAGCCCAAGCATCCTGTATCCTGCATCGAACCTAGACTGGCGATTCATTTCTTATACGATATTATAAATGGAAATAACTTTTTAGAGTAGACTGGTGAACTGAAAACAATTAGATACCACTACACATTTATTGGAATGGTCAAATACAAAAATCTGACAAAGTCAATTACTGACAAAGATGAGGAACAACAGGAACTCTCATTCATTGTTAGTGGGAATTCAAAATGTCATGTATGGATTTGAGAGTTGGACTGTGAAGAAGGCTGAGTGCCAAAGAATTGATGCTTTTGAACTGTGGTGTTGGAGAAGACTCTTGAGAGTCCCTTGGACCGCAAGGAGATCCAATCAGTCCATTCTGAAGGAGATCAACCCTGGGATTTCTTTGGAAGGAATGATGCTAAAGCTGAAGCTCCAGTACTTTGGCCACCTCATGCAAAGAGTTGACTCATTGGAAAAGACTCTGATGCTGGGAGAGATTGGGGGCAGGAGGAGAAGTGGACAATCGAGGATGAGATGGCTGGATGGCATCACGGACTCAATGGACGTGAGTCTGAGTGAAATCCGGGAGATGGTGGTGGACAGGGAGGCCTGGCGTGCTGCGATTCATGGGGTCTCAAAGAGTTGGACATGACTGAGCAACTGAACTGAACTGAACTGAACAGTCACTTTGGAAGCAATTTCTTACATAGCTCAACTTTGTCATACCATATGATCTAGCAATTATGCTCCTAGATAGTTAACCAAATGATTTAAAAGCTAATGCCCACACAAAAACATGCACATGAATTTCATACAGCTTAATTCATACTCTCTCTCTCTCACACACACACATACACACACACACACACACATACACACAAACTGGAAGCAACCAGAGTGTTCTTTAATTGATGAATGGATAAACAAACTATGGTACATCAACATGACAGAATACTATTCATGATTAAAAAGAAATGAGCCATCAAATCACAAAAAGAAATGGATGAAATCTGAATGGATGTTACTAAGTAAAATAAGCTAGTCTGAAAAAGGTTATACACTGCATGATGCCAATTATAGGACATTCTGGAAAAGATAAAACTGTAGAGTGAATAAAAAAAATCTCAGTTTTTTTTTTCTTTTGCTTCAAAATAGTTTTATTAGTTTGGATGCAGTTTGTCAACATTCAACTTTTCCTCTCCTACTTTGACACACAAATCCACTCTATTGGGGGTCTTTGTCACCCCATAGCTCATATATTTTAATATTATTGCGTGCATCTGCAGGCACCTTGAATTTGGGGAGGTTTAGGTTACCGCCTGTTGCCCTGGAGAGTTTCAGATTCTGCATCCTGGACACAAATTTCACAAGGTCCATCTTGACCTGGATTAAGGTATCAAAGGTATAGCCTGTCAAGGGAAGTCTTTTTTCCTTTTTTTCTCTCCTGGAGAGCCAAATGAACTGCCCTAACAGGCAGGAGTGCACATTTACTCTCACCAACTCTCTCCTGCTACCTTCACTATCATGTACATCACAACAATGAAGAAAAGTCAGAGCAACATGATCTCAAGCCAGTCTTGGGCATGCTCTGGTAGATTCTGCTGAATTAGAACGTGCCCCCCACAGAGCACCTTCCCCTGGAGCTCTTCGGCTTTCTCTCTCAGATAAAACTTTAAATCGTAGAAACAGGAGACACACATAGATAAGAACAGGAGCTATTTCAGGGACCACATGGTGAGAAGAGAGGAAATGGCTCCTGGTGTGCTGGTCTGCCCTGGCACCTGGAGACTGAGGACCAGGCAGGGCTGGGCTCTTCATGATGTCGCAGAGGGCCCCGCCCCGGCCAGAACTCATGTGGCTATTGTGATGACTTCAGGGCAGAGGATAAAGAAGCTTGCAGGGGTCAACTGGGAGTAGGGCTTAAAGGGACATGGCAACATGCTGGGAGCCATGGGCGGGGCCAGCCTGGCTGACCTGACCCAGTGCGCCGCGCTGGCAGCCGGTAGCCCCGCCAGAGTCTGCGCTCGCTTGGCCGCCAGCAGGAGAGGAAAGATAAACATCAAGATCCTGGAGGGACTGACAGCTGCTGCAGCGCGAACTCTGATCAGAAAATGATTCTACTTATTCTATTTTAGCTTGTCTACCCTCTCCTTATTTTTTTATTTTATTTTATTTTTTTGCTTTCTTTGCAAACGATTCTGGAAAACTGAATATACAAATGAATTATACAGGTGGACTTAATGTAGTGTCTTGTGAAAAATGTATGCTTTCATCTTGCTTAACTCCTCAATATAATGTTTGTTCTTTTGTAGTGTTGAAACATCCACCATATCTTATGATATGATAATTATGGTCTTGCTGCATTAAAACAACTACAAGATTTAATGCAATCAGGACGGTTTGTGGGCTTACTAATTTTAGAGAATTCAGCTTTAATAACAACAACTACTACTGTTACTGTTACTATTACTATTACTGTTACTATTACTGTTACTGTGGCAGCAATATCATTGACTCAACAAGTGCATACTGCCCAATATGTTGACACTATGTCTAAAAATGTTTTTTTTTTTTTAACTCTGGCAACACAGGAAGCTATAGAAAGAAAGTTAGAGATGAGGGTGGATGCCTTGGAAGAAGCAATAATGCATATTGGGACTGAACTACAGGCTCTAAAAGTAAAAATGGCTCTCTCATGCCATGCCAATTACCGGTGGATGTGCGTGACATCTTTGAAAGTAAACAAGACAGATTATGAGTGGGAAAAAAATAAAAATCATATTTCAGGTGTTTGGAACAGCTCTGATATTGGCCTGGACTTAGGAAAACTTCAGAATCAGATACAGACCTTGGAACACTCTCAACTGGATTTTACTGCCGCAGGAGCAGCTAATGACTTTTTCCACACCTTCTCTAACGTTATTTCTGGAAAAAACATTCTGTCTAATATCTTCAGTTATGCTGCTGTTGGCGCTCTAATTTTACTGCTTATAATCATTCTTCCTTGTATTGTCAGGATTCTTCGGCAGAGCATTCAGAAGCTCGCGACTGAGCTGCACCTGACTGTTTAAAAAAAAATACAAAAAAAAGGGGGAGATGCCAGGAGCTAGCATGAGGAACTCCACCCATGGCAAAGGTCATGAGGAAGGAAGCTTCAGCATTACACAAAGGCAAGATCGAGCCTCAGGAGACCCCCTGTTCCCAAGCATCTACCTCCAAAACCAGAGTGCCTACTTTACTGTTTTAAGCTCTCACCTATACCTCTGACTTTACGGGGGGCTGACCCCTCACCACCTCTCTCGGAGAAGGAGTTAACTTGCAGCCCCAGTTAACAAAAATTCCTGGGTGTGACAAGAGTGTTTCAACTTACAAACTCCTCTGAAGGTTCTCTAGCCTACCTGAACAGGTTCATCTGGCCACATGTGATTGTTTACAGCCTCCCAACCATGAGAGGCACAAGATGCTTTAAAACTTTCTAAATACAGACTCTTTTGAGAAGTTACAAAATTATTAGTATAGTATTAGTGGGTTGATTAGAAATTATATTGGTGAAGGGTTTTTCATTTGTTGAGTCAATATTTGCTGCTAAATCTCCATATTCCCTGCCCTTATAATGAATATAACTAGCATATAGGAGAAATAAGTATTAACCTTTAAGATTAATCATGTTAAACCTTAGGCTAAGTAAATTCCTTTCTTGATTGTAACCCACTACACCCTCACCCTATAGGAATGCAACTTTATTTGGAGGATGGCACCTGGTTTAAGAAAAAATCACCCCTGGAAAAAATAAGTTTTCTGGTTGACTGACCGTTATCAGAAAGGGCCATAAAATGTCAGCAGGCCTCATAGCCAGAAGATGATGTCAAACCCCTAAGACCTTTGCATAATTTTATATGAAGCACCTGATTTTGACAAGGGTCAGGTCTGCTGACCCCACGTGACACTGTATTCATCCCTATATATAACAAAAAGTATATAAGCAAACCTGAAAATGAAGAAAACGGATCAGTTTCTGGAAAGACTGATTCCCCTGTGTTGTTCTTTCTTTCCCCTTCTGGCTGAATTCCCATCTGGAGCGTGGATACTCGGCAAACCCCTTGTCTTGGAGTTTTGTTGGTATTCCACTTAAACCAAGTTATTCAGCATCTTTTTCTCCACTAATTTTCCTACTATATTATTCTTTTCTAATCTCTCTTTATATCTGTAATTAAATAAGTTTTTTCCTAGGATGCCAATTCCGTCTCCCCTTCGAATTACCCTGGATCCACTGGGGCTGGACCCTGGCAGCGACATTTCCAGCAGGCAATCAAAAAAGAGATGAGGAGTGACAGAATGCCATCTTGCCAGTGTTTTCTTTCTGAACCTGGTGCTCTACTGGGAGGGTGGGTCCATCTTCTATTTTTATTTTTCCATTTGTTGAATCCAGACACTGGGTGAGCAGAGTAGCGGGCATGTGCCCCTGTGGAGCAGAGAGCCAAGTGGGAAAAAAGATATTAAACCAGAGGTAACAAACTAGGAGCCACTGATGTGTTTTGTATGGCCTACACTGTTCCTAAAAATGACTGTGCTCAGATGAATGGATAAGGAAGTTGTGGTACATATATGCAATGGATTATTATTCAGCTATAAAAAAGAACACATTTGAGTCAGCTCTAATGAGGTGGATGAAACTGGAGCCTATTATACAGAGTGAAGTAAGTCAGAAAGAGAAACTCCAATACAGTATATTAACACATATATATAGAATTTAGAAAAAAGGTAACAACAATCCTATATGCGAGGAAGCAAAACAGACACAGATGTAAAGAGCAGACTTTTGGACTCTGTGGGAGAAGGCAAGGGTGGGATGATTTGAGGAAATAGCATTGAAACATGTATATTACCACAGGTAAAATAGATGACCAGTTCAATTTCCATGCATGAAGCAGGGCAGTCAAAGCCAGTCTCTGGGACAACCCAGAGGGTGGGGTGGGGAGGTAGGTAGGAGGGTGTTCAGGATGGGGGACACATGTGCACCATGGGTGATTCATGTTGATGTATAGCAAAAACCACCACAATAATGTAGATAAATTATCCTCCAATTAAAATAATAAAATTTTAAAACTTCATTAGATATTAGAAAAAAAAATGACTGCTCAGTCACTAAGTCGTGTCTGACTCTTTGAGATCCCATGGATTGTGGCCCACCAGGCTCCTCTGTCCCTGGGATTTCCCAGGCAAGACTACTGGAGTGGATTGCCATTTCCTTCTCCAGGCATAGAGGATGTTTTAGGGCAGTGAAACTCTTCTGTATGATGTTATGGTAAATACATGACACCATATTTGTCAAAACCAGTAGAATGTTACAGTACAAAAAGTGAATCAATATATCCATATTTAAAAAAAAAAACACTTGTTGACATCAAGAATGGAATGCAGAATTTGACTAAACAATCTAATTATATTACAAATGTACACAACCTCCTCACTAAGATCCTGACTTAAGTAACTTTGGAAATGAACGGAGTTTGCAAGACTAAAAGCAAAAGAAAAAGACACGGTAATCTAGTTGATAGTGTTCTTTCTCATAGGGGTATAGGTTAACAATCCTGATACTGTTATACATGTATACTTGAATTGAACAAGTAAATAGGTGGCACATGAATATACATACATATATTTCTTTGTTCTATGAGCTGAAAGGGTCTAAAATAAATGATACTCCCAAAACCTGAAAGAAACTATGATGTAAATCTTTGAGGTAAATCCATAAGTCTTTGATTAGAAGAGCTTGTTATGCATGTCCTGGACTAGGGAATGGAAACACTAGGTTCCCACCACCCACTCAGCCTTCAAGGATGGGGTTGCCTACCATTTCCCTGTCTAGCCTTGACCTCTCCCCTCTTCATTTCTCCTTCCTCCCTCAAATCCCTCAGTACACTAATAACAACTTTAGAAAGCTCTGACTTGAGAGTAATGTGCCAAATATATTTTATTAATTCATAGGCTCAGCAATACTATGGGTTGTCATTTTTTTTTTAATTTTGTAGTCTGCTTTTCATTTTCTAATTTTAAATTTTATAATTATTATTTGGCTACATCACGTGGCATGCACAATCTTAGTTCCCTGATCAGTGATCAAATTCATGCCCCCTGCAGTAGAAACACAGTCTTAAACACTAGACCACCAGGGAAGCCCTACATGGGGGTTTTAATGTTTCACAAGTATAGATCTACTTAAGGAAATGGTGGTGCATCCTATCATTGAATACAAGTGGTAGTATAGGATGGTATTCTAGTTTATATCTCAGTTTTAGGTCTTTTCTATCCTTTTAGAGACAGATGATCAGTGACAATGATAGTCAAAGCTGCAGTTAATCTGGCCATTGTCTAATATATCCATTATATTATTTTAGTCTTTTTCATTCTAGAATATTGCAATATATTAGTGTTTTTAAAACTGAATGTGCAAATGAATCACTTGGAGATGTTGTTAAAGACTGTTAATTGAGTAGGTCTGGGAATCTGAGATTCTGCATTTTTTCTAATAATTTCCCAGGAAATACCCACTCTATTGGTCTCTGGACCACAGAGCAGAACCATTCTGAATAATATTAGATATTGATCTAAAACTTGATTGTAATTTATAAGTCATTAATCTCTAAATTTTAAAGTAACTGTCTATAGCTCGGTTGCCACATCTTCTAGGAGTTAAGTGTCAACTGGTCTGAAGTTGTGCTTTTCGGTCTCTGAACAAATTTAAAAAAAAAATCACACCATCAGAAAACAGGAAATGTTGCCTGCCAACTAGCATAGAAAACTCTCAAGCTTATATTACATAGTTTGTAATATCTGAATATTTCAAATATGATCTCTCGTCATTTCATTATTTTCAGCCTTTTAAGCACTGCAAGCTAGGCTTCAACAGTACATATACCGAGAATCTCCAGATGTTCAAGCTGGATTTAGAAAAGGCAGAGGAACCAGAGATCAAATTGCCAACATCCGTTGGATCATAGCAAGAGCAAGAGAATTCCAGAAAAACATCTACTTATACTTTATTGACTATGCTAAAGCCTTTGACTGTGTGGATCACAACAAACTATGGAAAATTCTTAAAGAGATGGGAATACCAGACCACCTGACCTGCCTCCTGAGAAATCTATATGCAGGTCAAGAAGTAACAGTTAGAACTGGACATGGAACAAGGGACTGGTTCAAAATTTGGAAAGGAGTACATCAAGGCTGTATATTGTCACCTTGCTTACTTAACCTATATACAGAGTACATCACGTGAAATGCCAGACTCAGTGAAGCACAAGCTGGAATCAAGATTGCCAGGAGAAGTATCAGTGACCTCAGATAGGCAGATGACACTACCCTTATGGCAGAAAGTGAAGAAGAACTAAAGAGCCTCTTGATGAAAGTAAAAGAGGAGAGTGAAAAATTTGGCTTAAAACTCAACATTCAGAAAACTAAGATCATGGCATCTGGTCCTATCACTTCATGGCAAATAGATGGGGAAACAGTGGAAACAGTGTCAGACTTTATTTTGGGGGGCTCCAAAATCATTGCAGATGGTGACTGCAGTCATGAAATTAAGACATTTGCTCCTTGGAAGAAAAGCTATGACCAACCTAGACAGCATATTAAAAAGCAGAGACATTACTTTGCTGACAAAGATCCATCTAGTCAAAGCTATGGTTTTCTCAGTAGTTATGTAGGGATATGAGAGTTGGACTGTAAAGAAAGCTGAGTGCCAAGGAATTGATGCTTTTGCACTGTGGTGTTGGAGAAGACACTTGAGAGTCCCTTGGACAGAAAGTAGGTCCAACCAGTCCATCCTAAAGGAAATCAGTCTTGAATATTCATTGGAAGGACTAATGCTGAAGCTGAAGCTCCAATACTTTGGTCATCCAATGCAAAGAAGTGACTCATTGGAAAAACCCTGATACTGGGAAACATTGAAGGCAGGAGGAGAAGGGGATCACAGAGGATGAGATGATTGTATGGCATCACCAACTCAATGGACATGAGTCTGAGCAAGCTCAGGGTGTTGGTGATGGACAGGGAAGCCTGGCGTGCTGCCTTCCCTAGGGTCACAGTAAGACATGACTGAGTGCCTGAACTGAACTGACTTGAAGCACTGCATGTTTCCCACCTTTTCATGAAATGGGAAGCACACATTTAGACTATGAATGTGTTTAAAATTTCTTGCTTCTTATTAATCCTCTCCACAGCTTATTTTAAAGCCAAACAACCTCATTTGTGGTGAATACTTTCATCCCAAGTGCAATTAATAAAAAAAATTAGAATCTCATATTCCATATTTGACAATATCTCTATGACTCAGTGCCATTCTCAAAATCACATTGTTTTACAGATGTCACAGATTAGATTCTGACTCATCCCTTGACTTTTCTATATGTAACATTCTCATCTTGGATTGAGGAAATGTTACAGAGAAAATCACAGGCCCAAAATGGCCCAACTTGTGCTAAAGCCCATGATAGCAAATGTAGATTAAACAACTAACCTAAATGCAGTTTTGACCTTCACCAGAAACGTAATCTTAATCAACCAGTCTGGAATTTTCTGGTCAGCACCAATGAGGTCACCTGCTACATGGGCTCTCTATATCCCCTCAGAGAAGAAAAGGAAATCTGCATGCTAAAACTCCTTCCTTTCCCTTCCCCCCTCAAAAAAAGAAGATGTGTTGGCCTAAAAATAATCCTTTTTTCTTTTGCTAGTAGCTTCCTTGCCCTATCCTTTCTATAAAAACCTTCTGTTTTGTACAACCCCTCAGAGTACCCTTCCAGTTGCTAGGTAGGATGCAGTCTGATTCATGAATCACCTAATAAAGGCAATTAGATCTTCAATTTAATTGATTGAACTTTGTTTTTGTTTTTGACCTCACCACCCAACATGAGGGATCTTAGTTCCCTGACTAGGGATAGAATCCTGCAGTGGAAGAGCAGAGTCATAACGACTTGACTGCCAAGGAAATCTCTGAACTTTGTGTCTTAAAAAGAAAAAAAAATCTGTTAATAGAATCCATAAAATTCCTTACTAATTGAGGATTTTAATAATCAAGCGCCTATTTAAAGACAACAATGTTTTCAAAATAAAATTTATTCAACATTTAGGAAAAAATTCAGTTTGATAAGACTCATATCTAACATTTTGCCATAAGATTGGGATTTATTGAGTCAACAGTGAATCTTGATTAGAAAGGTCTTCCTTTTTTGGTATGAAAAACCTGAAATTAAGAAAAGCTCCATTATTAACAGTCATTAATATTCTATTTCACTTAGATTAATAACTCAGAGAAATAGAAAAAAAATCATTCAGCGGGGAATAACATTTCATGCACATTTACATTTCTTTTATCTTTAAAAGATTTGGCATTATGGTATTTTTTCTCTAAGTCACATTCCCTTCTTAAAGCTCACCAAAGATATAGTGGTCGATCGATATCTGTATAACTCAAATAGCTAAAATCAGCTCATAATGCAGGTTATGTTTTTTGTATAGATTCTACTATACGGCTAGCAGAACTGCAGTGTGAGCTCTTGGAGGTTACACATCAAGATTTTTAAAAATTTTGCTATCTTTCACCTGTGGCACACTAGTAATATATATCAGACTGCGTACATTTTAGGTCAGTCTTTTCTTTTCCTCATCTTGCTTTTCTCCTGTAATTCTCATGTTTTCCCTAATCTAAAGGTATTGTTTCATGTTCTAAAGCATTATTCTTATATATCATCAAAAGCAAGTCCACCCCAATATGTAGCTTTTTAGGATTAATATTTTAAATTACTGTTCATTCTTAAGACATCATCATAGTCTACACAACATCATTGTACATTCACAGTGTACAGGCAGTTATAAAATGTAGGTTCATCAGTTCTAAAGCAAAATATTCTTTATCTATTAGCTCAGACTAAACATGGTAATGCTATAGAACTTACCATTTTCAATAAATTTCTTTGCTTATATAAAAGTATACAAGCAACTACTGAAACAAATAATGAGACAAGAACAAACGGTACCAAGAAAAATAGTAAGATTTCCTTCCATATGTCACCTAGGATTAAAATCACAAAAAAAGGGGAAGGGTTAGATGTGTACAATTATTTTGAAAATGGAATTATTTTATAAATAAACTTGTAAATGGAGAAGAACTGAGTTAAACATGGCAACTTCTGCCATATCTCCCAGTAAGTGATGTTTGAGTCTGGATTCCTTTCATTCGTGAACTTTTTTTTTAATAGAACAACTACTTTACTGGACTGTGACAGCTCTTCATTTTGCTTAGAGATATAACTACCTGAAGCCCCATTCTATTTTCTTTTTTAAATATTTATTTATTTGGCTGTGCCAGATCTTAGTTGTGGTATACAAGATCTTTAGTTTCAGCATTCAAACTCTCTAAGTTGAGGCATGTGGGATCTAGCTACCTGACTGGAGTTAGAACCTAGGCCCCCCTGCACAGAGTCTTAGCCATTAGACCACCAGGGAATTCCTCCCCCCCCCCCATTCTTATTTTATTACATGATTTTGTTTCAAATTTGTTCTTGTGAATTTTTCACAATAACACAGTGGTAAAATATTAACAGAGTGATTAGATAAACACACCATATGTATCTCTTAACTCTCAATAAGTCAAATGTTTATATCATACAATGCAGTAGTGAGTGAAAGTTGGTCTTCAATAAGTCTCAGTGCGAATAATGGAGCTAGTCTTTAAAAGTCATGTTTTTGAAATTGTCTTACATTCTGGAGACTTATTTCTTATCTTTTTTTTTGGGGGGGGGATGAAATTTTAATGGTTCTTCTGCATAGCAAGGGCTTCCCTGGTGGCTCAGGAGGTAAAGTGTCTGCCTGCAATGAGGGAGAGCCATGTTTGATCCCTGGGTTTGGAAGATCCTCTGGAGAAGGAAATGGCAATCCACTCCAGTATTCTTGCCTAAAGAATTCCATGGACAGAGGAGCCTGGTGGGCTACAGTCCATGGGGTCACAAAGAGTCAGACACAACTGAGTAACTGACACCTTCACTGCATAGCAAGAAATGAGCAATCACTAGACAAATTGAAAATGTATACAAGGTTTGTCCTTCCAAAACCAGTATCTCCCACATTTTTGAAATACTATGGAACATTTTGAATCTTAGGCCTATATCTATACTCAAAACTATCTCCAGCCCCACTTTTTTCTTGGTGTCTTATTCATTTAGGATCTTATTTTCTATTAGAAAATTACCAAATTCATAGGCCCAGTTAAGGATTGCAAGGATATCATCCAGAGAAATGACTAATGATATGAGCTTCTGGCATGCAAAATTAACAGCAAGAAACAGGCTTTTTTTGTGAAGTTTCAGAGTAAATCCTGAATAAGATAGTCATTTTCAAAAGATTACTGTGCTATTTTTCTACAACTTAAAACATCCAATAAGAAATGTACAAAAGAAATAAGACCACATGCACCTCAAAAGTCTTTGTTTCTAATCTCAAACTTATTAAGAGATAGACATCAGGGCAAAAGAAATCTGTCATCAAAAACATGGTTAACAGCAAAAGAGACACAGATGTATAGAATGGACTTTTAGACTCTGAGGGAGAGGGAGAGGGTGGGATGATTCGGGAGAATGGTATTGAAACATGTATACTATCATGTAAGAACCGAAGTGCCAGTCTATGTTCGATACAAGATACCGGATGCTTGGGGCTGGTGCACAGGGATGATCCAGAGGGATGATATGGGGTGGGAGGTGGGAGAGGGGTTCAGGATTGGGAACTCATGTACACCCGTGGCTGATTCATGTCAATGTATGGCAAAATCAATACAGTATTGTAAAGCAAAATAAAGTAAAAATAAAAATTAAAAAAAAAAAGGTTAAGATTACATACAAAAAGTTTAAAAAACAAAAACAAACAAAAAAACTTCATTGTACATCAATTATACTCCAACTTTAAAAAAGATTATATGTAAAATATATAAAAGGATGTTAAAAATGAAAACCATGTCTTCTTTAAACATTGCCTTGACTAATGAAAGTGAAAGTGAAAGTCACTCAGTCCTGTCTGACTCTTTGCAGCCCTATAGGGCTTCCCTGGTGGCTCAGAGGTTGAAGTGTCTGCCTGCAATGTGGGAGACCTGGGTTTGATCCCTGGGTCAGGAAGATCCCCTGGAGAAGGAAATAGCAACCCACTCCAGTATTCTTGCCTGGAGAATCCCATGGACAGAGGAACCTGGTGGGCTATATATATATTCTTTTTCAAATTCTTTTCCCATTTAGGTTATTACAGAGTATTCAGCAGAGTTCCCTATGCTATATAGTAGGTCCTTGTTGGTTATCCATTTTAATTATAGTGTGTACATGTCAATCCCAAACATATTTAATTGAAATATATCTTTTACCATAAGTCACTTTAAATCAGTGTTGGAAGTAAACAGAATGTACATTTTACTAATGATAACATATTAATCAGAAAAACATTCATTAGTCATGATACCAGACACTCGAAAACAAGTGTCTTGTTTAAGATTTCTGTTCTCTTGAAAATCAAAAGCATAGGAAAATATTGATAAAAATAGTCTTCCCCACAAAAACACTAGCACATTCTCTCTTCTGACAGAAAAACAAGAATGTTGATAACTGAACTAAAACAAGACTCTGAATAAAGTCAACTTTAAGACAACTTAAACTAGCTAAAACCGAGCATTAGATTTCCTATAAATCTATGTTCAATTGAGGTGCTTGCTAATTTATCTTTTCTGTTTATAGACTATCTGCAAGAGCATTTGGACTTCCATAATTACAAAATACACTGAGAGAAAATTAATTTTGCTAGCAAAGAGCAAATAGTTTAGTTACTGTTCTTTTTAAAATATATGTTCTTCAATAGCTATATCAACATATTTTATGATTGTTCCCTCTTTCTAACATTTAAATGGATTCATTTGAATTTCAATGGGGAAGCGGTATAGACTATAAAAATCTTGAATAATGAGCATATAATTTTTCAAAACCATATAAAGAAGACACATAATATACCCAAGGGTCTGGTAAAATACATATATGCTTGTAAGTAAAACTTCAGAGTAAATGCACTACTGCAACTCCAATTGGTACTAATACAGATTTGGTTAACATCTGGTAAGTATATAAGAAACTCAAGAATAGTACCACCAAATTTTGGAGCTAAGACTACCATTGGAAGGTAATCCACTAGGCAAAATCAAAGCAAAACAGGTAAAATTAGCTTATCAAATGAAAGTAGGAAGAATCAAACAGAATTTATTAAACCTAGCAGTGTGGAAAAGATACAGCCCAATTAATATTATAGACATCTATAAAAATAGGTAATATAGCCAATATTTTATAATAACTTTAAATGGAGCAAAGCCTTTTAAATTGTGAATCACTACATTGTACACCTGTACCTTATATCTCAAGGAACTATACCTCAATAAAAAAAATGGTGAAGAAGGATTGGCCCTATGATATTGATAACCTGTGTCACTGAATTGTAGTGACTTATGACATCCAATAAGGCATCTTCTTCCTCAAACAGTGCTAGAAATACTCTACTGTTCTTTTATCCCATACCTTTCCAGCACTGTTCATCACTCCACTCACTCCATATTCCATCATCTGCACAATAAATATTCATTTTGCTTCTTACTAAAAAGCATAATTGGAGACTTTCATTTGATGTTCTTGTGATGTATATTTCATTTTCAATTGTGGTAGTCTGAAAGCCAAGAAAAAAATAAGATGTCATTATTTGATCTAACTGCAACTAGCCATACTCTATTTGATTTGTCATTTTTTTTTTCTGTTTTTTATTTTTATTTTTTATTTATTTATTTATTTATTTATTTTTTAAATTTTAAAATCTTAAATTCTTACATGCGTTCCCAAACATGAACCCCCCTCCCACCTCCCTCCCCACAACATCTCTCTGGGTCATCCCCATGCACCTGCCCCAAGCAAGCTGCACCCTACGTCAGACATGGACTGGCGATTCAATTCTTACATGACAGTATACATGTTAGAATTCCCATTCTCCCAAATCGTCCCACCCTCTCCCTCTCCCTCTGAGTCCAAAAGTTTAAAGTGAGTTTTGTTACATGAAATAAATGCATCAAATGCCTAGAAAGGTATATACCAGTATCCTAACAGTGGCCATCGCTGTATGGTGTTTTACTTTTCATTCTTTCTTCCTTATTTATATCGAACATTTTCCTGTAGTGATAATGGATTACTGGTAGTAAAGGGCATATATGACAGAACAAAATTCCTAGGTAGTTTTGGTGCTTATGACTCCCATTTTGGATTAGTTTCAAATTGTCCAGATTCCATAAATTAGAAAATGCTACATATACTGAGTTAGCAAAAAGAGTCATCATGTGAAGGTTGTTTCTATGGATACTGTAAAGTTCATACACACAAAGCTTCTTTTTTCCCTTATTCTTATTTTGTTTAATCATAAGACCAGTATAGTGTCCAACTCTTTGCAACCCCATGGACTGTAGTGTACCAGGCTCCTCTGTCCATGGGATTTTCCAGGCAACAGTACTGGAGTGGATTGCCATTTCCTTCTCCAGGGGATCTTCCCGACCCAGGGATCGAACACAGGTCTCCCACATTGTAGACAGATGCTTTACTGTCTGAGCCACACTATAACGCCCCATAAATTAGAAAGTGCTACATATACTGAGTTAGCAAAAAGAGTCATCATGTGAAGGTTGTTTCTATGCATACTGTAAAGTTCATACACACAAAGCTTCTTTTTTTCCCTTATTCTTATTTTGTTTAATCATAAGACCAGTATAACAGTGCTCAGGGCCTAACATGAAACCACCCCTTCCGATATGAGAATACACACAGCTGGATGATCTCAAAAGAAAAAAAAAATCACTTCATGATTATTTCAATTTTGCATTTAAAAGAGCCAAAGAGTGTTTCTCATCCAAAACAACATTTGTTGTAACTTTCTTGGGAGCTAGCATAATGTAATGTAAATTAAAGTAGACTGGGAATAAGATCTGGATTCTCGTTCTAGCTACATAATTTTATTGTAAGTCATTCACTTCCTTGGGACTTGTAAATCTATTTTTTTCAAGTAGAAAAATCAGTTTTTTCATCTGTATGTGAAATGAATTGATTAGAACTAGTGGTTCACACACTTGTCTCCACCACTCCCTAAGCTGGAAACCGATGAATAAAATTAATATATAACAACTTGGAAATAAGTGATTAGGTTATCTCTAAGGACCTATGTAGCTTTAAAGTTGGTATAATTAGCTGATTATACTTTCAGACTGCAAGCATCTTTCTTTTGTCCACAAGATTGTTTGGTTTTCTGAAAGTTAAACTAAGGTGCATGTCATGTTCCATCCTCACGTGAATAGCAACTGACTTTGGTTCTTATGTTTACTATTTTATTTAAAAGGCCGTGTTTACGATTTTCCCAAATAAATGCAATGTCCATACCACCCAGGCAGTATCATCTTCTGTGAACTCAATTTCATAAATTAGACATTTTGCTGGAATAGGTCCTCTGGGAATGCTCCATTTCAGGTTGACTTCTGAATTCTTCATAGTAAGACTAAGGTAGTCTGGTGGCAAAGGTTTAACTGAAAACAAAAGGAAACAATTTCAACATGAAAGTTATTGAAGTTTAGCAGTAGTCTTTATCAAAAGCTAGTGGCACCTATTAACAGAAGCATCCAGGATAAATCAGGTGGCTCAAGACTATTCTCTATAAGTAAGTAAGTAAATAAGCGTTAGTTGCTCAGTCGTGTCTGACTCTTTAAGACCCCATGGACTGCAGCCCACCAGGCTCCTCTGTCCATGAGATTTCCAGGCAAGGATACTGAAGTGGGTTGCCATTTCCTTCTCCAGGGGATCTTCCCAACCCACGGATCGAACCCAGGTCTCCTGCACTGCAGGCAGATCCTTTACTGACTGAGCTACAAGGGAAGCCCCAATGTGAATTAAAATCAAAGCCACTTGCTAACCAAGATCAGTTTAAGAAACTTGGTTATTTGGGAAACTGATTTTTTGTTAAGCCGCATATTGACAAATACGTAAGTCCAAGAGAAAAGCTAGAGGATCCAAATCATTACAGTCAGTTTTGCATTTCATGGCATTAGAAACAACTACCACAACAAATTACTACTAGTATTTTTATTTTTATTAATAGCTAATTCTTATTTAGAGCTTATGATGTGTCAGGAAGTAAACCAGGAATGTTACATCATAAACTTATTCATGTCTCACAATAAATCTATGAGGTGGTCCTCTATTATCTTCATTTTACTGAAAAGGAAATTGAAACATATTAAGAGTAACTCACCCAAAGTCATATAGCTAGAATGTAATAAATTTAAAATTTATGGCTGGCTCTAGAACCTGTCATTCTTGTAACTGTTAGAAATGAGAACACAGACTCAGACAATATCCAACATATTCCCAGGGCCTTTTGAGCATTGGGAATGAGTGATTCCATAATTATTCTATTATTAACATTAGACAAAAAACTTTATAGAAGACAAACTCTGAAGCTGGGAAACAAATTATGAATTCTAAATGAACACTATGCTTTACACTCATTCAATTCCTTATCTTCCATACTTTTATATTTAATTAGTTCTTCCTTGTACTCTGTTGGCCTCCAGTTTTCTGGCTTTGCATTCCAGTGTGTGAAGCCGCTCAGTCATGTCCGACTCTTGCGACCCCATGGACTGTGCCCACCAGGCTCCTCTGTCCATGGGATTCTCCAGGCAAGAGTACTGAATTGGGTTGCCATTTCCTTCTCCAGGGATCTTCCCAACCCAGGGATCGAACCCAGGTCTCGTGCATTGCAGGTAGATGTTTATCCTCTGAGCCACCAGGGAAGCCTATATTCCAGTAGATATCTATTTATCTACCTCTTCTCTTCCACGTGGTCGGTTGTAAATGGTCTAAACTAGAAACATTTTGAAGTTGTTTACCTCACCTATATTTTGAAGCTGAAAAATGAAATAGCTGGGTCTGATTAATTGGGATTCTGATGATCCATTAACACAGATGTAGAAATCTTTATAGTCTGATGACTCCAAGTAGGGAAATCTGCATCCAATATTTTTTCCTTTAGCCTGGATATAATCAATACACTCTAACGCACGGTCCAAGCTATCATACCTATAAAAAGAAGTGTGGTAAGAATTGTGTTTATCAATATCTTCTAGTAGTATGGTGCTCAGTTTCAATTATTTTAAAATACCAGGTAAATAAAAAAATCATTTAATAACATACAATATTTACCTAATACCAACTATGTGCCAGATCCTATGAAAGGTGCCAGGGGTACAACAGTAAGGAAAGTAGACATAGGCCATTATTTTACAGAGCTTACAATCTGGTGGGAATCTTTATAAAATCTAAGATATAAGGCAAGAATTCTTACTCATATACTTAGGTTATGTTGATTCACCAATAGGATTGTGGTGATTCCTATTAGGAAAACATGGATTTATATTGATAAGTCAATTTATATTGATTTATATTGATAATCCTGAATGGTACTGCTTTTTAAAATACAGTACTGAAGAATTTACTAGAAGAAAGCAGATTTAAAAGCAGATTTACAAGGTGGCCAAGAAGCACAGGAAAAGATGTTCAACATCAGTAATTATTAGAGAAATGCAAATCAAAGCTACAATGAGGTGTCACCTCACACCAGTCAGAATGGCCTTCATCAACAAGTCTACAAACAATCAATGCTGGAAATGGGGTTGGTAGATGCTAACTATTACATTTAGGATGGATAAACAGCAAGCTCTTAATGTATAATACAGGGAACTATGTTCAATATCCTGTGATAAACCGCAATGGAAAAGAATGTATATATGTATATAACTGAGTCATTTTGCTGTACAGCAGAGATTGGAGCAACACTGTAAGTCAACCTCACTTCAATGGAAAAAAAAGAAAGAAAAATAATGCTGGAGCAGGTGTGAAGTAAAAGGAGCCCTCTTACACTGTCGGTGGGAATATAAATTGGTATAACCACTATAAAGAACAGTATGGAGGTTCCTTAAAAAACTAAAATTAAAACTAATATATGATCCAACAATCCCACTCCTGGGCATAAAGCTGGAGAAAACTAACTAGGAAAGATACATGCATCTCAATATTCATAGTGGCACTGTTTACAGTAGCCAAGACATGGAAGCAATCTAAATGTCCATTGATAGATGAATGGATAAAGTAGATGTGGCAAATATACAAAATGGAATACTACTTAGCCATAAAAATAAATGAGATCATGCTATCTGCAACAACATGGATGGACCTAGATATTATCATACAAATGAACTAAATCAGAAAGAGAAATAAAAACATCACATGATATCACATATCTAAATATTTTAAATGATACAAATGAACTTATTTACAAAACAGAAACAGTCTCACAGACTTCAAAAACAAACATGGTTACTAAAGGGGAAAGGTGGTGGTGGGGTAAATTAGGAGTTTGGATTAAAATATACACAGTATTATATACAAAATAGGTAATCAATAAAGACCTACTGTATAGCACAGGAAACTACTCAATATTCTATAATAACCTATGTGGGAAAAGAAACTGAAAAAGAATAGATATATGTATATGTATAACTGAACCACTTTGCTGTACACTTGAAACTAACAACATTGTAAATCAACTATATTCTAATATAAAATAATAATTAAATTTCAAAGTAAATAAAATATAAAAATTAAAGAGAAAATTTAATTAAAACATTTTAAAAATAAAAGCAGACATAAAATATTGTTATGTTTTATAAAATGAGTGCAAATCCTCTGAGAACATAATACACATAGGGATAAATCCCAAAAAAGCCAGTCAGTTCAGTCGCTCAGTTGTGTCCGACTCTTTGTCAACCCATGAATTGCAGCATGCCAGGCCTCCCTGTCCATCTCCATCTCCCAGAGTTCACCCAAACTCATGTCCATCGAGCCAGTGATGTCATCCACTCATTTCATCTTCTGGTGTCCCCTTTTCCTCCTACCCCCAATCCCTCCCAGCATCAGAGTCTTTTCCAATGAGTCAACCCTTCGCATGAGGTGGCCAAGTACTGGAGTTTCAGCTTTGGCATCATTCCTTCCAAAGAACATCCAGGGCTAATCTCCTTTAAAATGGACTGGTTGCATCTCCTTGCAGTCCAAGGGACTCTCAAGAGTCTTCTCCAACACCACAGTTCAAAAGCATCAATTCTTTGGCACTCAGCTTTCTTCACAGTCCAACTCTCACATCCATACATGACTACTGGAAAAACCATAGCCTTGACTAGATGGACCTTTGTTGGCAAAGTAATGTCTCTGCTTTTGAATATGCTATCTAGGTTGGTCATAACTTTCCTTCCAAGGAGTGAGCGTCTTTAATTTTAAAAAAGCCAACAGGGGTTCAAAAAGAGAAAGAAGAGCTATTTGGCAAGTAAATATATAGTTTTCCATTCTCCTAGATAAGAAATGTTGCTGTATCATTGAAATTTAACCTCTTTCCAGTAATAAAGCTAATGGGAATTAGGGGGGATTTCCCTACTAATTTCCAAAGGAATAAGTGCCCTATTTATTTTCCTAAATAACCTGTAATGCAAAATTTAATTTATCTATAAAAGCAGCCAAAATATCAGCCTAGCAGCTGATATGGTACTGGTACAAATATATGGACTCCATTGAATTCACTTTATGCCAAATATTTTGCTAAGTCATATCCGACTCTTTGTAAACTCATAGACTGCAAGGTTTCCCTGTCCTTTACTATTTCCCAGAATTTGTTCAAACTCTTGTCCATTGAGTCAATGATGCCATCCAAGTAACTCCTCTGTTGCCCTCTTCTCCTCCTGTCCTCAACCTTTCCCAGAATCAGAGTCTTTTCCAATAAGTTGGCTCTTCACATCAAGTAGCCAAAGTATTGGGGCTTCAGCTTCTGCATCAGTCCTTCCAATGAATATTCAGAGTTGATTTCCTTTAGGATTGACTAGTTTGATCTCCTTGCTGTTCAAGGGACTCTCAAGAGTCTTCTCTAGCACCACAGTTTGAAAGTGTCAATTCTTTGGCGCTTAGCCTTCTTCATGGTCCAACTCTCACATCTGTACATGACTACTGGATAAATTATAGCTTTGACTATATGATTGTTGGCAAAGTGGCTATGAAATTAAAAGATGCTTGTTTCTTGGAAGAAAAGCTACAACAAACCTAAATGGTGTATTAAAAGCAGTGACAACACTTTAAACCCTTAGTGAGAGTTAACAAAGGCAGGGAAGTCAGAAAAAGGATCCGGTTTTAATAGCTACATGGTTTTTTAAAAAGCAAAAATATGAAATATGTCAGAACTTTTTAGGTTATAATTCCATCTATCTAGAAGATGCAAAATTTAACTCAGTACAGAAACAATGATTGCATTCCTTATATCACCCATAGACTGCCTTCTAGTAGCTACAGCCTAAACCTACTTATTCCCAGTGAAAACCCTAAATAATTGTGAATAAACTTCATCATAAATCCAACTCTGAAAAAGTGTAATGAATTCAGTTTAATGAAAATGAAATCCTCTCAGTCGTGTTCAACTCTTTGTGACTGCATGGACTATAAAGTTCATGGACTTCTCCAGGCCAGAATACTGAAGTGGGTAGCCATTCCCTTCTCCAGGGGATCTTCCCAACCCAGGGATCGAACCCGGGTCTCCCACATGGCAGGAGGATTCTTTACTAGCTGAGCTACCAGGGAAGCCCATCTAGAGGCCCAAGTATTTGTTTTGTTTGCCTTGTTTGTATGTTTTAAAGTTTGAATTAGGTATGTATGTATGTGCTAGTTGCTCAGTCCTGTCCTACACTTTGCGACCCCAAGACTGTAGCCCTCCAGGCTTCTCTATCCATGGAATTCTCCAGGCAGGAATACTGGAGTGGGTTGCCATTCCCTTCCCCAGGGGGTCTTCCCAACCCAGGGATTGAACCCAGGTCTCTTGCATTGCAGGTATATTCTTTACCATCTGAGCTACCTGGGAAGCCCTAATGAAAATACAGTTACTAATACTGTGGATTAATTTTGATAGATATCTTCTGGATATGGAATTCTTATTATAAAACACTTACCAGTAATATAAGCTGTAGTTGCTATCCAAGTGGGCACCCATGCCAGGTTTCCAAGAGCAGAGTAAATATTGCCAGTTGTAATATACACAATCCATATCCTGAATTTTAGTGTCCAAATTTCCTAAGAAATGAATAAACTGTGAATGCTTGAAAGACATGGTAATGAATCACTTGGGAAATCACTAAGCAATTTTATTTCATTTCCTTTGACCTCTCCACTTCATTTAGCAATCAACATAACCAGGAAAATCCCCAAAGGAAGTTGTTGGAAATCACTTCACTTTAAGTGGAACATGCAAAATCAAAAACTTTTGAGGGCTCATTTATTGGTACTAGTGTAAGCATATGCAGAAGTGCCAAATTAATAATTCTAGGATTCTCTGAGCAGCTGCATAGTTGCATGTATATTCACTGATATGAGCCCAAAACTGGGGTCTATATTAACCTAATAAGGGCTATAGTCTATGGGGCCACAAAGAGTTGCACATGACTGAGCATGCATGCATGAAATAATATGTAGGTTTTGCCACATATGTTTTCTGATTTAAAGAATTCAAAACCCAGAAAGAAAAACACCAATACAGTATACTAACATATATATATGGAATTTAGAAAGATGGTAATGATAACCCTGTATGGAGACATCAAAAGAGACACAGATGCATAGAATGGACTTTTAGACTTTTGAGGGAGAAGGAGAGGGTGGGATGATTTGGGAGAATGGCACTGAAACATGTATACTATCATGTAAGAAACAAATCGCCAGTCTATGTTCGATACAGGATGCTTGGGTCTGGTGCACGGGGATGATCCGGAGAGGTGATATGGGGTGGGAGGTGGGAGGGGGGTTCAGGACTGGGAACTCATGTACACCCGTGGCGGATTCATGTCAATGTATGGCAAAACCAATACAATATTGTAAAGTAAAATAAAGTAAAAATAAAAATTAAAAAAAAAGAATTCAAAACACCAGTCACTCACTCCTCAGAAGGATTCTATTTTGTGCCACATTCTCAACTATACATATAATCTTCTGTATAAGTGTTAAAGAACTTACTTCCCATATAGATTTTTCTAACAGTATTAACTATGAAAAGAGAGCTTTGTTTTAACCTTGTGATGATATCCAGTAAGTAGCTTCTGACCATGAACTTTGAACTTCTGATCCATTTGTGCATTGCCTTGGCAGAAGTGCGTGTATCTTTGCTTCAACACCTTTGTTAAGATCAAACCCATCTTTGTAAAGTAGATTCTTAGTGATGATCGTCTGTTTGATAAAAAGATGAGACAAAGTCAAGCTTAGAAACAATAATGGTATCATAAGCCACATTATTAAGACTAAAAAGTCATTAATACTCTGGAGAGTCTTCAATAGCTAAGAAATTCCAGATGATTATCTGATAAAATGTCCCAGATATATTTTTGGCAGAGTTCACCTTCTGCATATTACTTCATTTGATGAGATCATTTGAATCTTAACACCTTATTCAAAATAAATTCTGGAAGACAAAAAAGGCTCTGTGGCAGGAACTTGAGCTATAACCAACTTATAGCTCAAGGGATAATTTTAATGTACCATATGCCTATTACATGACAATTTATCACCTTTCAAAAATCATATGAAATAGGAATCATATACAATCTTGGTGGTAACTGGAGGAAGCCAGACAAAGTGTGACTATCTGAAGGACTAAAATCATATATCATTTATCCTTCTATTCCTGATACCTAGCTAGTGAAGTAGCTGGCAGAAAAAAGTTGCTCAATGAATGTTTGATTTTAATCGTTCTTTGAAACTACCTAGCTGAATTAAGAAGATAACAGAATTCCTTGTACAATCAAAATCTTTGAAAGAACATGCTTGTTGACTATATAAATAGTTAATAATTCAATAAACTTTCACTGAGCACTTACTACAATATATGCAAAGAACCATGCTGTGTTCCGTAGGGTGAGTACAAAGAAAAATTCACTTAATTCACTACAAAGAAAAAGCTCACATCATCTGGTAGCATATGTAAGACCCATACACAGGATTTAAGTAACTCTGAAATATGGTAAAATGTATAAGTACTCTATAAGTCCATATTCCATGAGATCAGATTTTCCTTTCCTGTACTTCCAATGGAAGTCTTAATAGTGGTTGGGGTGAAAACAGACATTGCAGGATGCACAGGAGACAGCAGCAGGCATGCAACTTATATCTTAATAATAGCTATTGAGATACAAGAGATATTGAGAAACAAGAGCATCAGGAATCAGAAGAAAAAGAATCAGAAGAAAACTAATAAGCACTCTAGTATCTTAAGTGCATGCTTTACTTACCCTCCAGTTTTCACTATCAACATTTCGGTATTTTAATTCATATTCTACAGTGCATTTATTAAAATTATCCAGAGACACTGGAGGTTGCCATTGCAAATAGAGATAACCTAAATATCCAGGGTCCACTATTTCAAAATCCTGAGGAGGATTAACTGAAATAAAATCAATAGAATATTTTAATTTTTATCCTGTATTTTATGACAAAGATTTCTAAATCTAGATTACTTTCATATGTCCATCAACTGATGAATGAAAAAAATAAACTATGATATATTCATAAAATGGAATATTATCCAGCCATAAGAAAGAATAAAATACTGATATATGCTAGAACATGAATGAACCTTGAAAACCTTACTCTAAGTAAAAGAAGCCCACATATTACATGATTTCATTTATGTGAGATATTGGAATAGGTAAATTCATAGAGACAGAAAATCAATTAGTGGTTGCCAGATGCTGGAGGGAGGGGCGAATGGGATGTAACTACTGAATGGATATGAAATTTCTTTTGGGGGTGATGTAACTATTCTGGAATTTTATAATTGTGGCTGTTATACAACTTTGTGAATATACTAAAAACAAGTATACATTATGCTTTAAAATAATAAGTTTTATGTCTTGTGAATTAAATCTCAGAAAAGCTGTTTTTAAAAATCTAGATTACTATTACATAGTTGTCCCTTCTTTAAGAAATTGCATATGTAAATGTGACTTTAGCCTATCTAGGTGTTGTTTTCATAGAAATAAGAAATTCAACATGGAGTTATCTCTGCAGTCATATAGACCACAATTTGGTCTTGGGTAGGAACATTTTATTACATAAATCTCTCTCATAGCAAGAATCAGTCAGTATTAATCTAGTGTTTACTATATGTATAACATCATAACATACATGGCACACACATACAAAGGGACAGAAAATATACAATATGGCACACACAAAAAGGGATAGAAAATATAAAATATGACTACTCTGGCTAAGTGCCTTAAGAATTAGGGGAACAGGCCAATTTTGTTGGTCCATTCATGATAATTGAATCCTCTGGTTAACTAAAGCTCGGAGATATTTGTAGAATATGCAAACCTGAGCCATTTTTTGGAAGGACTCAAAAAAGAGTGGCAGGCAGCTGAGTGACAGGAAACAACTTATTTTATTTCAAGGGAGGGGGCAGCGGGAGGCAATGGCTCCTTCATCTGTTGATTTAGAAAGCAATAAAAATTAACAAATTATTCTATAAATGTACTAAGTGTTAGTCACTCAGTCATGTCCAACTGTTGCAACTCCATGGACTGTAGTCTGCTAGGCTCCTCTGTCCACGGAATTCTTGAGGCAAGAATACTGGAGTGGGTAGCCACACCCTTCTCCAGAGGACTTTCTGGACCCAGGGATCAAACCTGGGCCTCCTACATTGTAGGCAGATTCTGTACTGTCTGAACTAAAAGGGAAGTCCCATAAACTTACTAAACCTACTAGCAAATCTAGTACATAGTACTGCCCTCATGTTGCCTTTCTGCTAATAATTTCTTCTCATTTCTGCTCTGCTTTTCATTTTAATACTTTACTTCATATTACTTATTGAGAAAAGTAAAAAAAAATCAACAGAAATAAATGATGCCACAAATAATGATTTGAAATGAGAGCCCCATGAACCAAATAAAGAAGGTCTCTGTTGAAGATGAAATGACAATCCTATTGTTTCAACTCATGATTAGAAATTTTTGTTAAATACATTTTTCTAATTATCTTCTGCAATGAAAAGTTCATTAGACATGACTTAATAATTGTGTAATTATTTTTAAAATTCATTTTAAACTTATGTATTTTTAAAACTTATTTAATTGTCTTAAAAGTTAAGGTAGTTATGGTTTTTCCAGTAGTCATACATGGATGTGAGAGTTGGACTATAAAGAAAGCTGAGTGCCAAAGAATTGATGCTTTGGAACTGTGGTGTTGGAGAAGACTCTTGAGAGTCCCTTGGACTGCAAGGAGATCCAACCAATCCATTCTAAAGGAAATCAGTTCTGAATATCCATTGGAAAGACTGATGCTGAAGCTGAAACTCCAATACTTTGGTGACCTGATGCAAAGAACTGACTCATTGGAAAAGACCCTGATGCTGGGAAAGATTGTAAGTGGGAGGAGAAGGGGACGACAGAGGATGAGATGGTTGGATGGCATCAACGTCAATGGACATGAGTCTGAGCAAGCTCCAGGAGTTGGTGATGGACAGGGAAGCCTGGTGTGCTGCAGTCCATGGGGTCTCAAAGAACCAGACACAACTGAGCGACTGAACTGAACTGAGTAATTAAGGAATGTTTTCAGTTAATTGGGTACCAGACAATGAGGTTTTGGGTAAATAGCCTCTTTTTTAGAAAAGATTATATGAAAATTAGGGCAGAAATAAATGCAAAAGAAACAAAAGAGACCATAAGCAAAAATCAACAAAGCCAAAAGCTGGTTCTTTGAGAGGATAAATAAAATTGACAAAACATTAGCCAGACTCATCAAGATACAAAGGGAGAAAAATCAAATCAATAAAATTAGAAATGAAATTGGAGAGATCACAACAGACAACACAAAAATACAAAGGATCATAAGAGACTACTATCAGCAATTATATGCCAATAAAATGGACATCTTGGAAGGAATGGACACATTCTTAGAAAAATATAACTTTCCAAAACTGAACCAAGAAGAAATAGAAAATCTTAACAGACCCATCACAAGCACAGAAATTGAAACTGTAATCAGAAATTTTCCAGCAAACAAAAGCCCAGGTCTAGACGGCTTCACAGCTGAATTCTACCAAAAATTTAGAGAAGAGCTAACATCTATCCTATTCAAACTCTTCCAGAAAATTGCAGAGGAAGGTAAACTTCCAAACTCATTCTATGAGGCCACCAACACCCTAATACCAAAACCTGACAAAGATGCTACAAAAAAATAAAACTACAGGCCAATATCACTGATGAACATAGATGCAAAAATCCTTAACAAAATTCTGGCAATCAGAATCCAACAACACATTAAAAAGATCATACACCATGACCAAGTGGGCTTTATCTCAGGGATGCAAGTATTCTTCAGTATCCGCAAATCAATCCATGTAATACACCACATTAGCAAATTAAAAAATAAAAGCCATATGATTATCTCAATAGATGCAGAGAAAGCCTTTGACAAAATTCAACATCCATTTATGATAAAAACTCTCCAGAAAGCAGGAATAGAAGGAACATACCTCAACATAATAAAAGCCACATATGACAAACCCACAGCAAAAATTATCCTCAATGGTGAAAAATTGAGAGCATTTGCCCTAAAGGCAGGAACAAGACAAGGGTGCCCACTTTCACCATTACTATTCAACATAATTTTGGAAGTTTGGCCACAGCAATCAGAGCAGAAAAAGAACTAAAAGGAATCCAAATTGGAACAGAAGAAGTAAAACTCTCACTGTTTGCAGATGACATGATCCTCTACATAGAAAACCCTAAAGACTCCACCAGAAAATTACTAGAGCTAATCAATGAATACAGTAAATTTGCAGGATATAAAATCAACACACAGAAATCCCTTGCATTCCTATACACTAATAATGAGAAAGTAGAAAAAGAAATTAAGGAAACAATTCCATTCACCATTGCAATGAAAAGAATAAAATACTTAGGAATATATCTACCTAAAGAAACTAAAGACCTATATAGAAAACTATAAAACACTGGTGAAAGAAATCAAAGAGGACACTAATAGATGGAGAAATATACCATGTTCATGGATCAGAAGAATCAATATAGTGAAAATGAGTATACTACTCAAAGCAATCTACAGATTCAAAGCAATCCCTATCAAGCTACCAATGGTATTTTTCACAGAGCTAGAACAAATAATTTCACAATTTGTGAAATACAAAAAACCTCGAATAGCCAAAGCAACCTTGAGAAAGAAGAATGGAACTGGAGGAATCAACCTGCCTGACTTCAGACTCTACTACAAAGCCAGTCATCAAGACAGTATGGTAGTGGCACAAACACAGAAATATAGATCAATAGAACAAAATAGAAAACCCAGAGATAAATCCACACACCTATGGACACCTTATCTTTGACAAAGGAGGCAAGAATATACAATGGAGAAAAGACAATCTCTTTAACAAGTGGTGCTGGGAAAACTGGTCAACCACTTGTAAAAGAATGAAACTGGAAAACTTTCTAACACCATACACAAAAATAAACTCAAAATGGATTAAAGATCTAAATGTAAGACCAGAAACTATACAACTCCTAGAGGAAAACATAGGCAAAACACTCTTCGACATAAATCACAGCAAGATCCTCTATGACCCACCTCCCAGAATATTGGAAATAAAAGCAAAAATAAACAAATGGGATCTAATTAAACTTAAAAGCTTCTGCACAACAAAGGAAACTATAAGCAAGGTGAAAAGACAGCCTTCAGAATGGGAGAAAATAATAGCAAATGAAGCAACTGAAAAAGAACTAATCCAAAAATATACAAGCAAATCCTGCAGCTCAATTCCAAAAAAATAAACGACCCAATCAGAAAATGGGCCAAAGAACTAAACAGGCATTTTCTCCAAAGAAGACATACAGATGGCTAACAAACACATGAAAAGATGCTCCACATTACTCACTATCAGAATAATGCAAATCAAACCCACAATGAGGTACCATTTCACACCAGTCAGAATGGCTGCGATCCAAAAGTCTACAAACAGTAAATGCTGGAGAGGGTGTGGAGAGGAGGGAACCCTCTTACACTGTTGGTGGGAATGCAGACTAGTACAGCCACCATGGAGAACAGTGTGGAGATTCCTTAAAAACTGGGAAATAGAACTGCCTTATGACCCAGAAATCCCACTGCTGGGCATACACACCGAGGAAACCAGAATTGAAAGAGACACATGTACCCCAATGTTCATCACAGCACTGTTTATAATAGCCAGGACATGGAAGCAACCTAGATGTCCATCAGCAGATGAATGGATAAGAAAGCTGTGGTACATATACACAATGGAGTATTACTCAGCCATTAAAAAGAATACATTTGAATCAGTTCTAATGAGATGGATGAACCTGGAGCCGATTATACAGAGTGAAGTAAGCCAGAAAGAAAAACACCAATACAGTATACTAACACATATATATGAAATTTAGAAAGATGGTAAGATAACCCTGTATGCAAGACAGCAAAAGAGACACAGATGTATAGAACAGTGTTTTGGACTCTGTGGGAGAGGAAGAGGGTGGGATGATTTGGGAGAATGGCATTGAAACATGTATACTATCATATATGAAATGAATCACCAGTCCAGGTTCGATGCATGATACAGGATGCTTGGGGCTGGTGCACTGGGATGACTCAGAGGGATGGTACAGGGAGGGAGGTGGGAGGGGGGTTCAGGATGGGCAACATATGTATACCCGTGGCAGATTCATGTTGATGTATGGCAAAACCAATACAATATTGTAAAGTAATTAGCCTTCAATTAAGATAAATAAATTTAAATTAAAAAAATAAATAAAGTCAATAACCAAAAAAGAAAAAAAGAAAAGATTATATGAAAAGGTATAGAAAGTATATTTTAGTTTGGCATTTATCCCATAAAACATTATCATCAGTTACGTTACACATGAGGCTGACTAGTAAGAACGTATCTTTTGTGTATGGGCTCCCTGAAATATTTCCAATAATAATTTATCTATTTATGCACTTTCATATGGTAGGTTGACAAGGCAGTTAATATCTCTGATTTTAAAACTACTCCATTCTTGGTTTACCTTTTATCTCAGCATTTGAAGACAAAGTAGAGCCAAAAGCTGTGCAAATAAGAAGGGTATATAGACATCTGATATCCAAATGAATGAAAGCCATTTCTCTAAGATTTAATACCTTGAAATTTCCACTCTAAGAAGGAAAAAGATAAAATTTTAACATTATCATACTTCAATATGGATTAAATGTGATTAAAAATACAGTTGGGAACTCTTTGTGGGCTTTCCACCAAGAACTGGGAAAACTGTGCCCCGTAGAACCATTTAAACAGAAAAAACATAAATCAAGCTTGGAACCAAAATAATTGGAAAAGAAGATTTTTGTCTCATCCTTCTTATGAAAGCAAAAACAAGGTGACACAAACATATCCTTTCAGCCCCTGGCTTTGACACACACACACACACACACACACACACACACACACACTATACATCACATGCTATGACCAAGATATGATGACCTCAAATAGCCTTCAGCCTGAAGACTGAACCAGACCCATCTGAGAGTTCTTATCTATTTGTGGGGGGAATTATACCGTTAGTCTCTATAGTGATATTCCCCACTAGCCACCAAGAAGACACACTAATACATACACACACTCTTTTCTGAGACAAAAATTATTTGAAAGTTATCTGAATATTGATAAAATCTCAGAATCAATAGCAAATATACCAAAGCCTCAGATAACTCAGAACTTTGTTTCATTTCTTCATAAACATTAAATCCTCATCATCTACTCTCCTATCTGTTCTACTCTTCCCTGTATTTCTTATATCAGTAAATGGCACCATAATCTTCCCAATTGTCCAAACCAGAAACCTGAGGTTTTTGAATCCCTCTCTCTCCCATCCAATTTCTCCATTATCACTACACCTTCCTAAGCTGAGGATCTCATCATCAGGGATCTCCTTATCCAGTCTTTCCTGCCTCCAAACCATTTCACATCACATACAGTAAGGACAAATCTGAATTCATCACCTCTCTTAAAACAGCAATTTACTGACACAGAATAAAATATAATAATTTTTTTCCACAGAAGAATACTGGTTTTATGATCAAAACTAAAAGGATTCATGTCTCCACACATCTATTCAATCAAAAAATACTCTCCTTTCCATGAAAAAGCATTACTTCCAGTTCTACACTTCTCTTTCAGTCTATATTCTTAAAACCAACAATTTCACAGGAAGGATTAAAAGTCAATTACCCCAACAGTCAGAGACTGCCTTTCTTTTCTCCTACTTAAGTTAATTATGCAGGACAGACCCTTTTCCCTGCCCCACCCTCTCAGTCTTACCTGCTCCAGTTGTAATGTTCTCATGTTGCTAGGCTTCAATTATTACATAATGGAATCTTGGAATCAGACTGTTAGAGCCAGCAAGTATATTGGAGGCAATGCTAGTCCAATCCTCCTTTATATATTGGGAAGTAAAACTCAGACTTGCCCAAGATTACAGAGTAAGTTAGTAAATTAGTAACAAAGCTGGAAGTAGAACAGAGATGTGATTCCCAGTCTAGTGCCCTTCCACCCTAATATGCTGGATCCCACATGTTTGGCTCAGTATTATGAAAGCTTTTCCCTTGGGACTCCAGCATTTAAGTCTTCCTTAAGTTAGCTAGCCAGGCTGAAGCAACACCATGCTATTTCTTTTTCTATGTCTCATACAATTGTAAGGGGATGCGATTCCTCTTACTGAGGTCCAATGAATCTCTCTACACAATTCCTTCATCCCCATCACCAGCCCATTGCTGCCTTCTAAGGCATGTGTAAGTAATAAGTGGGTTTGGTGAACAGAAGGCCACATTTCTGCCATAGAGATGCTCTTACAGATTGAGATTAAAAAGACTGGTTACTTTTGGATCCAAGGCAATAGGTCTGACAAACAAATTCTTTCATATTACCTATAAGGATGAAGACAATCATGCTTGCCCTACTATCAATCTCTCCTTAAATATTTTATTAGCCCCTCGTCATGTACAGCATAAAAGCTAAATAAAGAGTTAAAAATAACTTGCTTCTATTCTATTTATAGGGTATTGAAATTAAACTCAGACCATCAAATAGCATTTCCTGGATCAGTTAAACACATTTAAGCAAAAATAGGAAATAGGCTAGCTGGCTTCCTGAATCAATTATCTAGAAATCCACAAAAGGAATTCCTGAATAACACTTAGTGTCCCACCTAGACTTTCTTACCCAAGTGAACGTGAAGACAATTCTTTCCTCAGCTTCTGGGTTACAAGACTGTCACTAGTGCAATGAGGGAGTTAGCATAAAAGTGAAAGTGATGTTACTGAGTCATGTCCGACTCTTTGCGACCCCATGTACTGTAGCCTACCACGCTCCTCCATCCATGGGATTTTCCAGGCAAAAGTACTGGAGTGAGTTGCCATTTCCTTCTCCAATAGTTAGCAGAAGGACAGAGTTTTTCACAAGGGATCTGAAGGCAAATGAAAGATGGGGGATAGAAATGCAGAGATACAAAATTTGAAACAGTTTCAGATATACTCCCCACTCCCAGCCCACAGTTAACAATCACTTATCTGGCCATTTTATTTTTTTAAACGAGGAAATACCCAAAGAGGAAAGTGAGTCATCCTAGCTTAAACAACTTATGGGGAGTAGAGTTAGGTCTGAAAAATAGTTCTCTTGAGCCCTTTCTGCTGACTAAATAAATTTTCTTGTTATAAGAAGTCTATCCTGCACCTATCTTTCCAGAAGTCTCCCTGCAAACTTTCCTAAACCTACAGTTGCCACCCAAACCATCAACCCCACCACACAGTTTTATCATCATGACATTTTTAGCAGAGTAATAATTCAACAAACTTTGATTGTGCCTTTTTTTTTTCCAAATACTATTCCAGGTAAATCTTGTCTGAAGAGGCAAGGTGCAAGTGATGAATCATAACATCTATAATAATGATAAAAATATCTCCTACTATTGATTCAGCATTCCCAGCATTTCAGGCACTGGCCTGTGCTAAGCCCTTTATATGTATAATCTCATTTAATACTCTGTCAGCCTTGGATGTATGCACTATTTTTATTTCCATGTTAAAAACCAGAAACTGAGAAGAAATTAAACAACTTCCTACAAGTTACTACAGGCCATAAATGGTGAAGCTTGGATTTGAACCTAGAGAGCCTAGTGTCAGACACCTTGATAACCACTACACTAGAGAGGTTCCAGACCTATGATCAATGTGGCAAACAACTTCTTGTTTCTGTCCACCCAGTTTTACACAACACTGTTGCTCAGACAGTTTTCCACTAAAAATCATCTTTGGGAAGGCAAGCCTAAAGCTAGTTTCTGGTTTCAGCCTCCCTTCCCCACCTCTTGAAAGCCATGCTAGATAAACTCTTTGTTCTAAGTGTTGGCAGGAACAATTCTTGCATTACTGGAGAAACTCCAGGTACTTACCAATAACATTGTTTCTCAAGAAATGGATTATCATAAGTAATTATCATAGCCCCCCTTTTCCCCCTTTCCAACTTAGAGACATTTATTGAATCTCTAATACTTTCCTTCCTGTCTGACAATCAAGCACACTGAATAAAAATAGGCTTTCCTGAAACAGCCAGGGGGCCAGGACACAGATTCTATAAGTCACAAGATAGGGGAGTTTAAAGGTGGTGCTAAAAGCCATCTAAAGCAAATATAGAATCACAGCACAGTATTGTAAAAGCTGACAGGACTGACTAATTTTTGAATAAACCAATAGATATATGGCCAAGGAGCTTGTTATAATACAAACAAAATAATACCAATATCAAAATGGATTTCAGCCCTGCCTCAACCACTAATGTGCTTTCAGTTCAGTTCAGTCACTCAGTTGTGTCCGATTCTTTGTGACCCCATGAATTGCAGCATGCCAGGCCTCCCTGTCCATTACCAACTCCGGGAGTTCACCCAAACTCATGTCCACCGAGTCAGTGATGCCATCCAGCCATCGCATCCTCTGTTGTCCCCTTCTCCTCCTGCCCCCAATCCCTCCCAGCATCAGAGTCTTTTCCAATGAGTCAACTCTTCACATGAGGTGGCCAAAGTATTGGAGTTTCAGCTTCAGCATCAGTCCTTCCAAAGAACACCCAGGACTGATCTCCTTCAGAATGGACTGGTTGGATATCCTTGCAGTCCAAGGGACTCTCAAGAGTCTTCTCCAACACCACAGTTCAAAAGCATCAATTCTTCGTTGTTCAGCTTTCTTTACTGTCCAATTTTCACATCCATATATGACCACTGAAAAAAACCATATCCTTGACTAGACAGACTTTTGTTGGCAAAGTAATGTCTCTGCTTTTGAATATACTATCTAGGTTGGTCATCACTTTTCTTCCAAGGAGTAAGTGTCTTTTAATTTCATGGCTGCAATCACCATCTGCAGTGATTTTGGAGCCCCAAAAAATAAAGTCTGACAATGTTTCCACTGTTTCCCCATCTATTTTCCATGAAGTGATGGGACCGGATGCCATGATCTTCGTTTTCTGAATGTTGAGTTTTAAGCCAAATTTTTCACTCTCCTCTTTCACTTTCATCAAGAGGCTTTTAGTTCCTCTTCACTTTCTGCCATAAGGGTGGTATCATCTCTATATCTGAGGTTATTGATATTTCTCCTGGCAATCTTGATTCTAGCTTGTGCTTCTTCCAGCCCAGCGTTTCTCACGATATACTCTGTATATAAGTTAAATAAACAGGGTGACAATATACAGCCTTGACGTACTGCTTTTCCTATTTGGAACCAGTCTGTTGTTCCATGTCCAGTTCTAACTGTTGCTTTCTGAGCTGCATACAGATTTCTCAGGAGGCAAGTAAGGTGATCTGGTATTTCCATCTCTTTAAGAAATTTTCCACAGTTTGTTGTGATCCACACAGTCAAAGGCTTTGGCATAGTCAATAAAACAGAAATAGATGTTTGTCTAGAACTCTCTTGCTTTTTCCATGATCCAGCGGATGTTGGCAATTTGATCTCTGGTTCCTCTGCCTTTTCTAAAACCAGCTTGAACATCTGGAAGTTCACGATTCATGTATTGTTGAAGGCTGGCTTGGAGAATTTTGAGCATTACTTTACTAGCGTGTGAGATGAGTGCAATTGTGTGGTAGTTTGAGCATTCTTTGGCATTGCCTTTCTTTGAGATTCAAATGAAAACTGACCTTTTCCAGACAGAATGATCTCTGTTCATTTCCAAGGCAAACAATTCAATATCACAGTAATCCAAGTCTATGCCCCAACCAGTAATGCTGAAGAAGCTGAAGTTGAACGGTTCTATGAAGACCTACAAGACCTTTTAGAACTAACACCCAAAGAAGATATCCTTTGCATTATAGGGGACTGGAATGCAAAAGTAGGAAGTTAAGAAACACCTGGAGTAACAGGCAAATTTGGCCTTGGGATACGGAATGAAGCAGGGCAAAGACTAACAGAGTTTTGCCAAGAGAACGCACTGGTCATAGAAAACACCATCTTCCAAAACACAAGAGAAGACTCTACACATGGACATCACCAGATGGTCAACACTGAAATCAGATTGATTATATTCTTTGCAGCCAAAGATGGAGAAGCTCTATACAGTCAGCATAAACAAGACCAGGAGCTGACTGTGGCTCAGATCATGAACTTCTTATTGCCAAATTCAGACTTAAATTGAAGAAAGTAGGGATAACCAGTAGACCATTGAGATATTACCTAAATATAATTTCTTATGATTATACAGTGAAAGTGAGAAATAGATTTAAGGGACTAGATCTGATAGATAGAGTGCCTGATGAACTATGGACGGAGGTTCGTGACATTGTACAGGAGACAGGGATCACAACCATCCCCATGGAATAGAAAAAAAGAAAAATGGCTATCTGGGAAGGCCTTACAAATAGCTGTGAAAAGAAGAGAAGCAAAAAGCAAAGGAGAAAATGAAAGATACAAGCATCTGAATGCAGAGTTTCAAAGAATAGCAAGAAGAGATAAGAAAGCCTTCCTCAGCGATCAATGCAAAGAAATAGAGGAAAAAAAAACAGGATGGGAGAGACTAGAGATCTCTTCAAGAAAATTAGAGATATCAAGGGAACATTTCATGCAAAGATAGGCTCGATAAAAGACAGAAATTGTATGGACCTAAGAGAAGCAGAAGGTATTAAGAAGATGTGGCAAGAATACACAGAACTGCACAAAAAAAGATCTTCACGACCCAGATAATCATGATGGTGTGATCACTCACCTAGAGCCAGATATCCTGGAATGTGAAGTCAAGTGGGCCTTAGAAAACATCACTACGAACAAAGCTAGAAAGGTGATGGAATTCCAGTTGAGCGATTTCAAATCCTGAAAGATAATGCTGTGAAAGTGCTGCACTCAATATGCCAGCAAATTTGGAAAACTAATTTGCTTAGAGGTAAATTATAACTCAATTTCCATCTATAATGTGGAGGTAATGACTCCAGACTGGCAGTTTTGGGTTTAAGATTAAATGAGATAATGTATGTGAAAGAGAATAGTAAATTGCTCTAAGGGGTTTGCTCCTGAGCATCTTATTACTCAGAAAAAACTAGAAAACAACTTAGTCCAAATCCACACGTTTCCTCCTACTACTTCAGCAAAATCTACTTGTGCACAGTTGATAAAAAGGCCCTTATTGTTAACCTCTTTTACCATCCTTTTTGACCCATTAGCTACCTTTATTGGTTTTTGTCTTAGTAATAACAATTTATTGCATTTTTTAAATGTTTTATAGTTTACAAAAGATATATTGAATTATTTTAACAAATCTGTAGGTATAACAGTTTGTATTACATATCTACAATCATTAAGACTGGGGTTTAGAGAAGTAATGTGACTTGAAAAAGATCCCACTGCTTGCAAAATCCACACTGAAATGAAAGGTAAAAGAAGCAAGGAACAGAAATATGTTGTAAGGCTAATAATGCAATCACTTACATAGTATGGTTTTGTAGCAGAGTTTCTTCTCTACCTTGACAAAGAAGAAAAAAAGATTCTTCCAAAGTATCTGAAATGGCCACAGGTTCTTTAAAAAGGCAATTACTAAGTTACAAAGACAAATATTATCTATCGAAAATGATGAATGAAGTTTTGCAATGTCACTAATGTGGCTTATAAAAACCACCTAAAGGGAAGTATGGCCGTGTTATTTCTATTGCCGTTTAGAAAAAAAAAAAATCAGTGTTATGAAATTTGATACTTTCTATTCACATTATTTAAACTATTTAAAAATATCAGTCAAAGCAATTGGAATAGGGTTAGGAGAACAAGAAAATGGGAAAAATAGAAGAGAACTAATGCTTGAGTAGTGTGTTAGTCACTCAGTCATGCATGACTCTTTTCAACCCCATGGACTGAAGTTCACCAGATTCATTTATCCATGGAATTCTCCAGGTAAGAATACTGGAATGGGTTGCCATTTCCTTCTCCAAGGGAATTTCTCAACACAGGGATCGAACTCGGATCTCCCAAATTACAGGCCGATTCTTTACCATCTGAGTTACCAGAAATGGAAAAGTAGATTTGATACAGGAAAAGCTTTACCAAAGTCCAAGCTCTTTTTCAACTTGTCCAAAAGAATCTGGGTAAGGAACACAAGAAACCAAGGAAAAATACACACACTCACACACACACAAACTCACACTGAGACTGAGGAACAAAGAGAACAGAGAGAAGCAGTTTATTCAGGGCAGATGCAAAGGGTGTGGGCATCCTCCTGAGTGAGGAATACCCACAGGGTGTTGATACCCTCCTTTTAATCTCATTTTCAGCTCTGTGAATGGGTGGGGGTCTTTTTGATGAGGGGTGGAGTATTTATTGAAGGGAAGGTTGAGGTTTGGCTCAGATTGCACCAGGTAGCAGGTAGCACCAGCTTCCAGTCCTGTGCATTTGTCTCCTAAAGCCACTGTGTGTGCTCTTTAAGAGCTGTTTTCCTTAAAATTTCCCTTACTAGTTGAGCACCACATGTGAAAATTCCTAAAGGGTCATCAGCAACCTGTGATTTTTTATTTGCACATCCTCCATGCTTTTCAAGGTCAGAGTTTCTTGCTCAGATGCTACAAAGGGTTCGTTCTAGATGCCATTCTTCTCTGCATCATGGTCTCATTAAGTGCAAAACAGGGAGGTGGCTTTGCCTTCTGCCTAATGCCTATACATGAGGAGCCCGTCCTTGTGCTGGCCTGTCTTTCTGGCCTCAAGGTGATGGCAAAGGCTTAAATGTTGTCTTTGGGTGAAATGATAAATTTATATGGTCTTACATGAGAAGACATTGACTAGAAGATCTGGGCTCTAGCATCAACGTTAGCAGGGGATTTAGAAAATGATAATAATAGGGACTATAGTTTCTTAAGTTCTTACCAGGTGTCAAGCTCTGTTACAGATATTTGATATGGATTAACTCATTTAACTCTCACAAATGTTGCTAGTTACTATTATTATTACAATATCCCAATATTACAAATGAGTTGTTTGGGGCTCAGAAAGGTTAAGTAAATTATTCAAGGTCATACAATTTAAGCAAAAATTATGTCCACATCTAATTCTAAAGACTATGTTTCTTTTAACATATAATAAGTGTCTTTCCATCTCACTTAGGTGAAGGTGAAGGTGAAGTTGCTCAGTCGTGTCCGACTCTGCAACCCCGTGGGCTGTAGCCTACCAGGCTTCTCCATCCATGGGATTCTCCAGGCAAGAATACTGGAGAATCTCACTTTAGTGAAACTCAATTTCCTGTCACAGGAATTATCCCTAGGATATCATTCTGTTCCATCAGTTAATCTGGTGTGAATCCATCCATGGTTTCAGGATTTGACTCAAAAGTGCCAGCTTCCTGAATAAGCAATCTTGTTTCAAGGAGACCATCCAACATGTACAAATATTTATTCATAGTTTCTAGAGTATAGCCATGACTCCGCATCATAATCAGCACCTCTGGAACCTGCCAGATCCTGAGGCCCAGCAACATTTTGAGATCAGTGCATAGCTCAATAATAGTATAATCAGTCTATGAACTCCTGATGAGTCAATTCTGATTTAGATAATAAGTGGCAATTATTATTTCCTGCAGTGGAGTAACTTTTAAAGAATGCTGAAGATGACTTAGTGTACTTTCAAATATAAAAGGACTTTGAATCAGACAGATTCGTCATGCTTGCTTTTAGTCAACTGTCATTTCCCACAAAAATGCAAAAAAAAGGCACATGATGAATAATGAAAGTCACTACAAATGAATAAAGTACAGGTAGGATCTCCTTTTAACAAATACCACTTTAGCATCCAGTTATACATAACATGATTATATTTGTGTCCCTGTCAGCATTACATACTAACATTGTTTCTTGACATTTATGAAACATGCTCAATAAATCTTGTAAAACATAAGTAGTCATCTTATTCCCTAATTCTTTTTATAGATGGTTTCCTGTATAACATCTTGAGTTCATCCAATTGACAAGTTTCCTGAAGTACTATCAAAGCTACAGAATTAGATTTTAAGCTATTCAGTTCAGTTGCTCAGTCATGTCCGACTCTTTGCGACCCCATGAATCGCAGCACGCCAGGCCTCCCTGTCCATTACCAACTCCTGGAGTTCACTCAGACTCACGTCCATCGAGTTGGTGATGCCATCCAGCCATCTCATCCTCTGTTGTCCTCTTTTCCTCCTGCCCCCAATCCCTCCCAGCATCAGAGTCTTTTCCAATGAGTCAAATTTACACCATGGCAACTGAAAGGTTTATAGTGTTAATTCATGAAGCAGCTTACACATTTCAGAATCTGTTCCTAGTCTGGGCAGATCAGAGCCTTTTACTTTATAATTCCATCCAATAAACCAACAACAGGCTTTTACAACCCTTTAAAAAAATCTTCCAGGTCATCAATTTCTTAAAATAGGTAAAATTCTTATTATTAAATACACCTTACATTCTATTCAAATTAAGTCACAGCTGAAGAGCAATGCAGTATCTTGCTCTGGAACTAGCAAAACAATCTCTTTTGTTTGTTTAATACCCTTCTTCTACACCCTTCTTCTCACCCCCAAATGTTCCCCAATACTAGTGTGAACAAACACTGTGTACCCAAAACATTCACTTAGAGTAACAACTTTGGAATAACAACTTTAAAAGTCATTCCTTAAAAAACGTGAACTAGAACTGCCATACAACCCAGCAATCCCACTGTTGGGCATACACACCGAGGAAACCAGAATTGAAAGAGACAAATGTACCCTAATGATCACTGCAGCACTGTTTACAATAGCTAGGACATAGAATCAACATAGATGTCCATCGGCAGATGAATGGATAAGAAAGTTGTGATAGATATACACAATGGAATATTACTCAGCTATAAAAAAATGCATTTGAGTCATGTCTAATGAGGTTGATGAAATGGGAGCCTATTATACAGAGTGAAGTAAGCCAGAAAGAGAAACACCAATACAGTATATTCATGCATATATATGGAATTTAGAAAGATGGTAACAATGGTCCTATATGCACGGCAGCAAAAGAGACACAGAGGTAAAGAACAGACTTTTGGACTATGTGGGAGAAGGCAAGGGTAGGATGATATGAGAGAATAGCATTGAAACGTGCATATTACCATATGTAAAATAGATGACCAAGGCAAATTTATTGTATGAAGCAGGGAACCCAAACCTGGTGGGATGGGGTGGGGAGGGAGGAGGGTGGAGGGTTCAGGATGGGTGGGACACATGTACAGCCATGGCTGATTCATGTCAATGTATGGCAAAAACCACCACAATATTGTAAATAGCCTTCAATTAAAATAAATAAATAAATTTTTAAAAATGCACAGAGAAAAGAGGAAAGGAAAGGAATAAACTACAAGCAATTATGTAAGTGGGAAAAAAAGTTTATTTGTCCCTACCTTTATCCTACTTGGTCTTCAGAAACAAAAGGAAATTATATTTGAAAAAAGATAATACCCATAGCCTCAGTTTATCTCCACATAAACAGTATGTGGCATTCGATAAAAAGTTATTAGGGATGCAAAAAAAAAAAAAAAGATCATAATCCCGGTCCCCTCTCCATAGTGATCATGGAGTTGGGCCACCTAGTTCTCCCATCTAGAATATTTATTGTATAGGGAACAGAGCTGACTAACAATTAGCCACACCTTTGGAGCCACTAAGTTGGTCACTTTCCCCAGGCTGTTGCCAGCAACAACTGAGCATGGCAGGGCTATTGGAAGTGGGGCATTTCTCCCTGATGCACAAGCCAACTCTTACACCCAAACTTTTTTCAACTCCAGAATTGATGGATGAACAAAACATTTCTGAGCACAAAACAAAAACATAACCCAGTTCATCTTCCAGTGTTTTGTGACAAAGAACTGATCATCCCAATTTGCTAAAGAATGTGTGACAATATTCTTTATTCTTTTATTAATTTCCTTGTTTTTGTGCACCAAACTTGATACTGTTTGTAGGTGGACAAATACTACAGACAGGCATGATACAAATGTGACTGGAAGGAAATTAAAAGTGTAGACATTTAGGGTGGTCCTAAGATGGCAGAGGAATAGGACAGGGAGACCACTTTCTTACCCACAAATTCATCGAAAGAGCATTTGAATGCTGAGCAACTTTCACAAAACAACTTCTGAACACTGGCAGAGGAAACCAGGCACCCAGAAAGGCAGCCCATTGTCTTCGAAAGGAGGTAGGACAAAATATAAAAGATAAAAAGAGAGACAAAAGAGTTAGGGACAGAGACCCATACCAGGGAGGGAGTTGTAAATGAGGAGAAGTTTCCAAACACCAGGAAACCTTCTCACTTGGGGGGGGAGGGTCTGGGGGAAGTTTTGGAATCTCAGAGGGCAACATAACTTGGAGGAAAAAATAAATAAATAAAACCCACAGATTATGCCCCTAACTGCAACTCCCAGCAGAGAAGTAGTCCAGATGCTCGCGTCTGCCACCAGGAAGCAGGGGCTGAACAGAGAGGCGCAGGGTGCATTGCTTAAGGTAAGGACTGGGCCTGAATGCCCTGAGGGTAATCTGAGGGAGCTAACGGGAGATAGCAACCCAAACTGGGATAGCCAGAGAGAGGGGAAAAAAAAAAGAGGAAAGAGAGAGAGAGAGAGAACTTCCCCACAAAAAGCTCTAACCTAAGGCACTGCTGGGCCTGCTCACAAAACAAAGGACTGAGCGAATACCAGAGGAGATCTAGCCAGCAGCGGACTGGCCCATCCCCTACTGGAGCCAGGGAGGCAGGCAGGCAACAGCCAGAGCAGGAAGGCAAGGGGCAAACTCAGCCTGAGAGATGGCATCCTCTACTAAACTGCGAGCAGGCTCCCAGATGCTAACCAAGTCTTCCTGGGATCCTGGATGGTTGACACCCATCAGGAGGGTCGCAGCCAAAGATCAGCTCCCCAGAGGAGACACACGGCACACCTGAGAAGGTGCTCCCACTGTGCACCCGGGAAACCAAGCAACCAAGACAGGGGAGGAGATAAGATGCACCGCCCTACCCAGGTAGAGAGCACTCACCAAGCATCTGGTCGCCTGAGCTGCTCGAACCTGGGAAGGGCACAAAACGCAGGCCCAACCAAGGTTGTGCTTTTGTGGAGTACCCAAGAACCTGAACCTGAGCGGCTTAGACCTGCGAAGTGCACCCAACCCAGGGCCCTCTTTAGACAGTTCCCTTGCAGAGCAACCTGGAGCCTGAGCAGTGTAGACCGGGAAAGCACACACACCTGAGCAGAGGCAAACCCAATGTGGCCCAGGCACTGCAAGCACTCCCCACACATGCCAGTGATATTTGTTTGTAGTGTTCTCCCTCCCCGCACCACAACTGAACAAGTGAGCCCAAATAAATGACCACCTTCAACCCCTTGTGTCAGGGTGAAAGTTAGATACTGAAGAGACTTGCAAACAGAGGAAGCCAAAGTAAACAAAGAAGAGGGAACCACTTTGGAAGTGACAGGTGCAACAGATTAAAACCCTATAGTTAGCCTTGACTACATTGGAAGCAACATATAGACCTTGAGAAGACGTATTAGCTGGAACAAAGAACTATCTGAAACTGAACTGATGCAACACTGCCCTCAACAGCTCCAGAAAAGTTCCTAGATATATTTTACTATTATCATTTTTTAATTTTTAATTTTTTTAATTTTTAAGTTCTTTATTGATCCTTTAATTTTCCCTTTTAAAACCTACTATTACCTTGCAAAAAAGACCCTATTTTTAAAGTAAATTTCATATATTTTTCATAACTTTTGCGATTTTGCTTTGTTTTCTTAATATTGTATTTTTAAGAGTTTAACCTCTACTCTAAATTTTTAATCTTTGCTTTTTGGTATTTGTTATCAATTTTGTACATTTAAGAATCCAATATTCAGTACCCATTTTTACTTAGCAGTGTGATTAATGGATTGATTGCTTTCCTCCCCTTTTGACTCTCCTTTTTCTCCCCCAGGTCACCTCTATCTCTTCCCTCCCTCTTCTCTTCTCTACCCAAATCTGTGAATCTCTTCGGGTGTTCCAGGCTGTGGAGAACACTTAGGGAACTGATCACTGGCAAGATTGGTCTCTCTCCTTTTGATTCCCTCTCCTCTCCTCCTGGTCATCTCTATCTCCTTCCTCCCTCTTCTCTTATTTGTGCAACTCTGTGAACCTCTCTGAGTGTTCCAGACTATGGAGAGCACATAGAGAATTGATTACTGGCTAGACTGCTCTCTCCCCATTTGATTCTGCCTCTTCTCCTCCTGATCACCTCTATCTCCCTCCTCCCTCCTCTCTTTTCCATGTAACTCTGTGAACCTCTCTGGGTGTCCCTCACTGTGGAGAATCTTTTCACCATTAACCTAGGTGTTTTGTCATCAGTGCTGTATGGATGGAGAAGTCTTGAGGCTACTGTAAGTATAAGACTGAAAACCAGAGGCAGGAGGCTTAAATCCAAAACTTGAGAACAGCAGAAAACTCCTGACTCCAGGGAACATTAATAGACAAGAGCTCATCCAAAAGCTTCCATACTTACACTGAAACCAAGCTCCACCCAAGAGCCAACAAGTTTCAGAGCAAGACATACCAAGCTAATTCTCCAACAACAGAGGAACATAGCCAGGAGCATTAGAATACAGGTGGCAAAAAGTCACAGCAAGCCCATAGACACTTCAAAATTCACTACTGGACACTTGATTGCACTCCGGAGAGAAGAGATCCAGCTCCACCCACCAGACTGGCTGAATGGATACAAAAACAAGACCCCTATGTATGTTGTCTAAAAGAGACTCACCTCAAAACAAGGGACACATACAGACTGAAAGTGAAGGGCTGGAAAAAGGTATTTCACATAAATGGAGACCAAAAGAAAGCAGGAATAGCAATACTCATATCAGATAAAACAGACTTTGAAATAGAGGCCATGAAAAGAGACAAAGAAAGACACTACATAATGATCAAAGGATCAATCCAAGAAGAAGATGTAACAATTATAAATATATATGCACCCAACATGGGAGCACCACAATATGTAAGACAAATGCTAACAAGTATGAAAGGGGAAATTAACAATAACACAATAATAGTGAGAGACTTTAACAGCCCACTCACACCTATGGATAGATCAACTAAACAGAAAATTAGCAAGGAAAAATAAACTTTAAATGATACAATGGACCAGATAGATCTAATTGATATCTATAAGACATTTCAACCTAAAACAATGAATTTCACCTTTTTCTCAAGTGCACACAGAACCTTCTCCAGGATAGATCACATCCTGGGCCATAAATCTAGCCTTGGTAAATTTTAAAAAAAATTGAAATCATTTAAAGTATATTTTCTGATCACAATACAGTAAGATTAGATGACAACTACAGGGTAAAAAAGCTATTAAAAATACAAACATATGAAGGCTAAACAACACATTTCTGAATAACCAGCAAATCACAGAAGAAATCAAAATATGCATAGAAACAAATGAAAATGAAAACACAAAACCCAAAAACCTATTCAGATTCAGATCAGTCGCTCAGTCGTGTCTGACTGTTTGTGACCCCATGAATTGCAGCACACCAGCCCTCCCTGTCCATCACCACCTCCCAGAGTTCACTCAAACTCACGTCCATCGAGTCAGTGATGCCATCTGGCCATCTCATCCTCTGTCGTCCCCTTGTCCTCCTACCCTCAATCCCTCCCAGCATCAGAGTCTTTTCCAATGAGTCAACTCTTCACATGAGGTGGCCAAAGTACTGGAGTTTCAGCTTTAGCATCATTCCTTCCAAAGAACACCCAGGACCAATCTCCTTTAGAATGGACTGGTTGGATCTCCTTTTAGTCCAAGGGACTCTCAAGTCTTCTCCAACACCTTTTATCCCGCGGATGGAAGGATTCTTCAATATCCACAAATCAATCAATCAATGTGATACACCACATTAACAAATTGAAAGATAAAATCCATATGATTACCTAAATAGATGCAGTTCAAAAGCATCAATTCTTCGGCTCTCAGCTTTCTTCACAGTCCAACTCTCACATCCATACATGACCACTGGGAAAACCACAAAACCTATGGGATTCACTAAAAGCATTGCTAAGGGGAAGGTTCATAGCCATACAAGCCTACCCCAAGAAACAGGAGAAAAATCAAATAAATAATCTAACTCTCCACCTAAAGCAACTAGAAAAGAAGAAATGAAGCAACCCAGGGTTAGTAGAAGGAAAGAAATCATAAAAAGTAGGGTAAAAATAAGTGCAAAAGAAACAAAAGAGACCATAACAAAAATCAGAAAGCCAAAAGATGGTTCTTTGAGAAGATAAACAAAATAGACAAACCATTAGCCAGATTCATCAAGAAAAAAAGGGAAAAGAATCAAACCAAAAAAATTAGAAATGAAAATGGAGAAATCACAACAGACAACACAGAAATACAAAGGATCATAAGAGACTACTATCAGCAACTTCTGCCAATAAAATGGACAACTTGGAAGAAGTAGACAAATTCTTAAAAAGAGTATAACTTTCCAAAACTGAACCAGGAAGAAATAGAACATCTTAACAGACCCATCACAAGCACAGAAATTGAAACTGTAATCAGAAATCTTCCAACAAACAAAAGCCTGGGACCAGATGACTTCACAGATGAATTCTACCATAAATTTAGAGAGAGGTAACACCTATCCTACTGAAACTTCTCAAGAAAATTTCAGAGGAAGGTCAAATTCCAAACTCATTCTATGAGGCTACCAGCACCCTAATACCAAAACCTGACAAAGATGCCAGAAAAAAAGAAAACTACAGGCCAATATCACTGATGAACATAGACGCAAAACACCTTAACAAAATTCTAGCTATCAGAATCCAACAACATATTAAAAAGATGATACATTATGACCAAGTGGGCTTTTATCCCATGCATGCAAGGATTCTTCAATATCCACAAATCAATCAATGTGATACACCACATTAACAAATTGAAAGATAAAATTCATATGATTACCTAAATAGATGCAGAGAAAGCCTTTGACAAAATTCAACATCCATTTATGACAAAAAAAAAAAAAAACCCTCCAGAAAGAAGGCATAGAAGGAACCTAACACAACATAATAAAAGCCATATATGATAAACCCTCAATGGTGAAAAATTGAAAGCATTTCCCCTCAAGTCAGGAACAAAACAAGGATGCCAACTCTCACCAGTACTATTCAACATAGTTTTGGAAGTTTTAGCCAGAGCAATCAGAGAAGAAAAAGAAATCAAAGGAATCCAGATTGGAAAAGAAGTAAAACTCTCACTGTTTGCACATGATATGATCTTATACTTAGAAAACCCTAAAGACTCCACCAGAAAATTACTAGAGCTAACCAGTGAAGTTGCAGGATATATAATTAACACACAGAAATCCCTTGCATTCCTATACACTAACAATAAGAAAACAGAAGTAGAAATTAAGGAAACAATTCCATTCACCATTGCAATGAAAAGAATAAAATACTTAGGAATAAATCTACCTAAAGAACAAAAGACCTATATATAAAAAATTAAAAAACACTGATGAAAGAAATCAAAGATGACACATATAGATGAAGAAATATACCATGTTCATGGATCAGAAGAATCAATATAGTGAAAATGCATATACTACCCAAAGCAATCTATAGATTCAATGCAATCCCCATTAAGCTACCAGTGTTATTTTTCAGAGAACTAGAACAAATAATTTCAAAATTTCTATGGAAATACAAAAAGCCTCGAATAGCTAAAGTAATCCTGAGAAAGAAGAATGGAACTGAAGGAATCAATCTGGCTGAATTCAGGCTACACTACAAAGTTACAGTCATCAAGACAGTATGGTACTGACACAAAGACAGAAACATACATGGATGGAACAAAATAGAAAGCCCAGAGAAAAATCCACACACCTATGAACACCTTTGATTGTGTGGATCACAATAAACTGTGGAAAATTCTGAAAGAGATGGGAATACCAGACCACCTGACCTGCCTCCTGAGAAACCTGTATGCAGGTCAGGAAGCAACAGTTAGAACTGGACATGGAACAACAGACTGGTTCCAAATAGGAAAAGGAGTATGTCAAGGCTGTATATTGTCACCCTGCTTATTTAACTTATATGCAGAATACATCATGAGAAACACTGGGCTGGATGAAGCACAAGCTGGAATCAAGATTGCCGGGAGAAATATCAATAACTTCAGATATGCAGATGACACCACTCTTATGGCAGAGAGTGAAGAGGAACTAAAAGCCTCTTGATGAAAGTGAAAGAGGAGAGTGAAAAAGTTGGCTTAAAGCTCAACATTCAGAAAACGAAGATCATGGCATCCGGTCCCATCACTTCATGGGAAATGAAGTGGAAACAGTGGAAACAGTGTCAGACTTTATTTTTCTGGGCTTCAAAATCACTGCAGATGGTGATTGCAGCCATGAAATTAAAAGACGCTTACTTCTTGGAAGGAAAGTTATGACCAACCTAGATAGTATATTCAAAAGCAGAGACATTACTTTGCCAACATAGGTCCGTCTAGTCAAGGCCATGGTTTTTCCAGCAGGCATGTATGAATATGAGAGTTGGACTATGAAGAAAGCTGAGCGCCGAAGAATTGATGCTTTTGAACTGTGGTGTTGGAGAAGACTCTTGAGAGTCCCTTGGACTGCAAGGAGATCCAACCAGTCCATTCTGAAGGAGATCAGCCCTGGGTGTTCTTTGGAAGGAATGATGCTAAAGCTGAAACTCCAGTACTTTGGCTACCTCATGCGAAGAGTTGACTCATTGGAAAAGATTCTGATGCTGGGAGGGATTGGGGCAGGAGGAGAAGGGGACGACAGAGGATGAGATGGCTGTATGGCATCACTGACTTGATGGACGTGAGTTTGGGTGAACTCCGGGAGTTGGTGATGGACAGGGAGGCCTGGCGTGCTGCGATTCATGGGGTAGCAAAGAGTCGGGCATGACTGAGCGACTGAACTGAACTGAACTGAACTGATGAACACCTTATCTTTGACAAAGGAGGCAAGAATATACAATTGAGAAAAGACAATCTCTTTAACAAGGGGTGCTGGGAAAACCGGTCAACCACCTCTAAAAGAGTGAAACTAGAACACTTTCTAATACCATACACAAAAATAAACTCAAAATGAATTAAAGATCTAAATGTAAGAACAGAAACTATGAAACTTCTAGAGGAAAACATAGGCAAAACACTCTCTGAGGTAAATCATAGCAGAATGATCTGTGTTCCACCTCCAAGAGTAATGGAAATAAAAGCAAAACTAAACAAATGGGACCCAATTAAACTTCAAAGCTTTTGCACAAAGAAGAAAACTATAAGCAAGGTGAAAAGACAGCCTTCAGAATGGGAGAAAATAATAGCAAATGAAGCAACTGACAAAGAATTAATCTCAAAAATATACAAGCAGCTCCTGCAGCAAAATTCCAGAAAACTAAGCAACCTAATCAAAAAATGGGCTGAACAACTAAACAGACATTTCTCCAAAGAAGACCTACAGATAGCTAACAAACTCATGAAAAGATGCTCAACATCACTCATTACCAGAGAAATGCAAATCAAAACCACAGTGAGGTACCATCTCACACTGGTGAGAATGGCTGCTATCCAAAAATCTACAAATAACAAATGCTGGAGAGGGTGTGGAGAAAAGGATACCCTCTTACACTGTTGGTGGGGATGCAAACTAGTACAGCCACTATGGAGAACAGTGTTAGTTCAGTTCAGTCACTCAGTCGTGTCCGACTCTTTGGGACCCCATGAATTGCAGCATGCCAGGCCTCCCTGTCCATCACCATCTCCCAGAGTTCAACCAGACTCAGGCCCATCGAGTCCGTGATGCCATCCAGCCATCTCATCCTCGGTCGTCCTCTTCTCCTCCTGCCCCTAATCCCTCCCAGCATTAGAGTCTTTTCCAATGAGTCAATGTTGGGATTCGGCGTGAGGAACTCCGCCCATGGCAAAGGTCATGAGGAAGAAAGCTTGGCATACGCAAAGGCGTGATCAAGCCTCAGGAAACCCCATGTTCCTGAGCATCTACCCCAAAACCAGAGTACTTTATGGGGAGCTCTCCCCCATAGCCATTTCTCTCAAAGAAGAAGTTAACCTGCAGCTCCAGTTAATAAAAATTCCTGGGCATGACAAGAGTGTTTCAACTTACTAACTCTGGAGGTTCTCTGGCCTGCCTGATCAGGCTCATCCGGCCGCATGTGATTGTTTACAGCCTCCCAACTGTGAGAGGCATGGGATGTTTTAAAACTTTCTAAATACAGACTCTTTTGAGAAGTTAGAATATCATTAGTATAGTATTAGTAGGTTGATTAGGAATTATATTGGTGAAGGGTTTTTTCATTTGTCCTGAATAATTACTGCTAATTTCCTGCCCTGGGTGTGACAAGGATGTCTCAGGTCAAACCTCTCTGCTGACAGACTAGGTTGTGTGACAGCCTCTCAGCCATAAACAGCACAGAGAGTTTGGAGTATTAGCATAGGGCTTTCTTCATTGATGAGTCAATGATTGCCATCAGGCCTCCATATCCTTAGGCACCTGGGAATATATTAATCAATGTATTTGGAATATAGAAAAGGAAATATAGTAGTTTTTTGATGTTAGCAATACTAGACTTTTTGAGTTAATGAATCTTCTCTTTTATTATAGACCACTGTACTTTGTTATAAATCACTTTGTCCTTGCTATGCAAAAATGTAACTTTATCACTATCTTAAGACAAAATAGATCTTAAGGGGAACATTGGTGAAGGGTTTACATTTGTTGAGCCAATATTTGCTGCTAAATCTCAATATTCCTGTCCTTATAATGAATATAACTAGCATATAGGAGAAATAAGTATTAACCTTTAAGATTAATCATGTTAAACCTTAGGTTAAGTAAATTCCTTTCTTGATTGTAACTCACTACACCCTCACCCTATAGGAATGCAACTTTATTTGGAGGGTGGCGCCTGATTTAAGAAAAAATCACCCCTGGAAAAATAAGTTTTCTGGTTAACTGACCAGTATCAGAAAGGGCCATAAAATGTCAGCAGACCTCATGGCTAAAAGATGATGAAACTCATAAGACCTTTGTATAATTTTATATGAAGCACCTGATTGTGACAAGGGTCAGGTCTGCTGACCCCCGCGTGACTCTGTATTCATCCCTAAGTATAACAAAAAGGTATATAAACAAACCTGAAAAATAAAGAAATCGGATCAGTTTCTGGAAAGACTGATTCCCCCGTGTTGTTTTTTTTTTTGCTCTCAGCTTTCCTGGCTGAATTACCATCTGAAACGTGGGTACTCACCAAGCCTGCTAATTCTGCCTGGGCTTCTGAGATCGGACTAGGGAGGCCTCAGTGCCTCCTCTCCTTTGGGAAAATGAAAGATGCCTGTGGCCTATGTAGGTGGTGATTGGTATTCCATGTAAACCAGTTGTTCAGCCTCTTTTCTCCACTAATCTTCCTACTACACTATCTGTTTCTAATCTCTCTATATATCTGTAATTAAATAAGTTATTTCCAGGATGCCGACTCCGTCCCCACCTTTGAATCACCCTGGATCCACCGGGGCTGGACCCCGGCAAGTCAACTCTTCGCATGAGGTGGCCAAAGTACTGAAGCTTCAGCTTTAGCATCATTCCTTCCAAAGAAATCCCAGGGTTGATCTCCTTCAGAATGGACTGGTTGGATCTCCTTGCAGTCCAAGGGACTCTCAAGAGTCTTCTCCAACACCGCAGTTCAAAAGCATCAATTCTTCTGCACTCAGCCCTCTTTATAGTTGGACTGTGACATCCATACATGACTACTGGAAGAACCTAGCCTTGACTAGATGGACCTTTGTTGGCAAAGTAATGTCTCTGCTTTTTAACATGCTATCTAGGTTGGTCATAACTTTCCTTTCAAGGAGTAAGCGTCTTTTAGTTTCATGGCTGCAGTCACCATCTGCAGTGATTTTGGAGCCCAGAAAAATAAAGTCAGACACTGTTTCCCCATCTACTTGCCATGAAATGATGGGACCAGATGCCATGATCTTAGTTTCCTGAATGTTGAGCTTTAAACCAACTTTTCCACTCTCCTCTTTCACTTTCATCAAGAGGCTTTTTAGTTTCTCTTCAGTTCAGTTCAGTTTAGTTCAGTCTCTTTCGGCCATAAGGGTGGTGTCATCAGCATATGTGAGGTTATTGATATTTCTCCCAGCAATCTTGATTCCAACTTGTGCTTCATCCAACCCAAAGTTTCTCATGATGGACTCTACATATAAGTTAAATAAGCAGGATGACAATCTACAGCCTTGATGTACTCCTTTTCCTATTTTGAACCAGTCTGTTGTTCCATGTCCAGTTCTAACTGTTGCTTCCTGAGCTGCATACAGATTTCTCAAGAGCCAGGTCAGGTGGTCTGGTATTCCTATCTGTTTCAGATTTTTCCACAGTTTATTGTGATCCACACAGTCAAAGGCTTTGGCATAATCAATAAAGCAGAAATAGGTGTTTTTCTGGAACTCTCTTGCTTTTTTAATGATCCATCGGATGTTGGCAATTTGATCTCTGGTTCCTCTGTATTTTCTAAATCCAGCTTGAACATCTGGAAGTTCATGGTTCATTATTCCTGAAGCCTGGCTTGGAGAATTTTGAGCATTACTTTACTAGTGTGTGAGATGAGTACAATTGTGCGGTAGTTTGAGCATTCTTTGGCATTGCCTTTCTTTGGCAATGGAATGAAAACTGACCTTTTCCAGTCCTGTGGCCACTGCTGAGTTTTCCAAATTCACTGGCATATTGAGTGCAGCACTTTCACAGCATCATCTTTCAGGATTTGAAATAGCTCAACTGGAGTTCATCACCTCCACTAGCTTTGTTTGTAGTGATACTTCTAAGGCCCACTTGACTTCACATTCCAGGATGTCTGGCTCTAGAGGAGTCATCATACCATCGTGATTATCTGGGTCATGAAGATCTTTTTTGTATAGTTCTTCTGTGTATTCTTGCCACCTCTTCCTAATATCTTCAGTTTCTGTTAGGTCCATTTCATTTCTGTCCTTTATTGAACCCATCTTTGCATAAAATGTTCCCTTAGTAACTCTAAATTTCTTGAAGAGATCTCTAATCTTTCCCACTCTATTGTTTTCCTCTATTTCTTTTCATTGATTACTGAGGAAAGCTTTCTTATCTCTCCTTGCTCTTCTTTGGAACTCTGCATTCAAATGGGTATTTCTTTCCTTTCTCCTTTGCTTTTTGCTTCTCTTCTTTTCACAGCTATTTGTAAGGCCTCCTCAGACAGCCATTTTGCTTTTTTGTATTTCTTTTTCTTGGGGATGGTCTGGTTCCTGTCTCCTGTACAGTGTCACAAACCTCCATCCATAGGTCATCAGGCACTCTGTCTATCAGATCTTAGCGCATATATATGGAATTTAGAAAGATGGTAATGATGACCCTATATGCAATACAGCAAAAGAGACAGAGATGTAAAGAACAGACTTTTGGACTCTGTGGGAGAGGCGAGGGTGGGATGGTTTGAGAAAATAGCACTGGAACATGTATATTATTATATGTGAAATAGATCGCCAGTACTGGTTCAATGCATGAGACAGGATGCTCAGGGCTGGTGAACTGGGATGACCCTGAGGGATGGGATGGGGAGGGAAATGGGAGGTGGGGTTCAGGATGGGGAACACATGTACACCCATGGCTGATTCATGTGAATGTATGGCAAAAAACACCACAATTTTTAAAAGTAATTAGCCTTCAATTAAAATTTAAAAAGTGTAGACATTTTTTAAAAAATTAACTATTCTAGCTCTGAAAGCAATTATCCTTCAATAAAAAATAAATCAATTAAAAAAGATAACAACAACAAAAAATATTAACCATTTTACCTAGGATTTCTAAATCTGAAAATGAAAATATTTTGTATTAATAATTATAAAGCAAAAATGACTATCATCTCTTCAATAAAATTATGAGTTGTCAGCAATTTCAAAAGGGTTAAATTTGGATGACACATATTTAAGGAGAAGAATAAAAAGTGAGTGTAACCTAAAAGCTATTAGAAATACATTTAAAATCTGAAATAAATTTTATAAGATGGAAATAATCTTTCATAACAGTAAAATATATGTCTTTTCATGAGCATGTAAATGTATGAAAATATGGCGTTATGTAATATATCATGCCATCAGTAACAGAAAGAATGTTAAGAAGACACAAATATTTCTAGCATGTATTCATTATTCATCAATTATTTCTGGAAGCCTACTACATACCAGGATTTGTTCCAGCCGCTGGAGTTAACAGCAGTGCACAAAACAAAGAACCTGCTTTCTCAGAACTAACTTTCTGGAGTGGGAGACAGACAATAAACGTATCTGATAATTATAACTTTCATAAAAATAAAGCAGGATAATATGAAAGAGAGTTCATTTTGTATAGGGTGATCAGGAAATGCCTCTCTGAAAAAAATAACATTAAGGACCTCAGTGAAGTGAGGGTCTGAACCAGGTGAAAATACAGGGAAAGAAACTTCCAGGGAGAAGGAATGTTGTTGTTTAGTCACTAACTCTTGTCTGACACTGTGACCCCATGGATTATAGCCCACCAGGCTCATCTGTCCATGGGATTCTCCAGGCAAGAATACTGGAGTGCTTGGCCATTTCCTACTCTACGGAATCTTCCCAGACCAGGGATGGAACCCATGTTGAAGGAATAGCACATTCAGAAGCCCTAGGGAGGGAATCACCTTAGTAGTTCTAGCAAGACTGGTAGGATAGGAAACAGATAAAGTCAGACAATCTCACAAAGACAGGCTGACTGTGGGCAATGGTACTGAATTTCCTGTTTATAGTTAGTAAAATGGGAAGCAGTTGGATAGTTGTGAGTAGAGTGAGATGATGTCCATTATAGTTGAAAAGTCTACTCTATATGGAAGGGAAGGATAGAAGCAATAAACCAGGCTAGAGCTGACGGTGACTTGCACCAATTTGCCAGCAGTGGAGAAGCTGATAGGATTTTACTGATCCATTGACTGTGGAGTATCAGAGGATGATTCCTCTATTTTTGTAATGGGAAACTAGATAATTGTTTGTGGGGCATGAGGATGATGGACAAAGGTTCAGTTTTACATGGTTCAGTTTGAGCTGCCTAGCAAAACATCTTATGGCTTCCTGATAGCTCAGTTGGTAAAGAATCCACCTGCAATGCAGGGGATGCCAATTTGATCCCTGGATCAAGAAGATCTGCTGGAGATGGGATAGGCTACCCAATCCAGAATTCTTGGGCTTCTCTTGTGGCTCAGCTGGTAAAGAATCTGCCTGTAATGAGGGAGACCTGGGTTGAATCCCTGGGTTGGGAAGATCTCCTGGAGAAGAGAAAGGCTACCCATTCCAGTATTCTGGCCTGGAGAATTCTTGGCTCAGCTGGTAAATAATCTGCCTGTAATGCGGGAGACCTGGGTTGAATACCTGGGTTGGGAAGATCTCCTGGAGAAGAGAAAGACTACCCACTCCAGTATTCTGGCCTGGAGAATTCCATGGACTGTATAGCCCATGGAGTCACAAAGAGTTGGACACAGCTGGGTGACTTTCACCACCACCAGATCAATTAAACATCTAAAGGGAGAAGGTGAGTAGGCAGTTGGACTTGGTTCTGGAAATTAGGGGAAAGATTGGAGCTATAGATATATTTTTGAGAGTCATCAATACATGTTGTTGCTGTTGTTCAGTCACCCAGTGGTGTCCAGCTCTTTACAACCCCATGGACTGCAGCACGCCAGGCTTCCCTGTCCATTACCAATACCCAGAGCTTGCTCAATCTCATGTCCATTGAGTCAGTGATACCATCCAACCACCTTGTCTTCTGTTGCCTCCTTTTCCTCCTGCCTTTAATCTTTCCCAGCATCAGGGTCTTTCCCAATGAGTAGGTTCTTTGCATCAGGTGGCCAAATTATTGGAGCTTCAGGTTTAGCATCAGTTCTTCCAATGAATAATCAGGACTGATTTCCTATAGGATTGACTGGTTAGATCTCCTTTCAGTCCAAGGGACTCTCAAGAGTCTTCTCCAACACCTCAGTTCAAAAGCATCAATTCTTCAGTGCTCAGCCTTCTTTATGGTTCAACTCTCACACTCATAAATGACTAGTAGAAAAACCATAGCTTTAATTATACAGACATTTGTCAGCAAAATAATGTCTCTGCTATTTAATATGCTGTCTAGGTTTGTCATAGATTTTCTTCCAAGGAGCAAGCATTTTCTAATTTCATGGCTGAAGTCACCATCTGCAGTGATTTTGGAGCCCAAGAAAACAAAGTCTGTCACGGTTTCCTTTGTTTCCTCATCTATTTGCCATGAATTGATGGGACCAGATGTCATAATCTTCGTTTTTTGAATGCTGAGTTTTGAGCCAGCTTTTTCACTCTCCTCTTTCACCTTCATCAAGAGGTTCTTTAGTTCCTCTTCACTTTCTGCCATAAGGGTGGTTGGTGTCGTCTGCATATCTGAGGTTACTGATATTTCTCCCTGCAATCTTGATTCCAGCTTATGATTCATCCAGCCCGGTATTTTGCATTATGTACTCTGCACCTAAGTTAAATGAGCAGGGTGACAACATACAGTCTTGATGTACTCCTTTCCCAATTTGGAACCAGTCCATTGTTCCATGTCCAGTTCTAACTGTTGCTTCTTGACCTGCATACAGGTTTCTGAGGAGGCAGGTAAGGTGGTCTGGTATTCACATCTCTTTAAGAATTTCCCACAGTTTGTTGTGATTCACACAGTCAAAAGCTTTAGAGTAGTCATTGAAGCATAAGTAGATGTTTTTCTGGAATTCCCTTGCTTCTTCTATGATCCAACAGATGTTGGCAATTTGTTCTCTGGTTCCTCTGCTTTTACTAAATCCAGCTTGAACATCTGGAAGTTCTTGGTTCGTGTACTGTTGGAGCTTGGCTTGGAGAATTTTGAGCATTACTTTGCTAACATATGAGATGAGTACAATTGTGCAGTAGTTTGAACATTCTTTGGCATTGCCTTTCTTTGAGGTTGTAATGAAAACTGACCTTTTCCAGTCCTGTGGCCACTGCTGAGCTTTCCAAATTTGCTAGCATATTGAGTGCAGCACTTTCACAGCATCATCTTTTATGATTTGAAATATCTCAGCTGGAGTTCCAACACCTACACCATCTTTGTTCATATCACCTCCACTAGCTTTGTTCGTAGTGATGCTTCCTACGGCCCACTTGACTTGCACTCCAGGATGTCTGGCTCTAGGTGAGTGATTATACCATCATGGTTATCTGGGTCATTAAGATCATTTTTGTAAAATTCCGTGTAATCTTGCCACCTCTTCTTAATATCTTTTGTTTCAGTTAGAGCCATACCATTTCTGTCCTGTATTGTGCCCATCTTTGCATGAAATTTTCCCTTGGTATCTCTAATTTTCTTGAGGTCTCTAGTCATCAGTATATATGTAGTATCTAAAGCCATAGGATTAATTAAAGTCACCTAAGGTATAGTGTGTGGCTTCCCTGGATGCTCAGTGGTAAAGATCTGCCTGCCAACATAGAAGATGCAAGTTCAGTCCCCAGGTTAGGAAGATCTCCTGGAGGAGAAAATGACAACCCATTCCAGTATTCTTGCTGGAAAAAAATCCCATGGACAAAGGAGTCTGGCAGGCTACAGCCCATGGGTAGCAAAGAATCTGACACAACTGAGCCACTGAGCACACACACCCACACAGGATAGAGTGTAGATAAGATAAAGAGAAGAGGAGCAAGGACTGAGATATATGGGACCCTCCAATATATAGAGGCCAAAGTGATGAGAAGGTACCAACAAAAGGCACTAAAGGAAGGCCAAGGAAAAGAGAAAGAAACCCAAAATTTGTGGTGTCTCAGAAACCAAGTAAGGAAAATGCTTCAAGGATAAAGTGATAGACAATGTCAAAAGCTGTCAGTAAGTCTGACTTGTGGACACAGCTGGGGAAGGAGAGTGTGGGACACATTGAGAGAGTAGCATGGAAACATACATTACCATGCATAAAATAGATAGCTGGTGGGAATTTGCTCTATGATGCAAGGAGCTCAAATCTGCTGCTCTGTGACAACCTAGAGGGGTGGGATTGGGTGGGAGGTGGGAGGGAGGTTCAAGAGGAAGGAGACATATGTATACCTAAGGCTGATTCATGTTGATGTATGGCAGAAACCAACACAATATTGTAAAGCAATTATCCTTCAATTAAAAACAATTTAAATTTTTTTAAAAAGCTGTCAATAGGCCAAGTAAGATGAGGCCTGAGAATGGTCTAATAAGTTTGGCAAACTGAAGATAACTGGTAACATTGATAAGGGAACAAGTGGAATGTCTGGAGCAAAACAGATTAAAGTGGGTTCAGGAAAAAAATGGAAGGGTAAAAATTAGAGACAATGAGTATGGATAATTAATTCTCTTGAGACTTTTGCAATGAAAGAACATAAGGTGCTCTTGCTAGGAGGAAGTCACTCACTTCTTCCCTTTGAAGACATGAATGGAGAACATCTTACATAAAGGCTTGATACTGTTGTTACTTGGGTTTTGGTCATACCTGCTTAGTAACAGTGAATGTTCTTATTTTAAGGATGCAGGTCAGAGTATTTTAGGATTGTATTGATCCTTATCAAAGCATACCATACTAAGGCAAAACATTTTTCTGAGACAATTAGAAACGATCACAGTTTAGTTTCACCAGTGATTATTTTAACAAATACTTCACATCTGCTCAAATTGTTTTGCTAAGGTATCTGCATCTTCTCACATTTCCAATGAAATATTATTTTTAAAAGCCTGCAATTTTTCCAGACCATTGAACATCTTTACTTTCCATCTATGTGCAATCTGGGATTTTATTCTTTTTCTTCTAAATTTGTCTTCTGCAGCAAAAGTAACAACTAAAGAAACAACTTTCTATTTTTTTTAGGGGGGGGGGGTTCTTTTAAAAATAATTTGCTTTCTTTTGCATGCCACAGGACAGATTTCTAGTTTCAAAACAGGGTACATCAAGAACAAAAATATCCCCCCTCCCCAACCATCTTTATTGTCAACCATCTTTATTGTCACCAATATAAGAAATCCTTCTGGAAACATAAGCAAGTGACTAAATAGGTATGGAACCACTGAATCTACAAGTTAATACATAATCTGTTATGGCAGAATAATCAAGAGTTTTCCCCCAAAGAAAGATTTTAATTTTTCAAATATTAGAGAGTCTAAGAGGATCATATGAGAACAAACAAATATCTCTTACTCCAAGTTTGACGGTAAAGATGAGTAACACACTGGCAGCTGAAGAAAGCTGAAACTCTTACTAATAAATAGATCCAAATTAAGAATTTTACAACATTTCTTTAGAAAACAGAATCAGAATTCCTTTTTTAAAAAAATGATGATCCTGTGGAATGCATTCACTTCCATATTTATCTAATATCATAACAGTGAAGGCACTTTAAAAATTTGGCTATTGGTCTAGAAATATGACTGAAGATCAGAATGAAGGCATATCAGAATTCTGGTTCTAGGGAACATAAAACCTATATGGTATTTTGAAAACTTTGAAACAAAGGGATCAAATAATAAAACTATACAAACTCCCAAAGGGTTCCAATAAGTGTGTATCTTTAAGCAAGAAGATTTGTATTCTGGCTTAGATTAGCAGTCTATTTGAAACTCAGCATAGAGGGTCCTATTTCATCATTCACACTCTTGCTGTTTGTTTCTTCTCCCACAGATCTCTCATCTTCTATCCTTATATTCTTCTTTTTCTATTTTCTCCCTCTTTCCCTCTCTTATTGATTTTTTTTTCTTTTCCATTAGGTGGAAATAAACATATATTTTTTAAATTTCTGGCTGTTCTTATTTTAAAAAGACTATAGCATTCTCTCTTTGGGGCTTCCCTGGTAGCTCAGCTGGTAAAGAATCTGCCTGCAATGTAGGAGACCCCAGTTCGATTCCTGGGTCAGGAAGATCCCCTAGAGAAGGGATAAGCTACCCACTCAAAAATTCCTGGGCTTCCCTGGTGGCTCAGATGGTAAAGAATCCATCTGCAGTGCAGGAGACCTGGGTTCGATCTCTGGGTTGGCAAGATCCTCTGGAGGAGGGCATGGCAACCCACTCTAGAATTCCTGCCTGGAGAATCCCCATGGGCAGAGGTGCCTGGCAGGCTACAGTCCATTTGGTTGCAAAGAGTCAAACTAAGCGACTACGCACAGCACATTCTCTTTTCTTAATATATTTTCCTTAATTCTTTGGCTTCAGAATATTTTCCAAGCATTACTAGAAGATTAGGCCAGTTTTGTAACCTTGTAAGTTTACTTTTTAAAAGTGTTTATGACCAAAAAAGTTCTTTTTTACTTGTATGTGGGCAGACCTTTATTGTTTTTCACTGGGCTGACTGCCCTTCATAACAATGAATTTCCTGCTTTAAGAGGACTGGTTCTTTATCTGCTTAAAAGCTGTAAATTCACTTCATAATTTTAAGTGGTAAATCTGCCTACTTACCCATTTTCTCACTGTTTTTGATAGCTGCTTTTGAGCATGGGTTAGACAATGTTTACTAAATGACTTCAGAGTCTTCTCACCAAAATAGAACCTCAGAGTGTCTATTTTTATGGCCTGTGCCTTTGATTGCTCTATTGATGCTGACATGGTCATAGGCATCCATCCAGATCTTCATTTCACAGACATTTCCTAAGCATTCATCTTTGCTCTCAAGGCTACAGATATGCAATTGACCTAGACACAGAGTTCCCTGCCATCAAGTTTACTGAAAGAGAGCAAAAAAGAAAAACAAAACAAACAACACAGTAACTCAAAACACACTTATCAGAATGGCCAAAATTCAGGACACTGATGACAATAATAAATGCTGATAAGGCTGTGAAGCAACAAGAACACTCATTCATTGCTGGTAGGAATGCAAAATGGTACAGCCACTTTGGAAGATAAATTGGCGATTTTGCACAAAACTAAACAAATTATTACCGTATGATCCAGCAGTCATGCTCCTTGGTTATTTACCAAAAGGAGTTGAAAATTTATGTGCACACAAAAACCTGCATACAAATATTTATAGCAGCTTTATTCACAACTGCAAAAACTTCGAAGCAACAAGATGTCACTCAGTTCATTCATGCAAAGGGCAACATTTAAATGACGTAGCACTTCCCTTGGCTGGAGTCTCCAACCAGATATCTGGGGAAAACATCATACTGATCCATCCCACCTATAAATATTATAAATCACAAAATGCTGAAATAGAAACTTTTCACAGTAACAAAATACAATGTGACAACAGTTCAGTATTCCTCCTTGAGACCTTCAAAGTCCTTACTGTTCTAAATAAATGCCAGAGAATGCTCTCTGGCCATTTGGAGATTCTGCTAATATAAGAAACTTAACAGGTACCATAGCCCTCTCCCCTCCATCATGAGCTGCTGTTGCCACAGCTTTCTGAATGATGTTCTGATGGTGCATGCACATATTTTTAGTCCAATGCTGTTTCACCTTTTTCATATGTTGACAGCTCATCCACATGCTTTGTTTATTCTCAAAATGCCCTGAAGTTCAAATTCTCAATGAATCAGTACTAATTCCAATAATAATGTACACTGTTCTTCCTGCCAAAGTGCTAGATAAATAAAATGGCTGATTCCAAAGACAGAGAGTAATCACACATACCTAGAAAAACATAACTATTTGTAGCAGAATCAAACCTAGAAAAGAATGACTTTGCCTTCCTTTGATGGGCCATCCATGGGAGAGTTAGAATGACCAATTCCTTCTACCCTCCAACCCTGTTTCATTTCTTAGAAATGGGCAGTTGGCTCTTCAGGAATCCCTAGGCCCTGTTGATTCTCTTGGTTGTTGTTTAGTCGCTCAGTCATATCTGGCGCTTTGCAACCCCATGGACTGTAACCCACCAGGCTCCTCTTTCCATGGAATTCTCCAGGCAAGAATACTGGAGTGGGTTGTTATTTCCTACTCCAGGGGATCTTCCTGACCAAGGGAGTGAACCCAGGTCTCCTGCACTGGCAGCCAGATTCTTTATCAGTGAGCCACCAAGGAAGCCCCGATTCTCTTGATACTTACTAACAAAAGAATTATATATATATATATATATAAATTTCAGTTCAGTTCAGTTCAGTCGCTCAGCCGTGTCCGACTCCTTGCAACCCCATGAATTGCAGCACGCCAGGCCTCTCTGCTCATCACCATCTCCCGGAGTTCACTCAGACTCAAGTCCATCGAGTCCATGATGCCATTCAGCCATCTCATCCTCGGTCGCCCCCTTCTCCTCCTGCCCCAATCTCTCCCAGCATCAGAGTCTTTTCCAATGAGTCAATTCTTCTCATGAGGTGGCCCAAGTACTGGAGTTTCAGCTTTAGCATCATTCCTTCCAAAGAAATCCCCGGGTTGATCTCCTTCAGAATGGGCTGGTTGGATCTCCTTGCAGACCAAGGGACTCTCAAGAGTCTTCTCCAACACCACAGTTCAAAAGCAACAATTCTTTGGCACTCAGCCTTCTTCACAGTCCAACTCTCACATCCATACATGACCACAGGAAAAACCATAGCCTTGACTAGACGGACACTAGTCGGCAAAGTAATGTCTCTGCTTTTGAATATACTATCTAGGTTGGTCATAACTTTTCTTTCAAGGAGTAAGCATCTTTTAATTTCATGGCTGCAATCACCATCTGCAGTGATTTTGGAGCCCAAAAAAATAAAGTCTGACACTGTTTCCACTGTTTCCCCATCTATTTCCCATGAAGTGATGGGACCAATCCCATGATCTTCATTTCCTGAATGTTGAGCTTTAAGCCAACTTTTTCACTCTCCTCTTTCACTTTCATGAAGAGGCTTTTTAGCTCCTCTTCACTTTCTACCATAAGAGTGGTGTCATCTGCATATCTGACGTTATTGATATTTCTCCTGGCAATCTTGATTCCAGCTTGTGTTTCTTCCAGTCCAGCGTTTCTCATGATGTACTTGGCATATAAGTTAAATAAGTGTTCGAGGTCAGGGGCTGCAGCCGAGAGGAGCTACCTGGCATCCGAGGTCAGGGGCGGCAGCTGGGAGAAGACACCCCACGTCCGAGGTCAGGGGCGGCAGCCGAGAGGAGCTACCCGCGTCCAAGTTCAGGGGCGGCCAGGAGGAGACACCTCGCACCCGAGGCCAAGGGCGGTGACCCTGAGGAGCCACCCCGAGCCCAAGGCCAGGGGCAACAGCTGGGAGGAGCCACCCACGCCCAAGGCCAGAGCCGGTGGCTGGGAGGAGCATCCCGAGGAGTGGTGGCTGCGCAGGTGCAGGAGGGCTTAGAGAAGCTATCCCACGTTGAAGGTCAGGAAAGGCGGCAGTAAGGAGATACCCCTCGTCCAAAGTAAGGAGCAGTGGCTGTCCTTTGCTGCAGCAGCCGTGAAGAGATACCCCACACCCAAGGTAAGAGAAACCCAAGTAAGAAGGTAGGTATTGCAAAGGGCATCAGAGGGCAGACATACTGAAACCATAGTCACAGAAAACTAGTCAATCTAATCACACTAGGACCACAGCCTTGTCTAACTCAATGAAACCAAGCCATGCCTGTGGGGCAACCCAAGATGGGCGGGTCATGGTGGAGAGGTCTGACAGAGTGTGGTCCACTGGAGAAGGGAATGACAAGCCACTTCAGTATTCTTGCCTTGAGAACCCCATGAACAGTATGAACAGTACATATAAATTTACACACCAAAAACATACTTGGCTTCCACCATCTGTCACCATGGCTTATATGCAGATGAGAAAACAGGCCAGAGAAGTTAACTGATTTTCCCATAATCCCCTTTCACTCTAGCTTACATTTTAAGTACTGTCACTGTGATGATTTTTCAGCTTTGCAACAACTGGATTGTTTTTTCCAAATCCATTTGGCAGACTTTGCCTTCTTCCTTTCTTTGTTAAATCTAGATAAGCTCCCATACTCTCAAACTAAAACTGCCCCTCTGCCTGTTTGTTCTAACTTCCTAAGAAAATCCCAACCAATAAAATGAGTCCAACCTTCAGGCTTTCTCTGGGCCCATACCTGAGAAGGTGAGTGCTGAAAGAATAAGTCTCAGAATAGATTAGTTCCATGATAAAGTTATAATATTCAATTTTAAAGGAACCCACAATACTGCTCAGAAACACTATTATATGCCTCTGTTTAGCTTTATTCCATTCTTGACAATAATTATAAACTTCTTCCAGTATCTTCCATCCTCTCATTTCCTCTCCCTTGATCTCAGCACATGACTTTGTCTCTTTAAAAGCAAAATTGAATAAGGACCTATTGGATAGCACAGGGAACCCTTCTCAATGCTCTATAATGATCTATATGGGAAAATAATCTTAAAAAGTGAATATATGTATAACTGACACACTTTGCTGTACGCCTGATACCAACACAACATTGTTAATCAACTATACTCTAATAAAAATTTTAACAAATAAATAAAAACAAAATTGAAACTATTGTATGGAGATTCCCTCATTTTCTTGATTCCACATTTTCCCCATATCCTCTCTTCCTTCCCTACTGTTATAAAAGAAAAGAGTATATTCCCTACCAAGGTAAAACCGTTCATGTGTGTTTCAGACTCCAACTTTGATCATATTATCAGGGTCTTTATAATTTAATATTTTCTTTTCTCCTTTATCTTCACAGAAGGGATGGCAAACAACTTCAGTATTCTTGACTCGAGAATCCCATGAACAGTATAAAAAGGCAAAGGATATGACACCAGAAGATGAGCCCTGTATGTGGGTAAGTGTCTAATAAGCCATTGGGCAAGAGCAGAGAAAGGGCTCCAGAAATAATGAAGAGGCTGGGCCAAAGCAGAAATGATGCTCTGCTATGGATGTGCCTGGTGGTGAATATTTGATGCAAAGACAGGCACAATAAAGCACAGAAATGGTATAGACCTAACAGAAGCAGAAGATATTAAGAAGACGTGACAAGAATACACAGAAGAACTATACAAAAATATCTTCATGACCCAGATAACGATGATGGTGTGGTCACTCACCTAGAGCCAGATCCTGGAATGCAAAGTTAAGGGGACCTTAGGAAGCATCACTACAAACAAACCTAGTGGAAGTGATGGAATTCCAGTTGAGCTATTTCAAATCCTAAAAGATGATGCTGTGAAAGTGCTGCACTCAATATGTTAGCAAATTTGGAACACTCAGCAGTGGCCACAGAACTGGAAAAGGTCAGTTTTCATTCCTATCCCAAAGAATGGCAATGTCACATCTGCACTCATCTCACATGCTAGCAAAGTAAAGCTCAAAATTCTCCAAGCCAGGGTTCAACAGAACATGAACCACAAATTTCCAAATGTTCAAGCTGGATTTAGAAAAGGCAGAGGAACCAGAGATCAAATTGCCAACATCTGTTGGATCATAGAAAAAGCAAGGGAATTCCAGAAAAACATCTTCTGCTTTATTGACTATGCCAAAGTCTTTGTGTGGATCACAACAAACTGTGGAAAATTCTTAAAGAGATAGGAATACCAGACCACCTTATCTGCCTTCTGAGAAATCTGTATACAGGTCAAGAAGCAACAGTTAGAGCTGGACATGGAACAACAGACTGGTTCATAATTGGAGAAGAAATATGTTAAGGCTGAATATTGGCACCCTGCTTATTTAACTTATATGCAGAGTACATCATGCAAAATGCCCAGCTGGACGAAGCACAAGCTGGAATCAAGATTGCCAGGAGAAATTTCAGTAACCTCAGGTACACAGATGACACCATCCTTATGGCAGAAAGTGAAGAACTAAAGAGCCTCTTGATGAAAGTGAAAGAGGAGAGTGAAAAAGCTGGCTTAAAACTCAGTACTAGGAAATCTAAGATCATGGCAACTGGTCCCATCACTTCATGGCAAATAGATGGGGAACAATGGAAACAGTGAGAGACTTTATTTTGGGGGGCTCCAAAATCACAGGAGGCCTGGCATGCTGTGATTCATGGGGTCGCAAACAGTTGGACATGACTGAGCGACTGAACTGACTGAAAATCACTGCAGATGGTAACTACAACCATGAAATTAAAAGACGCTTGCTCCTTGGAGAAAAGGTAAGACCAACCTAGAAAGTGAAAGAAAGAAAGAACGTGAACTCACTCAGTCGTGTGCTACTCCTTGTGACCCCACGGACTGTAGCTTGCCAGGCTCCTCCGTCCATGGGCTTTTCCAGGCAAGAGTACTGGAGTGGGTTGCCAGTTCCTTCTCCGGAGGATATTCCCGACCCAGGGATCAAACCCAGGTTTCCCACACTGTAGGCAGACGCTTTACCATCTGAGCCAACAGGGAAGTGATGACCAATCTAGACAGCATATTAAAAAGCAGAGACATTACTTTGTATATTACTTTTTATAAAGGTCTGTATAGTTAAAAGCTATGGTTTTTCTAGTAGTCATGTATGGGTGTGAGAGTTGAACCATAAAGAAGGCTGAACAATGAAGAATTGATGCTTTTGAACTGTGGTGCTGGAGAAGACTCTTGAGAGTCTCTTGGACATTAAGGAGATCCAACCAGTCCATCCTAAAGGAAATCAGTCCCGAATATTCATTGGAAGGATTGATGCTGAAGCTGAAACTCCAATACTTTGCCACTTGATGAGAAGAAAAGAACTGACTCACTGGAAAAGACCCTCCTGCTGGGAACGATTGAAGGCAGAAAGAGAAGGGGACGACAGAGGATGAGATGGTTGGATGGCATCACAGACTCAATGGACATGAATTTGAACAAGTTCCAGGAGTTGGTGAAGGACAGGGAAGCCTGCCATGCTGCGGTCCATGGGGTCCCAAAGAGTCGGATATGACTGAGCGACTGAACTGAACTGGTGATGAAAGTAAAGTCTGATGCTGTAAAGAAGAATATTGCATTGGAACCTAAAATGTTAGGTCCATGAATCCAGAGAAATTTGATGTGGTCAAGCAGGAGATGGCAAGCATGAACATAGACATTATAGGAATCAGTGAACTAAAATATATGGGTGGGTGAATTTAAATAAGACTATTTTTATATCTATGGCTGTGGACAAGAATCCCTTAGAAGAAATGGAATAGTTCTCATAGTCAACAACAGAGTCCAAAATGCAGTACTTGGGTAATCTCAAAAACAACAGAATGATCTCAGTTAGTTTCCAAGGCAAGTCATTCAACATCACAACAATCCAAGTCTATGTCACAACCACTAATGCCAAAGAAGCTGACATTGAGCAGTTCTGTGAAGATCTACAAGACTTTCTAGAACTAACACCAAATAAAGATGTTCTTTTTATCATACAGGACTGGAATGCAAAAGTAGGAAGTCAAGAGATACCCGGAGTAACAGGCAAGTTTGGCCTTGGAGTACAAAATGAAGCAGGGCAAAGGCTAAGAGTTTTGTCAAGAGAACACACTGGTCATAGTAAACAGCCACTTCCAACAACACAAGAGACCACTCTACACATGAACATCACAAGATGGTCAATACCAAAATCAAATGGATTATATTCTTTGCAGTCAAAGATGGAGAAACTCTATACAGCAAAAACAAAACTTGGAGCTGACTATGGCTCATATCATAAGCTCCTTATTGCAAAATTCAGGCTTAAAATGAAGAAAGTAGGGAAAACCACTAGACCATTCAGGTATCAAATCCTTTACAATTACACAGTGGAGGTGACAAACTAATTCATGACATTAGATCTGGTAGACAGAGTGATTGAAGAACTATGGACAGAGGTTCATAACACTGTACAGGAGGTGATGACCAAAACCATCCCCAAGAAAAAGAAATGCAAGAAGGCAAAATGTTTGTCTGAGGAGGTCTTACAAATAGCTGAGAAAAGAAGAGAAGTGAAAAGCAAAGGAGAAAGGGAAAGATAAATCCAAACCCAACTGAATGCAGAGTTCCAGAGAATAGCAGGGAGAGATAAGAAAGTCTTAAGTGAATAGTGCAAAGAAATAGAGGAAAACAAAAGAATGGGAAAGACTAGAGATCTCTTCAAGAAAATTAGAGATACCAAGGGAACATTTCATGCAAAGATGGGCACAATAAGGACAGAAACAGTATGGGCCTAACAACAACAACAAAAAAGAGATTAAGAAGAGGTGACAAGAATACACAGAAGAACTGTACAAAAAAAAGGTCTTAATGACCCAGTTAACCATGACAGGTTGGTTAGTCACCTACCTAGAGCCAGATATCCTGGAGTGCAAAGTCAAGTGGGTCTTAGGAAGCATCACTATGGACAAAGCTAGTGGAGGTGATGAAATTCCAGTTGAACTATTTCAAATCCTGAAAGATGATGTGAAAGTGCTGCACTCAGTATGCCAACAAATTTGGAAAACTCAGCAGTGGCCACAGGACTAGAAAAGGTCATTCAAATCCCAAAGGAAAGCAATGCCAAAGAATGTTCAAACTACTGTACTGTTGAGCTCATTTCACATGCTAGCAAGGTAATGCTCAAAATCCTTCAAGCTAGGCTTCAACAGTGACCTGATAACTTTCAGATGTTCAAGCTGGATTTAGAAAGGACAGAGGAACCAGAGATCAAATTGCCAACATCTGGTGGATCATCAAAAAAGCAAGGGAATTCCAAACAAACATCTACTTCATTGACAACTTTAAAGCCTTTGACTGTGTGGATCACAACAAATTGTAGAAAATTCTTAAAGAAATGGGAATACCAGACCATCTTACCTGTCTGCTGAGAAACCTGTATGCAGGACAAGAAGCAACAGTAAGAACCGGACATAGAATAATGAGCTGGTTCATGACTGGGGAATAAATACGTCAAGGCTGTTTATAGTCACCCTGCTTATTTACCTTATATGCAGAGTTCATCATGCAAAATGCCAGGCTGGATGAATCACTAGCTGGAATCAAGATTGCTGGGAGAAATATCAACAACTTCTGATATGCAGATGACACCACTCTAATGGCGAAAAGTGAAGAGAACTAAAGAGCCTCTTGATGAAGGTGAATGAGGGGAGTGAAAAAGCTGGTTTAAAATTCAGCATTCAAAAATCTAAGATCATGGCAGCTGGTCCCATCATTTCATGGCAAATGGATGGGGAAAAAGTGGAAACAATGGCAGATTTTATTTTCCTGGGCTCCAAAGTCACTGAGGACACTTGATGCAGCCACGAAAATAAAAGACAATTGCTCCTTAGAACAAAAGTTATGACAAACCTAGACAGCATATTAAAAAGCAGAGACATCACTTTGGCAACGAAGTTCCATATAGTTAAAACTATGGTTTTTCCAGTAGTCATGTACAGGTGTGAGTTTGGACCATAAAGAAGATTGAGCGCTGAAGAATTAATGTTTTCAAACTGTGGTGCTGGAGAAGATGCTTGAGAGTCCCTTGGACAGCAGAAGTCATGTCTGATTCTTTGCGACCCAGTATACTATACAGTCCATGGAATTCTCTAGGCCAGAATACTGGAGTGGGTAGCCTTTCCCTTATCTAGGGGATCTTCCCAACCCAGGTATTGAATCCAGGTCTCCCCCATTGCAGGCAGATTCTTTACCAGCTGAGCCACAGGGAAGGTGATCCAGCCAGTTATTCCTAAAAAAGTCAACCCTAATATTCATTGGAAGGACTGATGCTGAAGCTGAAGCTCCAATACTTAGGCCACATGATGTGAAGATCTAACTCATTGGAAAAGACTCTTATGCTGGGAAAGATTGCAGGCAGGAGAAGGGGGTGACAGAGGTTGGATGGCATCATCAACTCAATGGACATGAGTTTGAGCAAATTCCAGGAGATAGTGGAGGACAGAGGAGCCTGATGTGCTGCAGTCTATGGTGTCCCAAGAGCCGGACATGACTTACCAGATGAACAACAACAACTACATATATCTTCAATATACATGAGATGTGTGTACAAATACATAAATATCAGTTCAACATATACATTAGCATTAAAATATCCTATTTCTCCCCAAACTTAAAAAAAAAAAAAACTATCTTGCCCATATATTTGTCTCCACCTGCTGCTCTAATTCTCCCATCTTCTTCACAGTCAAATTTCTAGGAAGAGTTGTCTATCTTTGCTATTTTCACACCTCCCACTCACTCTTCACCACTCCATTTCCTACCGGCTTCTTCTGCCAAGCCATGACTTTCCTGAAACAGGTTTCCCTAAGAATAACTAGTGGCCTTCATGTGACTGAATCCAATCAATCTTTTTTTAACCCAATCTTAGTGGAATTCATCTGTTGACCACCATCCTTCTTGAAACGGTGTTCCCTTGGCTTTTCTCACAGCAATGTCCCAGTTTTCCTTCTACCTCTCTGGCTACACTTTTCATTTCATAAAGGTTCACAATTTACTTATCCTAATATTAAATGAAGTTCTTTGAAACCCTCGTCTCTTTGACTCTATGTTCTCCCTAGGAAAATTTATCTACTCCCTAGCTTCCATTACCATCTATATGCTAATGACTTTCAAACATTTATCTCTCACTCAAGCTACTGTTCCTGTTCTGAGCACCAGACCTGTATATCTAATCGTTTTCTCAAAATTGTACACTTAGAAGTCTCAAACACAACACAAATGCAAAATGTCAAAATCACAATCTTCCAACTGAAAAGGGGTCCTTTTGCCAGATGTGTAGTAGTTTCAAGGTGTCACGGTGTAGTGGTCCCATATCACTGACTGGCAGTGGAATCTATTCAACAGTATAAACCAGAAATCAAAGAATTGACACGTAATCAAAGAATAAACACCTAATATCTATATCTCACATCTAACCCATAATCATTTAGTCCATTTTTCAAACATCCTGTGAAATTACTTGAATCTGTCTCCTTCCCATACTAGTTCAAATCATCATAATTTGCCTGGACTCTTACAATAACTTCTTAATACATGTCCCTGAATTTACTGTGGCACCACCCTATTTCCACACTGTAAGCTAAGTGCCTTTCTTCTGTTTTCCAAATGTAAATATGATTATGCAACTTCCTTACTAGAAATTCTTCACGGCTTCCTTTTGGAATAAAGATAAAAATATTTGACTTGATTCTCAAGGTCCTAAGTATTGTGGCATCTGACTACTTTTACAGATGCCTTTTATAAATTCTTCTATATTGTGCTCTGGGCTCTCACTACCGGGCCAGTGCACTTATTATTCCATCTTTCTGGAATATTTGTATCTCTTTCTAGCCCCCTTGAACTAGTTCACTTCTACTCATATTATTTTCTCCATTTTACATGAGAAAATGAGACACAGAAGGGTTAAATTACTGATCCAAGATTACATAGATGGTAAGGAGGAAGATAGTAAGTACAAGGGAAGTGCTTCCCCTGTAGCTCAGTCGATAAAAACTCTGTCTGCAGTGCAGGAGGCCTGGGTTCAGTCCCTCAGTTGGGAAGATCCCCTGGAGAAGGAAATGGCAACCCATTCCAGTGCCCTTGCCTGGAAAAATCTCATGGATAGAGGAGCCTGGTGGGCTGCAGTCCATGGGGTCGCAAAGAGTCGGGCATGACTGAGCAACTAACATTTACTTACTTAAGTAGGAAGAAGCAGTATTCCAGCCTAATCAGTCTGATTCTAGAAACAATCCTTTTAATTCATAAAACACTGACACTGGAAACTTTCCTTCAAAGTAGTTAGAATTTAAAATTACACATTTATAATTGTGACTGTTTGAGTAGGGTCCATCAATTCTGGTTATTGTAAAGTCCACGAGAGCAGAAACTGCTTCTGCTTTTGTATTAGTATGAGGCCTGTCACATAGTAGGCAATAAATGTCTGCTGAATGAGTGAATGAATCGATATGAATTTGACTATGAACTAGTTATTTCCAGAGACCCTCTAATTTTGTAAAACTGACAGACTCCTGATCCAAAACAAAGTTTCCATGCTCTATCATAGTGCCTTGATACTTCTACACAAATCACCAATAATATTTTTAACTTGTATAAATAACAAACCTGTACTTATCAAAGAAAGGCATGGAGAAGGAAGTATATCTTTCCTGGAACACTGATAAATTCCATTTATGAAGATTTTCTTAAAATATCCAAATAACCCTTCAGTACATGATTTCAAAACACAGATGATGTAGTTCAGTTGTCTCTGTTTCAAAGAACGTGAATACACATGGGGATTATAAATATTCAAAACACTGATGCAACTTATCATCAATTTCCTTTTCTCTATTTCCAGTACCAAATGACAGTATGACTTCCCAAGTAGTGTCCTAAACCAGAAACATAGGAATCATCCTAGATTACTTTCTTTTGTTTATCTTCAACCATGATCTCCTTCTCTAATTATTATACCTTTGTGACCCATCCATATCACTCCATCTTCACTGTCATGACCCTAATCCTAACCATCACTATTCCTTGACTGATGAAGTACAGTTACATCCTGATACATTTTATCCCATACAATATGTCAGATTCAAGCAATCTTCAAAGCTGTAGCCAGTGTGACCTTTTCAAACCACAAATACATCCATTCAAACTCCTTCACTGGCTTCCCATTGATCTACAGGTCAGTTTATATTTATTTTTATTTATTTATTTATTTTTTATTTTACTTTACAGTCAGTTTATAATGGCTCACAATTCAACGCTGCTTATAGTGTGCTCAGTGCTTGTATAAGCACTTCACTGTATTAATTCACTTAATCCTGACCATGGCATTATGAAATAGGTAGTGATGTCATCCTATTTTACCAATAAGGAAACTGAGGCACAGAAAAGCTAAATGATTATCACAAGGTCCCATAGGTAGTAATGAATGGAGACAGATTCAAAGGCAAGCAAGTATCATTCAGAGTTTGTGCTTTAATCTCTATGCAGCATTGCCTCTCATAAAATAACGGATAAACTCTTTAACATAGTAATCAATACTTCTTATTATCCGGATCTTATTAACACTTTCAGTCTCATCTCCTACTTATAGATCTTGAAAAGTAGAGTCTTGTATCTTTAAGCTGTCGGTTATGCCGGTCCCCTTATACCAATCCTGTTTTACCTAGCCTAATCATTGATTGCCCCTAGTCACTGAGATTTAGCTCAAGTAGCACTTAACTTCTGGGCTTCCCAGGTGGCTCAGTTGTTTAAGAATCTGCCAGCAATATAGGAGATACATGTTTGATCCCTGGGTCAGGAAGATCCCCTGGAGGAGAGCATGGCAACCCACTCCAGTATTCTTGCTTGGAGAAAACAATGGGACAGAGGAGCCTGGTGGGCTCCATAGGGTTCATAGGGTCACAAAGAATCAGGCATGACTGAAGTGGCTGAAGTAACTGAACACGCAGGCATGCACAGCACTTAACTTCTATAAGCTTTCTGCACTCCCTCTTCCCAGACTGAATTTTGTAAGTCTCCTCTGTACTCTCTGCTGAAATATTAGGGAATGAAATTCTGCAGTATGTTAAAAGGCATTCACAATTTAGTGAAGGGAGAATCTCATGAACACACAAGTATTGCCAATATATTTTGGGATAATTATTTGTATTTTGGTCTAAGTTTTTTCACTTCTCCCTACAATTTCAAGAAGACAGTTGAGCCTTTTTATTCTTCTTTACCTCACCCAAGGAGATCCCTAATCCCCAGTTTCCAGGACTGAAATTTGAAGTTTTCCACACAGACTTTCCTTCATGGCTTCTGTATTCCCAAAACCCAAGCTCACTGGAGAGATCATGCTTGGAGGTACCAATGCAGGTCTCTGGAAGACAGACAGAATTTCTTTTAGGATATTCAAGAAAGAAAGGGACATACACTATAGACAAAAAGAAGTCATGGCTCTGATAGGGTTTAGAGATGGCAAGGAGAACAGGAGAACTCAACATTCGATAGTGGCAGCCAAGGAAGGGCAAAAGCTCAGAGAAATTGTAATGAGTATTCTGGGCTCTAGACACAGGGGACTCAGTTCCAGCAATCATCCAGTCCCCTAAGCATGATACAGAAGAAGCAGCAGCAAACCAAAAATGACCATACCTGACAGAGACAAAATGGTATATCAGAGACTATATCATAGAGTTGACAGAAAATTACTGATTAGTGACTAAAAGGGCTTCCTTGGTAGTGTGGTGTTGCCTAAGGTTTCAGCATATTTGCTTGAGCCAGTAGGAGGTTTAAGTATTGGCTGAAATTGCATATTTTATTTATCTGGCAGAATGTTGCATACAAGGGAACTGAACATATTTCAATGTGAAACTTCTTACATAAACACATTTGTGGACTATTTCATGATGCTAACTTCAATTAAAAGTAAAGATATACCCATTTGAAAGCAGAGTTCCAAAGAAATGCAAGGAGAGACAAAAAAAGCATTTCTCAGCGATCAATGCAAAGAAATAGAGGAAAACAACAGAGTGGGAAAGACTAGAGATCTCTTCAAGAAAATCAGAGATATAAAGGTAAATTTTCATCCAAAGATAGGCACAAAAAAGGACAGAAATGGTATGGACCTAACAGAAGCAGAAGATATTAAGAAGAGGTGGCAAGAATACACAGAAGAACTACACAAAAAAGATCTTCATGACCCAGAAAACCACAATGGTGTGATCACTGACCTAGAGCCAGACATCCTGGAATGCAAAGTCAAGTGAGCCTTAGGAAGCATCACTACGAACAAAGCTAGTGGAGGTGATGGAATTCCAGTGGAGCTATTTCAAATCCTAAAAGATGATATTGTGTGAAAGTGCTGCACTCAATATGCCAGCAAATTTGGAAAACTCAACAGTGGCCACAGGATTACAAAAGGTCAGTTTCATCCCAATTCCAAAGAAGGGCAATGCCAAAGAATGTTTAAACTACTGCACAATTGCGCTCATCTCACACCCTAGCAAAGTAATGCTTAAAATTCTCCAAGCCAGGCTTCAACAGTATATGAACCATGAACTTCAAACTGGATTTAGAAAAGGCAGAGGAACCAGAGATCAAATTGCCAACATCCACTGAATCATCGAAAAAGCAAGAGAGTTCCAGAAAAACATCTATTTCTGCTTTATTGACTATGTCAAAACCTTTGACTGTGTGGATCACAATGAAATGTGGAAAATTCTGAAAGAGATGGGAATACCAGACCACCTGACCTGCCTCTTGAGAAGTCTGTATGAAGGTCCAGAAGCAACAGTTAGAACTGGACATGGAACAACAGACTGGTTCATAATTGGGAAAAGAGTACATCAAGGCTGTATATTGTCATCCTGCTCATTTAACTTATATGTAGAGTCCATCATGAGAAATGCTGGGCTGGAGGAAACACAAGCTGGAATCAAGATTGTCAGGAGAAACATCAATAACCTCAGATATGCAGATGACACCACCCTTATGGCAGAAAGTGAAGAAGAACTAAAAAGCCTCTTGATGAAAGTGAAAGAGGAGAGTGAAAATGTTGGCTTAAAGCTCAACATTCAGAAAATGAAGATCATGGGATCTGGTCCCATCACTTCATGGGAAATAGATGGGGAAACACTGGAAACAGTGTCAGACTTTATTTTTGGGGGCTCCAAAATCACTGCAGATGGTGACTACCACCATGAAATTAAAAGACTTTTGCTCCTTGGAAGAAAATTTATGACCAACCTAGACAGCATATTCAAAAGCAGAGACATTACTTTGCCAGCAAAGGTCTGTCTAGTCAAGGCTATGGTTTTTCCAGTAGTCATACATGGATGTGAGAGTTGGACTATAAAGAAAGCTGAGTACCGAAGAATTGATGCTTTTGAACTGTGGTGTTGGGGAAGACTCTTGAGAGTCCCTTGGAGAGATCCAACCAGTCCATCCTAAAGGAAATCAGTTCTGAATATTCACTGGAAGGACTGATGTTGAAGCTGAAACTCCCATACTTTGGCCACCTGATGGGAAAATCTGACTCATTGGAACAGACCCTGCTGCTGGGAAAGATTGAAGGTAGGAGAAGAAGGGGATGACAAAGGATGAGATGGTTGTATGGCATCACTGACTCAATGGACATGAGTTTGAGTAGACTCCGGGAGTTGGTGATGGACAGGAAGGCCTGACGTGGCCATGAAGTCACAAAGAGTCAGACACGACTGAGCAACCGAACTGAACTAACTGAACTTCAATTATAATGAAGTAAAGTTAAAGTCATGTCTGACTCTTTGTGACCCCATGGACCCTAGCCTGCCAGGCTCTTCTGTCCATGGGATTCTGCGGGCCAAAATACTGGAGTGGGTAGCCATTCCATTCTCCTGGGGATCTTCCCAACCCAGCGATCAAACCTGATTCTCCTGCATTGCAGGTGAATTCTTTACCAACTAAGCCACCAGGAAAGCCCCAATTATAATAAGGTGTGGTAAGTTTCAAGAGAAAGGCAAGCACTTAGGAGCACATTGGACTGGCACATAATCTACTCTGGGTGTGGTGGAGTCAAGTAAGTGTCCTTACAGGAATATGTATCTAAACATCCTCATAGATAAGGAGTAGATGTGTGCCTGGGGAATTTGAGGAAAGGATTTCTCTTCAATGGTAATTGATGAAGCAAAAGCAAGTAACTGAGAAATCTTAATGAATTCATGGATCTATTATGCAAGTGGTTTTCTTTGGCTGCAGTATACCGGTACATTCCCAAGTGGTGCAGTGGTAAAGAATCTGCTTTCCAATGCAGGAGATGCAAGAGACTTGGGTTCAGTCCCTGGGTTGGGAAGATCCCCTGCAGCAGGAAATGGCAACCCACTCCAGTATTCTTACCTGGGAAATTCCATGAACAGTTGATACATAAGCATGCCTTCTGAGTTCTGTTAAGACTTTGGACTTAATCTGATAGTAATAAATGGTACTGACAGGAGAAACTGATAATCATTGACATTAGTGAAGCAGAAGATTGAATGTTGAAAAAGCATTCAACAGCCAAGAGCCTCATGTGTCAATGAAGGAAAGGCATGGGGCAAGGAAGACAAGAACTGAAATTCATCTGCTGTACTTGGAAATAAGAAGTAATTAGTGATCATGGTCAGAGACGGCAATGGCAAGCCACTCCAGTAGTCTTGCCTAGAAAATCTCATGGACAGAGAAGCTTGGTAGGCTGCAGTCCATGGGGTCGCTACTAGTCAGACACAACTGAGCGACTTCACTTTCACTTTTCACTTTCACGCATTGGAGAAGGAAATGGCAACCCACTCCAGTGTTCTTTCCTGGAGAATCCCAGGGACGGCGGAGCCTGGTGGGCTCGCACAGAGTCGGACACGACTGAAGCAACTTAGCAGCAGCAGCAGCAGTGACCATGGTAAAGGCAGTTATATGTGTGGACCCATTATTGAAGTTCAGTTGTACAAAGAAGGGTCAAGAAATGGTCTTTGTCCCCTTCTTGCTAAGAAAAGAACTCACAGAGAGGAAAGGGTTAAAAGTACAGAAGAGAAAGGTGATAATTGTATAAAAAAAGATCCCTGAAATAGCAATAGGAAGGTATGGAATCTAAAACAAAGGCAGAGAGATTGAACTTGGATTGATAGAGGGCTAGTTTTTCCTCAGACAAAAGCATGGATGAAGATGCAAATCAATGTATGTATAAAAGACGATGAGGTAGATGGAGGAGAGGTTCAGACACACCTGGTGGCTCTTATTTTCTATGTTAAATAGGACCCAAATCCACCTCTTGAGAATAAATGTGCAATAGCTGAGTAGAAGACTTAAGAGAAGTGACCATTTGCAACAGCCAACAAAGAGGGCATAAAAGAGCTGAAGGAAATCCATCTGAATAATGACATGTAGAATGACCTGGTTAGCTCCTATTCATTTATTAGATCTCAGCTCAGATGTCACTTAGAGAAGCTGATGTGCATCCTCTGTTACATGCTTTTAGAGCACTAACTACTTTTCCTTTAAAGACTTATAATGGTTTTAACCTTATATTTATCTAATTAACTTCTACTTCATCAGACAATAAAGTCAATGAGGATTAAGTAAGTAAGTGTTAGCCGCTCAGTCGTGCCTGACTCTTTGCAACCCTATGGACTATAGCCCACCAGGCTTCTCTGTCCATGAGATTTTCCAATGAGCATTAGGGATTATGTTTGCTTTGCTCACTATGATACCATTTAACCCTTAGTTTCCCGTCTCTAAAACATGAAGAACATTAATCCTTTTCTACATGTGTATGATATGGATATAGTTAGCTTAGCACCAAACTAGAATTTCAGATATAAGAAAGCATGAACTTCAAATTATTCCCTGTTGTATCATCAGTACCTAGCACAGTGCATGACACAGTGGATGCTCAATAAATATTTGCCTACACAAGTAAAACCAACATGGCAGGACACCAAATCTCCTGACTTCCATTCCAGTGCTCTTCCCACTCTACCACAACTACCCACACCAAATGTTTAATATGTTGTAATTAATATATATGCATATATTATTATTATTGTTTTACTCAAGAAGAAAGTGAAGTTCTGAGAGATTAATTATCCCATGAAAGTTAAACAGCTAATTAGCATGTGGAATCAGAATTCAGTTCCAGGTCTTCCTGGCTCCTAAATCTGAGTTCTTTCTGTAATTTCACACTGCTGCTAAGATATTAAATGATGAAAGACTTAATACATGAACTCTCCCAGGGGTATGTGCATTTGGAAGTCCTCCCAACATCTCCACTGGCAAAGATAAACAAAACAAGCAAAGTAATCATTTAGAGGTAAAATCTCAGGGAAAGTGAACGTGACGAGTCAATGAAGATGATATTTGTGGACAGGCACCTGTCAACTGCTTTGCAAATCATATCATGTAGGCACTTGCCTACCTACTCCGTGACTCTATGTTATCTATCTCCCCAGTATAAATCTTGAGCCAACAGAAAAAATGAAAGACATAATTCCAAATCTTCTCAGTATTGTCTCCATGAGACTATAGAAGAAGCATGGAATAATGGGAAGAGCCCAGACATTGCAGCCACACAGATCTAAACAACACACTTCAGCTTTCTGTACCTAAAATTTTTTACCTATAACATGGAAGCAGTAATACTCGGGGTTTCAGTTCAGTTCAGTTCAGTCGCTCAGTCATGTCCAACTCTTTGTGACCCCATGAATCACAGCACGCCAGGCCTCCCTGTCCATCACCAACTCCTGGAGTTCACTTAAACTCACGTCCATCGAGTCAGTGATGCCATCCAGCCATCTCATCCTCTGTTGTCCCCTTCTCCTCCTGCCCACAATCCCTCCCAGCATCAGAGTCTTTTCCAATGAGTCAACTCTTCGCACTAGGTGGCCAAAGTACCGCAGTTTCAGCTTCAGCATCATTCCCTCCAAAGAAATCCCAGGGCTGATCTTCTTCAGAATGGACTGGTTGGATCTCCTTGGGAAATACTTAAATGGGATGAAAGTAGAGTGAAAGTGAAAGTCAGTCATGTTTGACTCTTGCGACCCCATGGACTGTAGTCTGCCAGGCTTCTCTGTCCATGGAATTCTCTAGGCAAAAATACTGGAATGGGTTGCCTTTCCCTTATCCAGAGGATCTTCCCAACTCAGGGATTGAACCTGATATCTCACATTGCAAGTGGCTTATTTACCGTCTGAGCCACCAGGGAAGCCCAGCATATTGGGCATAAAAACCCAATTGCTATTAGTTGTCTTCAGCTTCTCCCATATCTAGGAGCCACCTCTTATCAATTCTTTGGAGACACTGAAAAATATATCAAAGGGAACAACAATCTATTTCACCGCAACTTCTCCAAGTTGCAGAAAAGTACAGGTGATATTTATCCGATTGTCAAAAAAAAAAAAAAAAAAAAAACCCCTGAAGGCAAGTTTTTCATTTACAGGTAACATCATAGCATCAAAAAAGTTAAGAATCCAGTAGTTGTTCTGTCTCTCTTTTGTTTAATCTTATTGTTTGAATAATCATTTCAAACATTTCTACTGCCTTTCACAACATTAGGCAGAGTCAGGACACCTAATTCATTTTACAGATGAAGACAGAGAGGTGGGAGGATGTCTATCCCAAGGTCACAGGACTATATGGGAGGATCTAGAACTGAAAACTCGATCTCTTAGTCTTTTGTTTATTATTTAATAACAATAAGAAATCATTTATGAGATTAAGTCTTAAACACTCTAAAAATTCTGTATATCAATAAAAATTTGACCAAAGACAGCTGATAGACACCCTGTATTCATGCCCTAATTTTATATATCTTTTTACATATTCAAAAAAGAAAGATAGTCTGGAAGCACCCAAAATGAGGGCAATGTATAAAAGTGATAGTCACATTTAAGTGTTAACTATATATTCTTTCAAAGGAAGACAACATCAGATGCATAAAATGCTAGTTGACTTCAGAGCAAAAACAGTGAAAATTGGAAATTTTATTTTAATAACTTACTATATATGTAACCATAATATTCAAATAAATGAAATCATCATATATAGAGGTATGCATGTTCCATACATTAAATCAAACTGTCATATAAAATAAATCATTCATTTTAAAGGAGCTCTATGGTTATTTCTAAGCTTAAGAGAGAAAAGTTACAGTGAAGTGGAAAATTCACATTTATAGAAAAAAAATCACACAGAACTCGCAGAAACCTCTTAATTCTAAAATGCAACTATCTTTACCATTTCTAATGGACCAGGTTTGCTTATAAAAGGTATGATTTTTTATAGAAAAGAAAAGCTAATAAGACAAGAATAATAAAAATTAAAATCAAGTGTTATTTACTCTGATTATCCATCACCTATTAGTTAACTTCATGTAAAATATTACAATATTTCCCCAGATTAATATTGTCAAGTCAATTTTTGCCACAAAAAAGAATTATGAGCCCCTTTTAAAAGAATTGAATAAAGTGAAACAAAAAATTATTCAAAATAGCTTACCTCTAATCCCAACACTCCCTCCCTCAAATTTAAGTTCCAGACTTACTACAAGCAAATAATGTGTCCAGTTATAATTGAATTCTTCTGCAACGTCACTAAAATCTGTCTCAATGAATAGTTTTCTAGCTTAACAGATTTTAAATGACCTTAGAACTGAAGTCTCATCCACCAAATGTACTGTCATGAGAATATGTGAATTCAAACAGGTCAGCATTCAAGGTTATGTTTGTCAAAAGATTCAGAGGAAATCACAAAGTTCATCTGAATGATTTTCTTTCCCTTTTAATTAGTTCATTATATGGCATTGCAGTATGCCAATGTTATTTTACTATGTGACTCACCACATTGGGAATTAAAAGATAAGTAAGTGATTAAACTTAAATATGTGATTGCCAGGACTATGTTGTTTCCTCAGAGTGCTTTACTGTGTTGAGTTTCAAATATCTTTAAGTATGTAAAGAATCATAGATGAACAAGGAATCAGGAAACCTGGATTCTACTCTAGACTCTCTTTCCCAGTCAGCTAGGTGACCTTGGGCAATTTCTTTAACTTCTTTGGCCTCAGTTTCAAAAAAATTTACTGAATGGAACCTCAAAATTCATCTAGTCTAACTTTCAATTCCAAGCAAAAATTGCCTCTGCATTTCCCCTAAGAAACAGTCAGTTTCTCAAATGTAAAATTGGCAGTTAGAACTAGATGATGACTAAGGTTTTCCCTCATTTCTAATATTCCCGGTGTTGTAATTAAAGCTCAGTAAGTCTCATGTATATTTTTCCCATTGAAAGTTTATCAAATAACCCTTTACATAACCAAACAAGATTTTATGTTAGCCCAGACAAAATTAAGAAACTCAGATCACCATCAAGTTGGCCCTCATCTTTCAAGTCTCCACAGTTTTTAATACACTTCTGATTTTATCTCCATGACCAGGAACTATGCAAAACTATAAGAAGCTTGGATACTTTTGATGTTTTTCGAAAGTAGATGAATGGTGACTGATTCATTCCAAAATAAGAATGAACTGAGATTGGATTCAGTCTATATACCATCTAATATTCCAATGGATAAAAAGTATCTTTCTTTTTTTGGAACACAGGTTCAGACTTGATAACTTCTCTCAGATAACAAAGATATATTTTACATTAAATATATGAATAAACAAATAAAAAGCAAAGAGTCTGACTGAAGAGGGGACTGTGGATTATAGTCTTCACTCCATTACTAACTTTGTTTTACCTAAGTCTTTTTCCTTTTTTATTCATTTGCATAGTTAATGCTTCCCCTTAAATTGAAGTTGAAGATGGAAAGAAACAGAATTGTTCAGGGAATTTGGTATTTGCTTTTCAGATGTCAGCTAGTTTGGTTCTTTTTTCAGAAATTACTTATCAGGCCTACATGAGGAATTTTATAATCAGAATTTGCTGACAAGATGATAAGGAAATAGAGACCTAGATTCAAAATCTTTCTTTTCCCTGTGATCACAATTCCAATTAATTAATTTATCTTCTACTTTAAAAAAACTCTCTAGGAAGTTTTCAAGCTTCCTGTTTCCCCCAAATCTTCTGGCCCTTGCAAATACTGTATTATACTATGTAGTATAATGGAGAGGTACAATTAAAGAAATAGAAGTATAATAATATCTTAGCATAACACAGCACATTTATTTATAGACAGACAAACTGTCAACTACAAATTGGCACTTGCCATCTACCTCTACAAGGATTAAATCATGTGCTGCTACAGCTGCTGACTTTCAACAACACCTGAAAGGAGCTCAGGGCAGAGAGCAGAAATGAGGCATCCTGCTCTCTGCCCTGAACTCCTTTGGCAGGACAGGTCTTCAGATAGATATTTTTAGGAGCTGATTTTATGAGCCCAATTCTTGTATCTCCTCATATCTAGAAAATCACTAAAATCATTAATGGTGACACCTGTTTATCGTGACTAGCAGTCACCTACAAGAGACTAGCAGAAACTTTCGCAAAAAAAAAAAAATATGTGCTTGATTACATGTACTTCCCCTTTACCAAAATCACATATTTTAGACCTTCCCCTCTACTTCTTTAGAGCAGTTTCTCAGAGCTATCTGAGGTGCTGTCTCTCAGGCTATAGTCCTCATTTTGCCTGAAATAAAACTTAAATCACAACTCTCACACTGTGTGTTTTTGTTGGCAAAACCATAAATTAAATGTCATACCTTGGTGCCCATAGGGGATTAGTCCCATGATCCCCACATGGATACCAAAATCCATGGATGTTCAAGTCCCTTATATAAAATGGTATAGTCCAACTGGCCCTCCTTATCTGTGAATGCAGAATACCCATATCTGGAGGGCTGACTGTATAGTTGATAAAATGAAATTGGAAACAATAATGCACCATGCCTCAGAAATTAAAGTTGGTTAGATTTGAACTTCTACTTTGATTTGATAGCTTAGTCAGTGAAAGCATAGGCTTAGCTTTGCTCTTTGGTGTGAAGGGAAAGACACCAAAAAGACAACTCATTTTAATATACTGAAAGTCCTACTTGATGGCTTTCTAGTGACATCAATAGAAGTTGCCAGTTATACTTTGTATGCTTATACTTTAGCACTCATTACTCTGACCCAGATACAAAGCATGTTGCAATTCCTAAAAAAGAGAGAGAGAGAGAGAGAGAGAGAGAGAGAGAGAATTTGGGAATAAGCCTAATTGGTGTAGAGAAAGGAAGTGGGACAAGACTAGTTGGAGCAGTCTCCCACTACTGAAAGTTAGCCTATACCAAAACGAAAAAAGGGTATAAACCCACATTTGATGAAGGTCAGGAAAGTGAAAGTGGAGAATGAAAAAGTTGGCCTAAAGCTCAACATTCAGAAAACGAAGATCATGGCATCCGGTCCCATCACTTCATGGGAAATAGATGGGGAAACAGTGGAAACAGTGTCAGACTTTATTTTGGGGGGCTCCAAAATCACTGCAGATGGTGACTGCAGCCATGAAATTAAAAGACACTTACTCCTTGGAAGAAAAGTTATGACCAACCTAGATAGCATATTAAAAAGCAGAGACATTACTTTGCTGACAAAGGTCCATGTAGCCAAGGCTACGGTTTTTCCTGTGGTCATGTATGGATGTGAGAGTTGGACTGTGAAGAAGGCTGAGCGCTGAAGAATTGATGCGTTTGAACTGTGGTGTTGGAGAAGACTCTTGAGAGTCCCTTGGACTGCAAGGAGATCCAACCAGTCCATTCTGAAGGAGATCAACCCGGGGATTTCTTTGGAAGGAATGATGCTAAAGCTGAAACTCCAGTCCTTTGGCCACCTCATGTGAAGAGTTGACTCATTGGAAAAGACTCTGATGCTGGGAGGGATTGTGGGCAGGAGGAGAAGGGGAAGACAGAGGATGAGATGGCTGGATGGCATCACTGACTCAATGGACGTGAGTCTGAGTGAACTCCAGGAGTTGGTGATGGACAGGGAGGCCTGGTGTGCTGCAATTCATGGGGTCACAAAGAGTCGGACATGACTGAGCGACTGAACTGAACTGAACTGAACTGAGGGTCAGTGTAACCCAAGGGACATGAAATGAAGAGGTACATCAAAGCCTCAGAGCAGGGAAGTTTCTAAGAACAGTTGGGATAAGGTCATTCTTCTGAGAGAATTGGTCAAGGTGATGCAAATGATTCTGCAAGCAGTCAATCCCTGAAAAGCGGTCAGCAAAACCTAGGCCAAAGATTTAGGCCCGGATCCCAATTTCAACAGAGACACAGAAAAAGAACTAAACTTCAGATCGGAACCAAAGTCCAATTAAACAGCCAGTAGCAAATGATGGGGTAAGAGAGAAAATCTAAAGCCTGAGCTTACAAAGTGTCCCAGGGGCCCAGATCAATTTCAGAGGCATAGCACACATTAGGCTTTTTCCAAACCTCCACCTGCTAAAACAGAATGGTTCTTATTGGGTCAAGAGTATGTCATAACTGAGCCTTTGTAGGCTGATATCACTAAGATAGACAAGTACTATCCATGAGCTCTTTAGCAGGAACGTATTTTTTGTTGCTGTTCAGTTGCTAAGTAGAGTTCAACTCTTTGCAACTCTATGGACTGCAGCATACCAGGCTTCCCTCTCCTTCACTATCTCCCAGAGTTTGTCCATTGAGTCAGTGATGCCATCCAATCATCTCATCCTCTGTCACTCCCTTCTCATCCTGCCCTCAATCTTTCTCAGCATCAGTGTCTTTTCCAATGAGTGGGCTCTTCACATCAGGTGGCCAAAGTACTGAAGCCTCAGCTTCAGCATCAGTCCTTCCAATGAATATGCAGGGTTGATTTCCTTTAACATATTTATTACCTTATTTATTCCATTAGCACCCTGAGATAGTTAAGTAGATAAGATTTCAGTTTTAAAAATGAATGTCATTCAAGTTTCAACAGGTTAAATTACTTCCAGAAATCAAACATTCAAGAAAAATAAAACTTGGGTAGACCTCACAACTAGTCCAGTGCTTTTCCTGTAAAACTACTTCTGGGATTCTTCCTGATACCTCAGCAGCTAAAATAGCTGACTGGCAGGGATCATGATATCTTTTTCATTGTGTAAAGTTATGCAACTCCCACCAAAACAGGAAATGGGAATTCTTGAACTTTTGATAAAATGAGGCAATTAGCAAAGACATTATTTAATGTGCCATAGTATTATTTTCTTTGTAATGCTAAAAGACATTAAATAAGCATGAACAAGAAAAATAAGTATTTGAAAATAATTTAAATAACCATTGAATATTTAGTTTATATGTACAAACATATACACCTTCTAAAAAAAATTCTTTGAATTTGAGAACAGTTTTTAAACTTTCAGGCAAATGTCAAACTTCTCAGGTTCTGTGGGGATTTTTTAAAAAATCATAACACCCCAGAAAACTGACTTGAAAAGTTATTTGGTAGAGTTGACATGTCTATAGAAAAGCAGTGTGCTATAAAGAACATACTCTGTGAGACAGACAGCATCTAGACTGCCTGCATTCCCCTGAATCCAGTTTTTAATACTCTAAAACCAGCTATTATTCATTTGTGAACTCCAAATTCCTCTACAGACTACCACAGATTCAACAGCAAGATACCAGAGCTAAGATTCTCAGGAAACCCACAAAAGCTAGGAAATACAATTAGCATCATCGTGATACAGTCACCAGATCAACACCAAACACACTTAAACACAGACACATAGACTGCCAAAGGTCAGTAGTACAAGATTCTGTTTTCTATTCACTCACATTTATTCAATGGTTCATAGAGCAATGGTGTGCCAAGCACTGCTCTAGATGTTTAAGGTACAAATGTGAGTTAGATACTATCTCATGTAGCTCACACTCTAGTTAGAGGGACAGAAACTAGAAACTTGACAATTATAGTTCTGTATGATAGGAAAAGTACACTACGACAGAATCATTGGCACCTAAGGAAGCTAAGAGGAAAGAACTCATTCTATATGTGTTGTGGAAAAGGTGAGTGTCTTTAAGAAGAGATGGTTTGGGGGTGGGGAGTAGAGGGGTTAGCAAGTAGGTAGGAGACTGACGCTCCTGATATATTTGCTCTTTGTCCCAAGTTCCTGGCACAAGTTTCCTAAGACTCTTGGAATTTACTGAGTGAAAGGAGTGTCTTCTGTATTTTTAATGATCTCCTATCAGCCAAACTTGAGCTTATGCTAATGAGGTGATGATTGGTGAGCCCCCACTTGGCTCAGGATGAGGGTTGGTTGTCAGAGGAACCAACCTTTAGATTAGAGGTTGGAACTATCATCCCCATCACCTGAGCTCCTGGGAGATGAGAGGGGGCTGGAAGTTGAGTTCCATCACCAAAGATTTAGTCAGTTATGCCTAACTAATGAAACTTCAATAAAAACTCCTAAACAACTTGGCGTGGAGAGTTTCAAGGTTGGTGAGCACATCAAGATACAAGGAAGTTGACACACTTGGAGAGAGAATAAAAGCTCCATGAATTGAAGTACCCCTACCCCCATGAATACCTTGCCCTTTTACATGTCTCCCACTTGGCTGCTCTTATAATAAACCATTAATAGACAGTACAGTGTTTTCCAAAGTTCCTTGAGTCATTCTAATGAACTATCAAACCTAAAATGAGTCATTAGGACTTTCTGAATTTACAGCTGGTTGGTCAGAAGTACTGGGACTTTTGACTGGCATCTGAAGTGGGGACAGTCTTGAGGGATTGACCTCTTAACCTGTGGGGTCTTTGCTAACTACAGATAGCATCAGCATTGAATTGAATGGTAGGATATCATTTGGGGTCAAAGAATCTGAGACTGAATAATCAGTTCATGTTAGAAAGCACTACAAACAGGTCAACTGTCTTTTTAACCATTTCTTTATGAGTTATCAGTTCAGTTCAGTTCAGTCGCTCTGTCATGCCCACCTCTTTGCGACCCCATGAACTGCAGCATGCCAGGCCTCCCTGTCCATCATCAACTCCCAGAGTCTACCCAACCCCATGTCCATTGAGTCAGTGATGCCATCCAACCATCTCACCCTCTGCCATCCCCTTCTCCTCCTGCACTCAATCTTTCCCAGCATCAGGGTGTTTTCACAAGAGTCAGCTCTTCACATCAGGTGGCCAAAGTATTGGAATTTCAGCTTCAACATCAGTCCTTCCAATGAACACCCAGGACTGATCTCTTTTAGAATGGACTGGTTGGATCTCCTTGCAGTCCAAAGGACTATCAATAGTCTTCTCCAATACCACAGTTTAAAAGCATCAATTCTTCAGTGCTCAGCTTTCTTTATAGTTCAACACTCACATCCACACATGACCACTGGAAAGACCATAGCCTTGACTAGACAGACCTTTGTGGACAAAGTAATGTCTCTGTTTTTTAATATGCTGTCTAGTTTGGTCATAACTTTCCTTCCAAGGAGTAAGTGTCTTTTAATTTCATGGCTGCAATCACCATCTGCAGTTATTTTAGAGCCCCCCAAAATAAAGTCAACCATTGTTTCCACTGTTTCCCCATCTATTTGCCATGAAGTGATGGGACTGGATGCCATAATCTTAGTTTTCTGAATGTTGAGCTTTAAGCCAACTTTTTCACTCTCCTCTTTGACTTTCATCAAGAGGCTCTTTAGTTCTTCTTCACTTTCTGCCATAAGGGTGGTGTCATCTGTATATCTGAGGTTATTAATATTTCTCCCAGCAATCTTGATTCCAGCTTGAGTCATACAGCTCACTATTTGCAAAGGCCTAGGTCTTTCAGGAAACTTGTCAAGATAATGTTGTTTGATAAACTTTAGCAAAGATTGTTTGTCAGCATCCATTTTCATATTCTTCCTGTTAGTAATGGAATCTTAGGAGCTCTATCTGTGTGCAAGGCTTCTGAGCCAGAGACTACATTTCCATACTCCTTCACAGTTAGGTATGAGAGAAATTTAGACAATGATATGCAAGCAGCAGTGATGTGTGTGACCTTTGGTCATATTTTGACAAGAAAACTCTTGTCCTCTTCTTTCTCTCTCCTCACTAAACCAGTTGACTACAGCACAGACATGATAATGGGAGCCAATTTGACCACATAGACAAAGTCACCATACTAGGAGACAGCAAGCAACAGGCAGAAGGACCCTCAGGCTTGGATGACCTCCTGCAGCAGTGCTGCATGCCCACCTTTGGTCTGTTGCTTGAGCCATAATATTTCAAGGTCTCTTGATTATCACAACTTACTGTGTAACCCTAAATAACATAGGGATAAATCCTCATTAAAGTACAACTGAATTCACAGCTGCACTATTTACAATAGCCAACACATGGAAGCAAGCCAAGTGCCCATCAACAATGGACTGGCTTAAGAAGATGTGGTATGTATAAACAATGGAATATTGGCCAAAAAAAAGAATGAAATAATGCCATTTGCAGAAACATAGGTGATCTAAAGAGTATTATGCTTAGTGAAGTAACTTAGAGAAAACAAACACTATATGAAATCACTTATATGTAGAATCTGGAAAATAATACAAATGAATTTATGCACAAAACAGAAACAGATTCACAGACATAGAAAACAAATTTATGGTTATGAAAGAGGAGAAGGGAGGGAGAGAAAAATTCAGGGTATGGCACTAACAGATACAAACTACTATACATAAAATAGATAAACAATAAGGATTTACTGTATAGCACAGGGCTTTATAACCTTTATCTTGTAATAACCTATAGAAAAAAAGAGTCACTATGCTGTACACCTGAAACTAATATTGTAAATCAATAATACTTCAATTTTTCAAAATACAATTGATATTTCTTAATGTGTTACTCTTCCCAAAGGTATCTGCACATGGAATCTAAAAATCAAAGAATGCATAAATTCCAAAAAAATAAATATGCCCTGAAATGATAAGAGGAAAAACATAGACATGAAATAGACTTCACAATATTAGTTTCAACATAGTATAGTATCTGCTATCAAGCATTTTTTCACATTTCTAAATTCACTATTGTTTAAGAATATTGAAAGATAAATAAAAGTAGAAATAATATAATGAAACTGCATGTACCCATTATCTAGATTCAACAATTATCAAGATAACATTTTTATTAATCATATCATGAAAACTGATATTCCTACTTTCAAAGGTAAGAAAGTATCATGTTCAGAGACACTGCCAAAATGCTGAAACTAATCTAAAAATCATAGTCTAACACGCTTTTTTACAGCCAAGTAAACTAAAGCCCTGAATACAGAGATGACCTAATCAAAGCCATTTAGTTAGTAACAGCTGGTATAAGAATCAGTTTCCACTTTATCATACTGCTATTTAATATTAAATACTGTTTAATTTATTTGAATCTTTTGAAAATAACTGATGAAACATGGTAAAGCCTTTTTCCCATAAATTCATTAAAACAGACTATTCTCCAGATGAGTCTTTTCTACCTAAAATATTTTTCCTAAGAATACAAGTTACAAAACAACTCTTCCACTTATCCCCTTTTACATCTAAATGTACTATAATAGAAACAGTTCATCAATTAAGAGTTCAGAGAAATAATCATATAGAATTTTACTGTAAAATCATGACCTTTCCGGATTTGTCTCTTGATAATGCTAAGACAGGAATAAACACATGATGAACTTGTTAATGAACTACTAACAGGAAACCAGAGTATACACATGTGTATCCTTGGATTGAGTCTCAATAAAGTTAGGAAGTTAAGTCCCAGCTGGAGACCGGACAACCAGCAGAAAATTCCTACAGCCATGGCACAGCATATTTTAGAAAAAATAAAGATCAACAACAGATTTTAATTTTCTCAAGTTGTCATTCTAATACTGGCACAGGGGTTTTAAAATGCTTAAACAATTCCTAAACTGGGTTTCAAAACCATTTCACCTATTAATCTTTGCATTTCATTTAGAAGAAAACTATAGGTCTTATGGTTCATATTTATTGCATATTTAACAGTTGGCTTCAAAGTGGTTATATTGCTTGAAAAGAGAACAGCTGGATTATTTTAACTAATATTGAGAAGATCTTGAGAATTATATTTTAGATTGCCAGCATATCTTTGAAGAAATGCTTCATTTCTCTCCTCAGACTGTGACCTACTTTCTCCTTAGGTTGCTGCTCCTGCTGCTAAGTTGCTTCAGTCGTGTCTGACTCTGTGCCATCCCATAGACGGCAACCCACCAGGCTCCCCTGTCCCTGGGATTCTCCAGGCAAGAACACTGGAGTGGGTTGCCATTTCCTTCTCCAATGCATGAAAGTGAAAAGTGAAAGTGAAGTCACTCAGTCGTGTCCGACTCTTTGTGACCCCATGGAGTGCAGCCTACCAGGCTCCTCCGTCCATGGGATTCTCCAGGCAAGAGTACTGGAGTGGGTTGACATTGCCTTTTCCGTCTACTTAGATTACCATCATTCATTCATTCAGTCAATCATTTATTTGGCAAACATCGAGTTCTGTGTTAGATAAGCAGCATACAACAATGAATGAACGAATTCCTGCCCTCACTGAACTTATATGCCAGTGTTAGAGATAAACCATAAAACAAACAAGCAAAAATAGGTTAGGTAATGATAAATGCCATACAAAACACAAGAGGCAGGTTAAGAGGCTAAATAGTGATGGGTGGAGTGAGGGAACAAGGCTATTTTAGAAAGGATGATTAGGAAGGCCTCTCTGAGGAAGGAACTGAATAAAAAGGTGGAGGGAGTCATGAAGATAACAGTAGAGAGTGTTTCAGGCAGATGGAACAACAAGTACAATGGCCCTAATGAGGGACTGTCTCTGTGGGTTGGTAGCAGAGTAAGCAAGAAAGAAAGTAAGAAGAGGAAAGGTCAGAGAGGTAGAGGTGCAGTTTGTGTGGTGCCTCCTAGGCCGTTTTAGACTTTGGCTTTTGTTCTGAGTGAGATGGGAGTCACCGAAAGATTTTGATCAGGGAGTATATGAAATTAGTTGTATCTTTGATATAATTCTAGCTGCTGAATAGATAATAAACTGGAAAAGGAAACAGTTTTCTAGTAATTTTCTAGCCAAGAGATATTGGCAGTTTGTACTATGATGGTGGAAAGTGCCATATTCTGAATATATTTTGAAGGTAGGTCTGGTGTGATCTTCTAAAAGATCAAATGTGGGGTATGTGAGCGAGAGGGTAATCTAAAATGATACCAAGGATTCTAGTGTAAGCAATTAGGTAAATGATGATGCCATTTATTGAAAGGAGGCACACTAGGGGAGGAGCAGGCTAGGCATAGATATGAGGAATTCAATTTTGGACATGGTAAGTTTGAGTTGTTCATTAAACTTCCAAGTGAAGATACAGAGTGGACAGTTGGATACACAAGTCTAGAATATAGGGGAGAGCTCAGAACTAGAGTTAATGATACATTGCTGTTGTTTTAGTTATTAAGATGTGTCCGACTCTTTTGCAACTCCATGGACTATAGCCCACCAGGCTCGTCAGTCCATGGGATTTCCCAGGCAAGAATACTGGAGTAAATTGCTATTTCCTTCTCCAAGGGATCTTCCCTGACCGGAGATTAGACCCATGTCTCCTGCATTGGCAGGTGGATTCTTTACCGCTGAGCCACCTTGGAAGCCTTAATGATATATATGTGGTCCTTAAAGTTCTGAGACTGAGAATGAGACTGTCTGGTGATTGTATTTTTAGATTGTGTAGCAGGTTGAGGCATGGGTCATTCTAGAGAATTACCACACAATTGCAAAAGATAAACATTTGGTGATTGAAACAACTATCTAATATCAGTAGATTAAATGATGTTCACTGGTTTTAATCTTTATGTCCTTTATTCTCAAGTACAAAAGTATATTCAGTCCTCTTTTAACTTATTCTATTTTAAATAGTCAAGGTCTCAGCACTATTAACACTCCACTGCTAATCACTAGGCTTCTAAAAGTCACAGTCTTATTCACTTTATAAGACTCCTTCTTACAAAGCTCTTTTCTAGAACTTTTCCTTGCCTGGCTAGTGGCATTACCACATTAAAATATGAAACTTTCTTACTTTAAGACACCTCATTTCCATTATTTTCCATTTAAGTTCGAAGACCAATTAATAATTTTTGTGCTCTTGTGACAACTAGGGGGCAACAAATGAAAATTTCCCTGAAGAGAAAGTTGTACAGACTCATAATTTCAGGACTCAAAAGATATCTTTTAAAAAATCCTCAAAATTTATCAAATTATACACAGTAAATATGTACAGTTCTTTGCATATTAATTATACTTCACTGTTGCTGCTGCTGCTGCTGCGTTGCTTCAGTCGTGTCTGACTCTGTGCAGCCCCAGAGATGGCAGCCCACCAAGCTCCCCTGTCCCTGGGATTCTCCAGGCAAGAACACTGGAGTGGGTTGCCATTTCCTTCTCCAATGCATGAAAGTGAAAAGTGAAAATGAAGTCACTGAGTCGTGTCCAACTCTCAGCAACCCCATGGACTGCAGCCCACCAGGCTCCTCCGTCCATGGGATTTTCCAAGCAAAAGTACTGGAGTGGGGTGCCATTGCTTTCTCCACACTTCACTAAGCTGTTAAAAAAATTTTTTTTTAATATTTCATTCTGTATCACTGGATTGTTGTGCTGACTTTCTGTTACTACTAGTTTCAACTGATCTCTCTCGCAGATTCCCATTAATTCTTGTGTATTCGAATGTTGAGAGCAAATTATATACCATCTTCCTTGGTTCTGAGCTGCTCTCTAGCATATATATGTGACACACATCTAGAAGAAGACATAGATTAGCAAAGAGAAATGCAGATATACTTAGAAAATTAATCACAACAGCTTCAGATCTTCATATACTGTCTGAGAACATTAATTCTGGAGTCATACTGCCTGGGTTTGAATTTCAGCACCATTACTTATTGGTTGTGTAACTCTAGAGAATGTACTAAAACATCTTCATGCCTCACTTTCCTCATCTTTAAAATGGAGATAGGAATAGGTCTCACTTCACAGAACTGTGAAAGTGAAAGTCACTCAGTTGTGTCCGACTCTTTGTGACCCCATAGACTGTAGTCCATGGAATTCTCCAGGCCAGAATACTGGAGTGGGTAGCCTTTCCTTTCTCCAGGGGAATCTTCCCAACCCAGGTATTGAATCCAGGTCTCCCACATTGCAGGCGGATTCTTTACCAGCTGAGCTACAATGGAAGCCCAAGAATACTGGAGTGGGTAGGCTATCCCTTCTCCAGCAGATCTTCCGGACCCAGGAATCAAACTGGGGTCCCCTGCATTGCAGGTGGATTCTTTACCAACTGAAGCCCTTCACAGAATTGTAGCAAGAATTAAATGAATATGTATAAAGCATCTACTATGTGCTTGGCACACAGTAAGGCTATGTGTGAATTGGGTGATAGAAGATTTTGATCAGAAGGTTGGGCAAGGGTTGAATAAAACAAAGCTCTATCTGTCCATTTACTTGTCAAGATTTACCCCTTGCCACCTATTGGGGTTACAAGCCCCATATGGGAAAGAGGCAGGTATGTGTTAAATATTTCACATTTGCACAGTATGACTCATTCTTATCTTGAGTATTTTGCAAAGTAGAGACTGCTGCTGCTGCTGCTAAGTCACTTCAGTTGTGTCCGACTCTGTGCGACCCCATGGACTGCAGCCTACCAGGCTTCTCCGCCCATGGGATTTTCCAGGCAAGAGTACTGAAGTGGGTTGCCATTGCCTTCTCCAAAGTAGAGACTAGGGCTGCTAATTTTAGTGATTTTTAAGGAATGAGGGTATACATACATAGATGCACATATGAACAAAATTCTTAAAAAATCCTAGAAGAGGGAAGATAAACATAATAAGAAAATATGAAAAGGGAAGGAAATTGGAGAGCAAGAATTGCTAAACCATCAAAGACCTCATTCCCACAATTGGCAACTATGACTAAGCTGTCTGTATTTTTTTTTTTAAGTAAGAGGAACAATTTTCCTTAAATGCTTAATAGAAATCTTTTAAGTTTCACTAGTGATATAAAAGAGGCCCATCCTTCGGAGAAAATTTAGCAAAGAGTGTCTCAAGATGTAACATTTATAGATAATTATAAGTTCCTAAACATTAAATAACAATAACCAGATTCCTTCCTTAGTTTATCAATTCCATATGCCAGAGTGGGCTGCAGAATCTCTGAGACCCAAAAGATAGAATAAAGGATTGTAAGGAAGCCAGTGTGAAAAAGCAGCTATCATTTCCACTTCTTCCTAAAGGCTGAAAAACCTAAACTAGGAGAAAAGCATAAAGATATATTTCCTTCCCTCAAGAAGCTGATAGTCTAGTCCAGGAAAGGTAGAGAGGTGACAAGACAAATGGAATGCAGTCCACTAAATACTAACTGATAGAGAGAAGCATTTTTTTTTTCCATATGGGTCTATGGAAATCCAGGCAGTGAGTTTCAGTGAGGGGATGATGTCTGCGTGGAGTTTTAAATGAGAAATAGGAGATAAATGATAAATAGGAAGTCTCACTATCTTCTCCTTGGATTATTGGAAGTATTCCCTATCTTCCCTCTGACCCACCCTCTCTGGCACACAAGAAAAATATGAAGAAGGACTTGAGTTGTCTAGGGAGGGAGAAATTGAGATGGGTCCAGCAAACATAGTTTTTATTTAGAACAAGGTAGCTTGATTGTGTATAAATTTGGGCCATATGCTTTTTCTTTTATTTTAACATTGGCCTTCCACATTACCATGAGTCTTTTAGAATAACACACTATTTGACAATTTTCATCTGCTATGTTATCCAAATACTTAATGACACAGATTCTAATTCCAAGCTACACAGATGCTCCCTTACTATGGACACCTTAGAAAAAAATTCAATAGCTGTGAACATTCTTTTTCATAAGGTTTGGTGAGATTTGTTGTCGCCAATATATACCACACTTAATTTCTTAACTATCATCTGTGATATTTAATGAGTCAAATCCCTATGATAACAACTTTCTTTTATTTCCATGCATGGTAAATCAGTATCTCTCCCTTCTCCTCCTTAGCCCATTATGAGACCCAAAAGAAAAAGGTCATTTCTAAAATCATAAGAAATATCTTCTATATGAGTCTCCCTCTGCCACGGTACTCTTCCTGTGTCCTTCATTTTTAAAGAACATGTTCTTCTAAATTCTCTCTCTCTCATAAGCCTGTCGAACTTCCGTGAATCTAGTTTCTTATCACTCACAGACATACACACGCTCCTGGGACCTCCCCCAAAACCACCAAAATAGAGAAAGATTTAGTGATGTGTATTAAGGGCACTAGACCATGAGTTAGGGAGCCTGAATTTTGGCCCTAATTCAACCATTGTTACATTGGATACAAATTTATTTTCTCAGGACCTCCATTTCTTCAACAGTAAAATAAGCTTGATGACCTACAAAGTCATATTCAGTTCTAATTATTCTCCAAAAATTCTTCAAAATAAAATTTGCTTTGTTACAAATACATTTACTTTATACAATTTTACTATAAATTTTAAGAAAATTAAAACTTACCTTTTCAAATGTGTGAGATCCAGTCACTTCTTGTGAATTGTTTCCACAAGGCCTATAAAAGAAGAGTACTATGAGTTAAAAGCAAATGAACTTATAGACAAAAGATATTAAATGTGGTAACATCTTGGTGATATCTATGGAAAGGAAATTATTGAAATAAGTAGTTTGCTTTTACTAAATGCTTAAGGTAACAGAACTTGTGTGGACTGGCATAGTTCACATTATTTTCCCTCCTTCTAATGAGTGATATTAATACTAATCACCACCAATGAAATAGTTACTACTGACACTGTAAAGAAACATACTGAAATATTATTCAGGCCATCGTTATGTTTTGAAATGAGAGGAAACTATTAAAGATCTCAACTTGCTTACAGAAGTTTTTTTTTTTTTTTAAATCACTTAACCAATAGTTTAAATGCAAATCATGCCAATACACTCCAACATTATTTGAAGTCAACATGATTCCAAAAGAGCTAGTGTACCAAATGTAGTACTACAGAAGAATCCTTGGAGTCACTAGGTCTTCCTGCTCCACTCAAACCATCATAGACAGATGAGACTTTCTCCTATTTATAAAACTCTTTAGAGAGAAGATTCCACAACTTTCCTCAGGATCCATTTCCAATATTTCACAATCAAGTTTCCTCCTTAAGGGTGTAACGAAAATCTTCCATGCTTTCTTAAGTTTATTTAGCCATCTAAGAATAAAGAAACCATTGACTATCCTCTGCATCTAAGTAACTGATATTTTAAGATAATTATTAAATTATCCCTCAGGCCTCTCTTCTCTGAGTTGATGAACACTGTTCCTTCAACATTCCCCTCAGAACACATCTCTTATGTCCCATGACCTATTTTCTGTTACTCTAGGTAAATGCCTTGCTTCAGAATTTTGGTAAGGCCTGCCTGGATTTGAGTTTCTCTTTTTATGTTTTACACTCTAAAACTCTTGAATTTACATGGAGTCTATAGTATCTGCTCCTTACCTAAGATTTTATCTCTCAGAATAATATTAAGCAATTGCCAATATTATCCAAAATATAGCTGTATAACCACAGTGTACAAAACATAAATTTTAAAAAAATGTAAAAGTCCTAATTTAACCTCAAAAATAAGGCAATATAGTTTTAGCTTTGTGATATCCTGTCCAGAGGCCAAGAATTATTCAAGTGGTATTTCTCAGGAAACAAATGTTTAGACTCTTGGGAGGAAGCCAGAAATCTGGAGTGGGTGATGTGGTTCTTGGCTCCCTAATTCTTATGTCATCAGAGAAATATTTTGGCTGAGCACTGAATACTTGTCCTCATTTCCAGACCATTTCATTTTGTGAAGTTAGAGAATTCTATAATGCATCCCATGCATTTTTATGGTCTAATTGCCATGTTATATATTTGGAATTTGAACTTTTGGAGTGTATGAAGATATTGTCAATCTAAAAGCTGTCTTCCTATATATTACACAACAACTAATGCCTCTCTAAGGTCTGGTTCAATACCTGACTTACTCTCTTGGGTTCTTAAGCATCTCCTTCTCAATAAGACCAACACTATGCCCACTCTGTTTAAAACTGCAACCTGTACCAATCACTCACACACACACTCGTGCATACACACACACCACACCTACTTCTATATTTCAAAGCATGCATTTCCTTTTAATATAAAATATCATTTAGTGAGTTGTCATTTATTGCTTGTTTCCCTCCTCTAGACTGTAAGCTCTATGTAGCAGTTATTTTTGTCTGTTTTGTTCCTGATGATGACCAAATGCCTATAACTAGTACCTGACACACATTATGTGCTCAATAAATATGTCCTAAATGAATGAATGAGTTGAATAGTCCCTGAGGGATAGTGAGTATACAGATTGGCACTATGACATGCTCTATTTTGATATATTATTGAAGGCATCAAACATCAGTTAACTCATTAAGTTGAAAGCTCACAGTCATCCCGCCTCAGTACTAACGTGCTATTTTCTCTGTCGGGAATGCTTTTCTGTCACACCAGCTTATTATTCATAACTAAAGTGTCACCACCTCTGAAAGTCCTTCCCTCACCACCCGATGTCAATTAGACACCAACACAGCCTGAGAAAGTGATTGCCAGTCACTATCACAATGCCAGACACTGTTTCAGTTCCTTCATTATATTGTAACATCTTATGAAAAAAAAAACAAATCAACTTTTTGGCCATACTCGCCACTACCTGAGGTTATATTATTGGTTTATTTGTATACATACTTGTGTAAAATGTGCAAGCTTTGTGAGATCAGCAGTATATTCCCAGCATCAGGGTAAGAGTAGGTAATTTGTCAATACTTGATGAATGAATGAATAAATTATTAATTTGTAAAAATATAAATCATGAAGTTGAAAACAGAAATGACAAGGACTATTCATCCAATTGCAAAATATTATTGGATGTTACTTTCATTTATTTATTTCAAAACATTTATTCAGTGGTTACAAGTTGTACTTCATCATTTATATAGATAAATATATTCATATACACAGTCACATATGTATTATCTGTAAACACTTAGGGCACACATGTAAGAAGCAAAAGGAGAATAACACAAGAAAAGTGAAAATAAAATGGAGACAATCATGGGTTGATTTGAGAAGCAGGAGTATAATAAGTGGTTTTGGGGTAGCTGAAAAGAGTATTAAAATGTTCCAGAAGAAAATATGATTAAAGCATAATCAGAAAATATCTCACCTGGATTGCTCATGAAACTTAACTTTGATCAGGTACACTTGGTCAGCCTCACTCCACATAAACCTCACTTTTTTCATACTCCTGGGAACTCTACCTATTAAAAACCTGAGATTTTAATACCAAATTCCTTTCTCCCAAGGTGCTACATCTCCCCGGTTTCATTAAACTCCTGTAGTTTGTTTCCTCACATTCAAAAAAAAAAAAAAAAACACCCAAAGGCATTTGGCTACCTTAGTTAACAAAATAGAAATGATAAGTATTTAGCTCTTGGTTTTTCAGTGGTAGGTGCACAATTAACATCTGCTAAATGGAAACAGAAGAATATAGGAATATAGACAACATTAAAAGGCAGCCTGATTTCTATTACTAAATAGAAAAGTTTTGTCATGTGATCTTAGAAAATGAACATTTTATTTATAGAAAGTTAAGTATTAGAAAGGTAAGTTTTAGACTTACCTTCTCATGTGACTATAAGCCTTCATATTCTCTGGCAATGAGTCTGTAACTAAATGGGGGAAGTTGTCCCAATGATTTCCCTTTTGTGCTTTCCACTTATCTCTAAATGATTTCTTTTTAAGTAGAATTGACTAAAACAAGAACAAAGGGAATGCTGACACCACTTGGACTACAGGAAGCATTTGGAAATGGGAAGCAATGTCTACATTTCCTTCTTTCTCCTTTTCAGGAAAACCCCTGTAACATTTACAATATGTTCATTTAAACAATTTGTTTGAACAACTGGAGGAAAGTGTCAGAATTCTAAAGGCAAAACACACTGAAAGGCATTTATTTTAATTTTCAGGACACAGTTAACATTTTATCCTCTGTCATTTTCCTTTTATAGTTTTTTATTAAGCTTCCAAAGTAGTTTATATTTGAAAAACAAGATGAACACATCAGAGCAATACATAGCTCAAATTTCATATTTATTTTTACATGTGAGTTTCATAAGAAGCCACTGAGATAAGAAGAACAGGAAATATTCACTCCATTTTCTAAAAGAGGAAAATAAAAAGTTCATTTTCCAAGATCACATGACAATAATTTTTCTATTTGGGAATAGAAACCAGACTGCCTTTTAATGTTGTCTACATTCCTATATTCTTCTATTTCTATTGAGCACCTACCACTGAAAAACCAAGAGCTAGGTACTTGATACAAACATAAGATATAGTCTCTCTCTCCTCAAGGAAATTAGTATTCAGTACAGAAAACAGAAATTTGTGAGTACCAGGACCCAGGAGAAAGGAGCAGTGACCCCACAAGAGACTGACCCACACTTGCCCAGGAGTGTCCAGGAGTCTCCAGCAGAGGCATGGGTTGGTGGTGGCCTGTGGCAGGATTGGGGGCAGGGAGTGTAGCAGTACATACATGGGATCTTTTGAAGGAGGTCGTCATTATTTTCATTACCTCCACCATAGTTTGGCCACAGGTAAATAGCAGGGAGGGAACACTGCTCCACCCATCAACAGAAAATTGGATTAAAGATTTACTGAGCATGAACCTGCCCATCAGAACAAGATCCAGTTTCCCACTCAGTCATTCTCTCCCATTAGGAAGCTTCCATAAGCCTCTTTTCCTTCTCCATTAGAGGGCAGACAGACTGAAAATCACAGAAAACTAACCAATCTGATCACATGGAACACAAGCTTGTCTAACTCAATGAAACTACGAGCCATGCTGTGTAGGGCCACCCAAGATGGACGGGTCATGGTGGAGAGTTCTGACAAAATGTGGCCCACTGGAGAAGGGAAAGGCAAACCATTTAAGTATTCTTGCCTTGAGAACCCCATGAACAGTATGAAAAGGCAACAAGATAGGACACTGAAAGATGAACTCCTCAGGTCGGTAGGTACCCAGTATGCTACTGGAGATCAGTGGAGAAATAACTCCAGAAAGAATGAAGAGATGGAGCCAAAGCAAAAACAACACCCAGTTGTGGATGTGACTGGTGATAGAAGCAAACTCCAATGCTATAAAGAGCAATATTGCATAGGAACCTGGAATGTTAGGTCCATGAATCTAGGCAAATTGGAAGTGGTCAAACAGGAGATGGCAAGAGTGAACATCCACATTCTAGGAATCAGTGAACTAAAATGGACTGGAATGGGTGAATTTAACTCAGATGACCATTATATCTACTACCGTTGGCAAGAATCCCTTAGAAGAAATTGAGTAGCCATCATAGTCAACAAAGGAGTCCGAAATGCAGTACTTGGATGCAATCTCAAAAACGACAGAATGCTCTCTGTTCATTTCCAAGGCAAACCATTCAATATAAGAGTAATCCGACCAGTAATGCTGAAGTTGAACAGCTCTACGAAGACCTACAAGATCTTCTAGAACTAACACCGTAAAGATATGCATTTCATCATAGGCGATTGGAAACCAAAAGTAGGAAGTTAAGAAACATCTGGAGTAACAGGCAAATTTGGCCTTGGAGTACAGAATGAAGCAGGACAAAGGCTAACAGACCTCTGCCAAGAGAACGGACTGGTGATAGCAAACACCCTCTTCAACAACACAAGAGAAGACTCTACACATGGACATCACCAAATGGTCAACACCAAAATCAGATTGATTATATTCTTTGCAGCCAAAGATGGAGAAGCTCTATACAGTCAGCAAAAACAAGACCGGGAGCTGACTGTGGCTCAGATCATGAACAGATACGCCAAATTCAGACTTAAATTGAAAGTAGGGAAAATCACTCAACCATTCAGGTATGACCTAAATCAAATCCCTTACGATTATACAGTGGAAGTGACAAATAGATTCAAGGGATTAGATCTGATAGATAGAGTGCCTGAAGAACTATGGAGGTGGGTTTGTGACATTGTACAGGAGACAGGGAGCAAGACCATCCCCAAGAGAAAGAAATGCATAAAAGCAAAATGGTTGTCTGAGGAAGCCTTACAAATAGCTGTGAAAAGAAAAGCAAAAAGCAAAGGAGAAAAGGAAAGATATACCTATTTGAATACAGAGATCCAAAGAATAGCAAGGAGAGATAGGAAAGCCTTCCTCAGTGATCAATGCAAAGAAATAGAGGAAAACAATAGAGTGGGAAAGACTAGCGATCTCTTCAAGAAAATTAGAGATACAAAGGGAACATTTCATGCAAAGATGCACTCAGTAAAGGACAGAAATGGTATGAACCTAACAGAAGCAAAAGATATTAAGAAGAGGTGGCAAGAATACACAGGAGAACTATGCAAAAATTAACTTCACGAACCAGATAATCATGATGGTGTGATCACTCACCTAGAGCCAGATATACTTCAGTGCAAAGTCAAATGGGCCTTAGGAAGCACCACTACGAACAAAGCTAGTCGAGGTGATGGAATTCCAGTGGAGCTGTTTCAAATCCTGAAAGATGATGCTGTGAAAGTGCTGCACTCAATATGCCAGCAAATTTGGAACACTCAGCAGTGGCCACAGGACAGGAAAAGGTCAGTTTTCACTCCAATCCCAAAGAAAGGCAATGGCAAAGAATGTTCAAACTACTGCACAATTGCACTCATCTCAAACGCTAGTAAAGTAATGCTCAAAATTCTCCAGGCCAGGCTTCAACAATATGTGAACTGTGAACTTCCAGATGTTCAAGCTGGTTTTAGAGAAGGCAGAGGAACCAGAGATCTAAATACCAGCATCCGCTGGATCATGGAAAAAGCAAGAGAGTTCCAGAAAAACATCTATTTCTGCTTTATTGACTATGCCAAAGCCTTTGACTGTATGAATCACAAATTCTTAAAGAGATGGACCTACCAGACCACCTGACCTGGCTCTTGAGAAATCTGTATGCAGGTCAGGAAGCAACAGTTGGAACTGAACATGGAACAACAGACTGGTTCCAAATAGAAAAAGGAGTACGTCAAGGCTGTATATTGTCACCCTGCTTATTTAACTTCTATGCAGAGTACATCATGAGAAATGCTGAACTGGAAGAAACACAAGCTGGAATCAAGATTGCCGGGAGAAATATCAATAACCTCAGATATGCAGATGACATCACCCTTATGGCAGAAAGCAAAGAACTAAAGAGCCTCTTGATGAAAGTGAAAGAGGAGAATGAAAAAGTTGGCTTAAAGTTCAACATTCAGAAAACTAAGATCAAGGCATCTGGTCCCATCAGTTCATGGCAAATAATTGGGGAAACAGTGGAAACAGTGACAGACTGTATGTATTTTGGGGGCCTTCAATATCACTGCTGATGCTGACTGTAACCATGAAATTAACAGATGCTTACTCCTTGGAATAAAAGTTGTGACCAACCAGATGGCATATTAAAAAGCAGAGACATTACTTTGTCAACAAGTCCATCTAGTCAAGGCTATGGTTTTTCCATTGGTCATGTATGGATGTGAGAGTTGGACTATAAAGAAAGCTGAGCACTGAAGAATTGATGCTTTTGAACTGTGGTGTTGGAGAAGACTGTTGACAGTCCCTTGGACTGCAAGGAGATCCAACCAGTCCATCCAAAAGGAAATCAGTCCTGAATATACATTGGAAGGACTGATGTTGAAGTTGAAACTCCAATACTTTGGCCACGTGATGCGAAGAGCTGACTCATTTTAAAAGACCCTGATGCTGGGAAAGATTAAAGTGGGGAGGTGAAGGCGATGACAGAGGATGAGATGGTTGGATGGTATCACCGACTCAATGGACATGAGTTTGAGTAGACCCCGGGAGTTGCTGACGGACAGGGAGGCCTAGCGTGCAGCAGTGCATTGAGTCGCAAAGAGTCGGACACAACTGGGCAACTGAACTGAACTGAATGGAAAACAGACATGTGAATAAAAATTGCTAATATGGTAAGAAGTTGTATTAAGATGGTGATCTCCAAGCTCATAGATAATAAAATCCACTACGTTTTCTTATTTAAACACAGTCTCTCAGTATATATGTTCAATTATAAGTTATACACATAGTGTCATAATTAGCTAATCTCTTAAGGCAAAAAACATTTTGAAGGTGAAGTTCACTATTACTATACAGGATATATTAATACATTCATATATCAGAGTCTTGTTAACTTTGAATGCTGTAGGCCATCATTTCAGCAGGACTTATTAGATCATCATGTTTCTTGGATTTCTTTTGTATTTAAACTAATAATACAGTTGACAAAGATTACTGTCAATTTCTTCATCATGTTTACATTATTGGCAATATCATCAATATTCTTTGTGAGGGTTAGTTTGCTTAAAATTTAAATAACATGATTAAGAAATCTAACTGGGAACATGTAATGTGCAACATCTTGTACTATTGTGAAATTAAACCATTAAGTAACTGTTTTGATGCATTCCTCTATACTTTTACTCTGGGATACATCAGAGATTATATGACATCACATGTGACCCTCTGTTATCAAACAGACCATGTGATGACATTATATATAAGTAATTATACATAGTATTTTTATTATATATAATAAAACAGATTCATTATTTTTGATTAAAATAGACATTCTTATATGTATACTCAACACCAATGTCCACCTAAAACAACCCCTAGAGTATATTTCTCTAACTTGAGATAACACTGTACTGGTCCATGCAACAGTCAGAAAAGGAATTTCAAAATTTTCAAATATTATCCAAAAAGCACTAAAAAATGTTTTCTGTTGCTTTATGATCCCTAACTAGAAAATTGTCTAGTCATGGTATCTCAAATTCAATCCCTATGCTTTCTAGCTGAGCTTTTACTATATCTACTCTATAATGTTAAAGCTCATTTAGGAAGAATGAGTGTAAGAGATTGTCAAAAACTGGGTCCCATACTAATTAAATGGTTCTATTAACAGTCTAGGGCTTCTCTAGTGACTCAGTGGTAAACAATCCGCCTGCCAATATTGCAGGTGTGAAAGTTAAAGTCGAAAAGACAAAAAAGAAAAAGAAAGTTAAAGTCGCTCCATCATATCTGACTCTTTGAGACTCCATGGATTATACTGGAATTCTCCAGGCCAGAATACTGGAATGGATATTGCAGGAGACCCAGGTTCAATCCCTGGGTCGGGAAGATCCCCTAGAGAAGGAAACGGCAACCTATTCCAGTATTCTGGCCTGGAGAATCCCATGGACATGGAGTAGCAAAGAGTCTGACACCACTGAGTGACTAAATAACAACACTAACAGGCTAAGATTACATATCTCATGTATTATTACTTTATCTACGGACTTACTAAGTTACAAGTGACTATACTTTGCTTTGAATCATTAATATTCTCAAGATCATAAACAACAAACATGGTGTATTAAGCCAAATATACTTAAGGAAGTATGATGTAATGGAAAGAAATTTTGAAGTCAGATAGGCTTGAATTTAAATCCCAGCTTAGCCATTTAGGAATTATGTGGCCTTGGCAAAGTAGCTTAATTCTCTGAACCTGTTTCTTCAAGTGTTAAGTGGAAGTAGTATCATCCCCCTGCATCAGGACTTTTCATGAGCAAAACGTGTCATTCAGTAAGTATTCAATAACTTAATATCAATTATCACTTTAAATAAATAAAATTATGTGCAAATGGAGCAAAATTTTCAGCCTTGGGTTCCTGGTAATTATACTTTCTGGAAGAGCTTTCATGAATTTGCTAATGTATTGGCTCATTAGAAAAAATATGACAAACCTAGAGAGCATATTAAAAAGCAGAGACATTACTTTGCCAACAAAGGTCCATCTAGTCAAAGCTATGGTTTTTCCAGTAGTCATGTACAGATATTAGAGTTAGACCATAAAGAAGGCTAAGTGCCAAAGAATTGATGCTTTTGAACTGTGGTTCAAGAAGACTCTGGAGAGTCCCCTGGACTTGCAAGATCAAACCAGTCAATCCATAAGGAAATCCAACTCAATGGACATGAGTTTGAGTAAGCTCTGGGAGATGGTGAAGGACAGGGAAGCCTGGGTTCGATCCCTGGGTTGGGAATATTCTCTGGAGAAGGGAAAGGCAACCCATTCCAGTATTCTGGCCTAGAGAATTCCATGGACAGTACAGCCCAAGGGGTTGCAAAGAGTCGGACACGACTGAGTGACTTTTCACTTCACTTCACTTCACTTTAGGGAAGCCTGGTGTGCTGCAGTCCATGGGGTAACAAAGAGTTGGATACGACTCAGTGACTCAACAACTGGCTCATTCATTCAACTAATACTTATTGAGTACTAACTCCATGCTCAGCATTGTGCCACATTTTATGGGGAATACAGTCCTCTCCTATTACAACATAGTGTGTGCTTAGTCGCTCAGTCATGTCTGACTCTTTGCGACCCCATGAACTGCAGCCTGCTAGGCTCCTCTGTCCATGGGGATTCTCCAGGCAAGAATACTGGAGTGGGTTGCCATGCCCTCCTCCAAGGTATCTTCCCAACTCAGGGATTGAACCCAGGTCTCCTGCATTACAGGCAGATTCTTTACCAACTGAGCCATCATGGAAGCTCTACAACTTCCTGAGAAGAACTACACCAGGGAAGAACTACAACATAAATTTGCAGGTGAAGCTGCTATTAACAAATAAACACAAACATATAATTGCTCAAATGTAACAAAAGCTTAATTCTGTTCACTTAACAATCCAGAGTGGGTATTCAGGTCACCAAGAAATCTTTCTATTAATACTTTCAACATATTGTTTCCAAGGTTCCTTTGGTTGTCATCATTCCTTCCCATGGAAAGTAATAAAATAAAATTTGGAAATAAAATTTGGCAATTTTGGAAAAGCAAATAAAATTTGGAAGTGTACACATGAAGGTTCTATGGGCAAGTCCTGGAACTGGTGTTTGTAACCTCTGCTCCCATTCCACTGGAAAGAACTTTGTCAGATGGCCTAACCTAACTGCAAGGGAAGCTGGGAAATATAATCTAGTTAGGTGCCCAAGAAGGAGAGTAGAACAGACTTTGGTAGATAGTTACCAGTTTGCAGTTGATTTCTGAACAAACATAAAAAGACAACAATGTACAGTATGTATAGGGAATCAGAGTTTATAGAAAGGCTGGGGGAACATACACTACTGCTATTGGAGAAACAATTCTCAAACAAATCACTGTGTTTACATATCTTCCAATTTATTATATAAGCGTACCTTGGAGATATTGCAGGTTTGGTTCCAGACCACCACAGTAAAGCAAGTATTGCTATAAAGCTAGTCATACAAACTTTAAAAAATTTCCCAGTGCATATAAAAGTTATGTTTACATTGTAGTTTATCAAATGTGTGATAGCATTACATCTGAAAAATATATATTGAATATGTATATATCTTAATTTTAAATATTTTATTTGTTAAAATGTTAGCCATCAATTGAACCTTCAGCAAGTCACAATTTTTTGCTGGTGAAGGGTCTTGCCTTGATGTTGATGGCTGCTGACTGATCAGGGTGGTGTTTGCTGAAGACTGCTGTGGTGATTTCTTAAAATAAGACAACAATGAAGTTTGCCACATTAAGTGATTCTTCCTTTCATGAACAATTTATCTGTAACATGTGATGCTGCCTGATAGCATTTTACCCACAGTAGAACTTTCAAAATTGGAGTCAGCCCTCTCAAACCCTGACAATGCTCTATCAACTAATTTTATGTAATATTCTAAATTCTTTCCTGTCACTTCAACAATCTTCACAGCATCTTCACCGGGAGTAGAGTCCATCTCAAGAAACAACTTTCTTTGCTCATCCATAAGAAACAACTCCTCATTTATTAAAGTTTTATCATGAGATTAGAACAATCAACTCACATCTTCAGGTTCTATGTCTAATCCTAGGTCTCTTGCTATTTTCACCACATATGTAGTGACTTCCTCTACTGAAGTCTTGAACCCTTCAAAGTCATCCATAAGGGTTGGAATCAACTTTACCCAAACTGCTGTTTATGCTGATATTTTGCCATTCCCATGACAGGAATGTTCTTAATGGTACCTAGAATGGTGAATTCTTTCAAGAAGGTTTTAAGTTGACTTTGCCCAGATCCAACAGAAGAATCACTATGGTTAACTATAGATTTACAAAATGTTTAAATCATAAGACTTGAAAGTCTAACTATCTCCGTGCTCCATGGGTTGCAGAATTGATATGTTAGCAGGCATGAAAACACATTAATCTTATTGTATATCTCCATCAGAGCTTCTGGGTGACCCAGTGCATTTTCAGTTAGCTGGAATATTTTGAAAAGAATCTTTTTTCCTGAGCAGTAGGTTTCAACAGTGGGCTTAAAATATTCAGTAAACCATGTTGAAAACATGATGCGCTGTCAGCCAGGTTTTGCTATTCCATTTACAGAGCACAGGCAAAGTAGATATAACATACATGGAATTTTCAGAACGGTAAATGAACATTGGCTTCAATTTAAAGTCACCAGCTGCATTAGCCCTTAACGAGACAGTCACCTTGTCCTTTGAAGGTAAGAACTGACTTCTCTCTAGCTATCAAAGTCCAAGATGGTATTGTCTTCCAATGGAAGGCTGTTTCATCTACATTGAAAATCTATTGTTTAGTTGAGCCAACTTCATTAAGCATCTTAGCTAGATGGTCTGGATAACTTGCTGCACCACTTGTTATAGAGATGGTTTCTTTCCTTCAGCCTCATGAACCAATCTCTGCTAACTTCAAACTTTTCTTTTGCAGCTTCCTCAACTCTCTCAGCCATCATGGACTGAATAGATTTAGAGCCTTGCTCTGGATTAGGCTTTGGATTAAAGGAATATTGTGGCTGGTTTGACCATCTATCCAGTCATTAAAACATCTGCATAGCAACACAGCTGTTTTGCTTTCTTATCACTCATGTGTTCACTGGAGTAGTACTTTCAATCTCTTTCACAAACTTTTCATATGCATGCATAACTTAACTGGCACAAGAGGCCTAGCTTTTAGCCTTGTCTCAGCTTTCAACACACATCTTCCTAAGTTTAATGATTTCTAACTTTTGATTTAAAGTGTGAGAAATTTGGTCCAGTGATTAGGACTCTGCACTTCCACTGCCCAGGGCCTAGATTCCATTCCTGGTAGGGGAAATAACTAACTAAATAACTAAATAAAGTGAGAGAAATGTGATTCATTCTTTCACTTAAACACTCAGAGGCACTGTAAGATTATTAATTAGCCTATTTTCAATATTGTTATAGGGAGGAATAGTGAGGCCTGAGGACAGGGGGAGTAATATGGGCATGGCTGGCCAATGGAATACTCAGCACACACACAATGATTATCAATTAAGTTCACTATCTTATATGAGTGCAGTTCATGGCACTCAAAAACAACTACAATAGTAACATTAGAGATCACTGATCACAAACCACCATAAAAGATGTAATAATGATGAAAAAGTTTAAAATATTGTGAGAATTACAAAAATGTGACAGAAACACAAAGCGAGGAAATGCTGTTTCAAAAACGGCACCAACTGACTTGCTTGAAGCAGAGTTGTCACAAACAAAAAAAGTTTGTAAAGAAAACACCCTCAGGGATGGGATGGGGAGGGAGGAGGGATGGATTCAGGATGGGGAACACATGTATACCCATGGCTGATTCATGTGAATGTATGGCAAAAAGCACCAAAATATTATAATTAGCCTCCAATTAAAACAAATTGATTATAGCTACAACTGTGGGCAGGAATCCCTTAGAAGAAATGGAGTAGCCATCATATTCAACAAGAGTCTGAAATGCAGTACTTGGATGCAATCTCAAAAACAACAGACTGATCTCTGTTCGTTTCCAAGGCAAACCACTCAATATCATGGCAATCCAAGTCTATGCCCTGACCAGAAACGCAGAAGCTGAAATTGAATGGTTCTATGAAGACCTACAAGACCTTCTAGAACTAATACCCCCCAAAGATGTTCTTTTCATTATAGGGGACTGGAATGCAAAAGTAGGAAGTCAAGAAACACCTGGAGTAACAGGTAAATTTGGCCTTGGAGTACGGAATGAAGCAGGGCAAAGGCTAATAGAGTTCTGCCAAGAGAACGGACTGGTCATAGCAAACACCATCTTCCAACAACACAAGAGAAGATGCTACACATGGACATCACCAGATGGCCAACACTGAAATCAGATTGATTATATTCTCTGCAGCCAAAGGTGGAGAAGCACTATACAGTTAGCAAAAACAAGACCGGGAGCTGACTGTGGCTCAGATCATGAACTCCTTATTGCCAAATTCAGACTCAAATTGAAGAAAGTAGGGAAAACCACTCGACCACTCAGGTATGACCTAAATCAAATCCCTTATGATTATACAGTGGAAGTGACAAATAGATTCAAGGGATTAGATCTGATAGACAGAGTGCCTGAAGAACTATGGACGGAGGTTTGTGACATTGTACAAGGAGCAAGACCATCCCCATGGAAAAGAAATGCATAAAAGCAAAATGGCTGTCTGAGGAAGCCTTACAAATAGCTGTGAAAAGAAAGGAAGCAAAAAGCAAAAAAGAAAAGGAAAGATATACCCATTTTAATGCAGAGTTCCAAAGAATAGTAAGGAGAGATAAGAAAGCCTTCCTCAGTGATCAATGCAAAGAAATAGAGGAAAACAATAGAGTGGGAACGACTAGCGATCTCTTCAAGAAAATTAGAGATACCAAGGGAACATTTCATGCAAAGATGGGCTCAACAAAGGACAGAATTTGTAGGGACCTAACAGAAGCAGAAGATATTAAGAAGAGGTTGCAAGAATACACAGAAGAACTGTACAAAAAAGATCTTCACGACCCAGATAGTCACGATGGTGTGATCACTCACCTAGAGCCAGACATCCTGGAATGTGAAGTCAAATGGGTCTTAGGAAGCATCACTACTAACAAAGCTAGTGGAAGTGATGGAATTCCAGTTGAGCTATTTCAAATCCTGAAAGATGATGCTGTGAAAGTGCTGCACTCAATAAGCCAGCAAATTTGGAAAACTCAGCAGTGGCCACAGGACTGGAAAAGGTCAATTTTCATTCCAATCCCAAAGAAAGGCAATGCCAAAGAATGCTCGAACTACCACACAACTGCACTCATCTCACACACTAGTAAAGTAATGTTCAAAATTCTCCAAGCCAGGCTTCAACAGTACGTGAACTGTGAACTTCCAGATGTTCAAGCTGGTTTTAAAAAAGGCAGAGGAACCAGAGATCAAATTGCCAACATCCGATGAATCATCAAAAAAGCAAGAGAGTACCAGTTGACTGTGTGGATCACAATAAACTGGAAAATTCTGAAAGAGATGGGAATCCCAGACCACCTGACTTAACTCTTGAGAAACCTGTATGCAGGTCAGGAAGCAACAGTTAGAACTGAACATGGAACAACAGACTGGTTCCAAATAGGAAAAGGAGTACGTCAAGGCTGTATATTTTCACCCTGTTTATTTAACTTATATGCAGAGTACATCATGAGAAACGCTGGGCTGGAGGAATCACAAGCTGGAATCAAGATTGCTGGGAGAAGTATCAATAACCTCAGATATGCAGATGACACCACCCTTATGGCAGAAAGTGAAGAACTAAGGAGCCTCTAGATGAAGGTGAAAGAGGAGAGTGAAAAAGTTGGTTTAAAGCTCAGCATTCAGAAAACTAAGATCATGGCATCTGACCCCATCACTTTATGGCAAAGAGATGGGGAAGCAGTGGAGACAATGGTTGATTTTCTGGGCTCCAAAATCACTGCAGATGGTGATTGCAGCCATGAAATTAAAAGACACTTACTCCTTGGAAGGAAAGTTATGACCAACCTAGACAGCATATTGAAAAGCAGAGACATTACTTTGTCAACAAGGTCCGTCTAGTCAAGGCTATGGTTTTTCCAGTGGTCATGTATGGATGTGAGAGTTGGACTATAAAGAAAGCTGAGTGCCGAAGAATTGATGCTTTTGAACTGTGGTGCTGGAGAAGACTCTTGAGAGTCCCTTGGACTGCATGGTGATCCAACCAGTCCATCCGAAAGGAAATCAGTCCTTAATATTTATTGGAAGGACTGATGCTGAAGCTGAAATACTTTGGCCACCTGATGTGAAGAGCTGACTCATTTTAAAAGACCCTGATGCTGGGAAAGATTGAGGGCAGGAGGAGAAGGGGACAACAGAGGATGAGATGGTTGGATGGCATCACCAACTCAATGGACATGGGTTTGGGTGAACTCAGGGAGTTGGTGATGGATAGGGAGGCCTGGCGTTCTGCAGTTCATGGGGTCGCAGAGAGTTGGACACGACTAAATGACTGAACTAACTGAATTAATTAAAAAAAAAACACACACACAGTATCTGCAAAACACAAAAAAACTGGTATGTCTATAGTCCCATCTGTACCTTTGTTCAAACTGTTTTCCACAGGAATTGTAGAACATCATACTAAAAGAGATGATTTCTTCATGGCATGGCAAGGTTTAGAATTTTTTTTTCTTTTTTCCCTAGTCTATCTTTATGACCAGAGTGGCCTTCAAAAGAATAAAGCCTTTATGTATTCTCTCTTCCATCCCATATTTCCCAAGGCCATCTTAGCTATGTCTCATGTTCCCTAGAGCACCAGGGAATAGTTTTGATCCCTGAAAATACATACTATTCCCATGGAAAAGGAAAGAAAAGCTAATTCAAAGGGAATACACAGAGACAGAGATATAGAAAGAGACACTTATTAAGTAGTTTCAGAGTAACTAATAAAAAAGATCATTTTTAAGCCTGTATCACAGATCTGACATAGTTCACTGGAAAATTCAAAAATAATAATAATGACAGATAAAAGATTTCCTGAAATAGATAAAATCCCCTTTCCCTGTATGCAGTAGTCAAGCAGATGTCCCCATTGAAAGAGGTTCTTATATTGTTATATTGATTGGAAGAGTCTTCATTCCTTACAGACTGGAATTATAGTTCTCAGTAAAGTCTGCAAACCTGTCCCTGCATGTTTGTGTATACACATTTAGGTATAGTTCACTCTCCTCATACACATATTCATCACACTTCACTTTGACTCTCCTGGTAAGAGTAGCAATATCTTCTGGGAACTGAACATGTACAAAGCCTGGTCAGACTGGGGTAGCTAGAAGACTGAAGTTTGAGAGGGAAGCAGATATGAAAGTGAGAAGTATGAAAATTAGGAGCACGAAGTACACCCATATACAAATGGTGGAGCAAATTCCATTAAGACATAGGAACTCATTACTGAACCTAGAGAGAATTCCACTCTGTAACAGACTTTTCAGTTCAGTTCAGTTCAGTTCAGTGGCTCAGTAGTGTCCAGCTCTTTGCAACCCTATGGACTGCAGTACACCAGGCTTCCCTGTCCAGCACCAACTCCCAGAGCTTGCTCAAACTCATGTCCATCAAGTCAGTGATACTATCCAAACAATTCATCCTCTGTCATCCCCTTCTCCTCCTGCCTTCAGTCTTTTCTAGCATCAGGGTCTTTCCTAATGAGTCAGTTCTTCACATCAGGTGGCCAAAGTACTGGAGCTTCAGGTTCAGCATCAGTCTTCCAATGAATATTCAGGACTAACTTCTTTTTAGCAAAATGCAAATACTTGTACAAAGGATACTTTTAGATGCATCCATTATTATCTTCGAGGACACAGCTGTCAAGCTAGCAAAGGGCAAGGCCCTATAGGAAGTAAAATCAAGCAAGACAGGAAGGTGATGAAAGAGCAAAAGTAAGATAATGGAGATGGGGAGACAGGCTGAACAAGGAGAACAGAAGCTGCGAAAGAAACATGTTTGTCTGCTTCATAAGTTTGATTAGGTCCATCTCCAAATCTTAAAGTTTCCCTTTGTTCTGCAGATTTCTCATTCTATACTTTATTTCCTAATCACTGTTCATTAATTTCTAATCCAGACAAGACCGATCTAGTAGATTAGAAGATATAGAATCAGTGTGTAATTTCTGGGCACAAATAGGGGAAGTATACAAAAATGAAAGCCAAATAATAAACAAGAAAATATGGAGTACAGGCAAACATGTATTATGGCTCTTTTTTCCCATTAGAATGCTTTAATCTCAGTTTCTTTTCACACTTCAAGTGACATTCACAGTCAAAGTTATATTAGACAATTGTTAGACTAGAAAAAACTAGGACATAGTCCAGAGAAAGAACATTAAATTAAAATATATCTGGGAAAATTGAGTTATAAACCCTGCCCATTACACAACATATCCTAAATTAAACAAAAAGGAAATTGGCAGTGAAACTTCCAAAGAAGGAACTTGCTTTAATGGGGGGTGGGGGGGACACCCATGCCTTGAAACTCCTGAGCATTCTAGAAATCTTGAGGTTTTATTTAAAGTTTCATAAATCTACCATTCCCATTTTAAAATATTTTCAAAATTATCAACATTTTACAGCTTAAATATTTCTTATCCTACTTTCCTAGAAATATATGATAGGCATTTTTATATATGTCATGACCTGAAAAATTCTAATAAAAATAGAGATCTTGTTACTAACATCTTTTCTACCCTTGTTAAAATACTACATACACTATATTATTCTTGGAAGGCACAGATCATGACCACAATTAAGGAAATGTTCTTCAGAACACAAGTCTTTTTGGATGTTGTTTATTAGTGTGTACCAGCTGTGCATGCAGTTCCATGTCATAATGTTGGCTTATTTTCTTTGTTCATTAGTTTTTTCTTCTCTAGGGAATTTATTTTTAGCATCTATTCAAATCAGAGAGTTCAGTGGAATTGGATATAATAAATAAAAACAGCTTTGTCAGAAAAACAAAGAAGTTCAAGAAAAAGAAAACACTTGATTTGTCTTGATTGGGGCTAATATAGCAAATCCTTGGCTTCTGAAGAATGAGAAACATTTTATCTGCTACTTAAGGTTCGATCTGTGGGTTGATTTTCTCATTTGACTGCAAAATTAAATGGTTCTAGTCACTTCATAAAGCATATCAATGAGTAGGTACACAAATCTTTTAAGAACAGGTCTTCCCTAGATTTTAATTCAAGTTTGTTCAGATATGCCAATGTACACCCCCAGGGAACAATTGATTGATTCCTTCCTGGTTATATTTTTGACTTTTATTTATGTATTTATTTATTTTAAATATAAATTTATTCATTTTAATTAGAGGTTAATTACTTTATAATATTGTATTGGTTTTGCCATACATCAACATGAATCTGCCACAGGTATACACGTGTTCCCCATCCTGAACTCCCCTCCCTCCTCCCTCCCCTTACCATCCCTCTGGGTCATCTCAGTGCACCAGCCCCAAAGGACATATCTTGCAGGCCTACTTGAAAGTTGTGTTGTTCGCATCACTCCAATTTACTCCCTGTGATCCAAATATGAATATGGAATAAAATAGAGGAAAAAAGCTTAGGAAGAAGAAAAAATCAACAGAAACTACAATAGAAAACTATAAGTAACTCAAATTCAATATATGTGGGACTTAACTGTCCTGTTCCAGATCTGTTTCTCCTATTCCCTTCCTTATATTGGTAAGGGCATCTCCATCAATATGATTCAAGTCAGAAAGCCTAAAATATACTTGACTTTCCCTCCAATGCCTATATGTAACCACTCATCAAATTCTGTTGATTTCACCCTAAAATCTCTCTCATATTAGTCCTTTCCTCTCCTACCCACTGCCACTGACCTAATCTGTGTCCTCAACATTTCTCACAAAAACCTGTCTCAGACTTCTTGTCAATCTTGTCTCCAAAAGCCCAATATGAATATTCCTTTGCTTAGAACCATTCCTTAGCATCATTTCTTACAGAATCATGGCTAAATTCCTTAGCATGGAGTTCAGGGTTTTTCACTACCTATCCTAGTCTACCTTTCCAACCTTATCTCTCAGTCACTCATTTACATGCATCTTACATGCTAGCACTCAGGACTTTTTCCTCACGGCTAAACCATATAATTTCAGGTCTCTACCTTTTTTTCCCTCATGCTGTTTCCCCCCATCACTTTCAACCACTAATAAACCCCAACTTATCTTGAAAGACTTAATTTTCAAGTATCACCTTTGCTCCACAGTTTTCCCTTATTTCCTCCACAGCCTTCATCTCCACTCTAGGCACACATAAATGATTGCTCCCTCGTGTATGTTTCTATAAGCAATTCTCTTACAGTTCTATTATCATCTTTGGATTATTTATATATACCAGTGATGGCTTATTGCCTGTTTTTCACATCCCTGCTGGGTATACATCACCATAGTCTATACCAAATGACCTTGTTCACCCTCAAGCTGTGGCTGATTAGACCAAAAGGGAAATAGTCCTTTACAACAGACAGATCTGGTGGTCACCACATTACCCTAGTGGTAAAGCTTGACCTCAATAAAAATGGAATGGCTTGACATGATATGCATCCTAATGTGATGCTGTGAGAATTATACACACTGCTCATGTTATCTTCTCACTAGATATGTGTCACCAGTGGCTCAGACAGTAAAGGAAGATCCCCAGGAGAAGGGAATGGCTACCTACTCCAGTATTCTTGCCTGGAGAATTCCTTGGACAGAGGAGCCTGGCAGGCTATAGTCCATAGTATTATTAAAGAGTCGGACACGACTGAGCAACTAACACACGTCATCTTCTCGCTAGAGATGTTTCACCTGAAAGTAATCATAAGAAAAAGTTCAAACACATCCCGAATGTAAGATATTCTAGAGAACATCTACTGGACTCTTCCATCCAGAATATCTGGACTCTTCAAAAGAATTAGTGAAATGAAATAGAGGTAATGGGAGCCTCCCATCTACTCTGAATCTTTACAGCTATGAGCCAGACCCCTTAGAAATTCAAGCCAGAAAATAACTCCCTCCCTTGAATCCAAGACTCAAATCCTCTTAGAAGTGCAAAGAACCTACAGCTATTTGTCAACATCCACTAAAGGAAAAGTCAGGATTTCTTCTAACTGTCAAGCAGCTTAATTCACACATCTGTCATTTCTGTATGAGCCTAAGTTCATTGAGCTCTCTATTCACCTTCTACCTATTCTTTTCACCTGACTGAATCTACCACTGATCTCTATCTCTTACTTCAAAACTTTCAGAATATTTTAACTGTGCTACAACTGAAGCTTCTTCACTGACTGCAATTTCCTTCTCTAACTCTGATTTAAACAGGTTTATTCTGGATATTTCTCCTGCTATACTGTCAGGTAGAGGCTATTATTTCTGCCATATTCAATTTACCTCTGGGTAAGTGATGGGACCTTAATCTCTGTCTTACATAACTTTTATCCCATTTCAGTTGTGCACTTCCACGACAACCCTCTGGACCTTGCAGTCAGTCACCCAGAACTAATTACTTCTGAAATAAATTTGTCACTATACCATCTGAGAATACTTTCAGGATTCTCATCTACCAATATTGAGACATCAGTTCTTCAACCATCTCACAGACCCATCTACTTAATCCATATAAACCTTCTGTCTTTGCTTTTCTTTCCCATAAAATTTAGATTTCATGTTCTAACACTTCAACCTTCTGTTGTCAGTTATCTTCAATTCTCACGTTTTGTGGCACCAGACTCCCACTGCCTTCTGGCTTCTATTCTTTCTGATGAGAAATCAGCTATGAATCTTATCAAGGTTCCCTTGTACATAATCAGTCATTTTTTGCTTGCTGTTTTCCAGTTTCTCTCATTTTCTTTTAACACTTTGATCATGATTTGTCTTGGAGTGTATCTCTGAGTTTATCCTACTTGGAATTTGTTGAGATTCTTGGATGTATAGAATAATGTTTTCATCAAATTTGAGAAGTTTTATGTGTAAGTATGTTTGATGGTGTCCCACAGGTCTCTATTCATATTTTTCATTTTTTTTTTCTGTTCTCACACTGGATAATCTCAACTGTCCTATCTTAAACATGTCTGATTATTTCTTCTGTTACCTCAAATCTGCTTTTGAGACTGACTCTAATGAACTGCACTTTTCAACTGTGAAATTTCTATTTGGTTCTGCCTTATAAATACTCTTTATTGATATTCTGTATTTGGTGAACATCATTTTCATACCTCTTTTAACTCTTGATACATGGCTTCCTTTAATTTTTTGAACATATTTATAATTGCTTATTTGTATTCATTGAATAGTACTGGTATATCAAAATTCAGGGCTTCCTCAGGGACAGTTTCTACTGACTACATTTTTTAAGTGTATGCACCATACTTTCCCATTTCTTTCTGTGTCTTGTGATTTTTTGTTGTTGAAAATTGGATGTTTTAAATAATATAATGTGGCAACTCTGGAAATCAGATTTTCATTCCCCAGGGTGTGTTGTTGATATTTGTTTAGTGTCTTCCCTTAACCAATTCTTCAGAGATTATATTCTTAGCTTTTTGTGGCTACTGAAGTCTCTGTTCAGATAGCTGAGTGGTCAGCTAATGACTGAACAGCAGTTACCTCAACCATCTCAAACTAGTAAGCCTCCTATCTTTTACTGAGGTAGGTGGTTTGTTGACAAATGCCTTCAAAATTGGCAGTTTACAATCGCATCTTAGCCTTTATTTCCTGCTTTTGCAGAACTTCAAGGTCAGCCAGATAAGAGATTAGGTCTTCTCAGTTCTTTCTTGGGTATTTGCTCACACGTGCACATGTTCATGGCCACCTAGATCCCCTGGGATACATCAGAACTTTTCAAAGATTCCTATGGACACTTCATTCCCCAGATTTTTAAGTTTTTGGCTTGCTGCGTGTTTGTCCCATCCATTGATGCCCCCTGAAGAGACTGTGATGTTAAACAACTGCCTCTAATTTTTTTTTTTTTTTAATGAAAAGTGTTCTAAGGATAGACTTTCCTCATCAAGCAAGCCCAGAGTCAGGTCAAACAAAAGCCAGTTCTGATAACAAGGATTTCCCAGAGAAATACCAAAAGGTCAAATGTTCTGGGAATGAGGCTCTTTGGGGAACTCCAAATCCATTCTGTTCCTTTTTATATATGTGAGGCTGTAGTTATTCACAGCTCACATGGTCCTGAGACTGTTGGTTTTCAAGGCTACCCAAGAGCTCACAAAAGGAGAATGGAAACAGGGCAAGTCAAAATTTCATAATGCTTACTATTTTACTGAGATTCATTCATTTCTCTTAAATAAATGCTCCTTGTATTGTCACAAGGCTTTGGTAAATTTTCAGAGTTGTGAAAGAGTTAATTTTGACAAATTTTGCTGTTCTTATTTCTTCTATGAAGGAACTGATTTCCAGAGGTCCATACACTACCAATGTGGAAGTGCTTCTCTCATCATATTTCTATTTTGATTGACTCTTTTTCTCAAACCATTCATTCCTCCTATTTTAGAATAATTTTTCTTTAATCTTTTAGTTGTTACTGTATTTTCTTATACATGCTTAAAGTCCAAAGTGAAAAAAAAAATCTTACCTTCTCCTGAAAAGATAAGCATCATAGAACATTAATGTAACACTTTCCTCTCAAGGTATGTTAAATATGGTCAGGTATTTTATCATATATAGTCTTTTTAGCCATCACTGTTATAATTTAATAGTCAATGTTTACTCTGATTTACCTATATGTTTAGCTTTACTCTTATTTATCATTTGTTCTTGAATCTCAGATGATCTCACATCATTTTCCCTCTGCCTAAAGTGCTTCTTTTAAATTTTTCATTAATGTGATTCTATTAGTGGTAAACAATCTTAGTTGTTGTTGTCGCTGAGTCACTCAGTCGTTTCTGACTCTTTGGGACCCCATGGACTGCAGCATGCAGACTTTCCTGTCCTTCACCATCTCCCGGAGTTTGCTCAAACTCATGTTCATTGAGTTGGTGATAACATCCAACCATCTCATCCTCTGTTGTCCCCTTCTCCTCCTGCTTTCAATCTTTCCCAGCATCAGGGTTTTTTTTCAATGAATCAGCTCTTCACATCAGGTGGCCAAAGTACTGGAGCTTCAGCTTCAGCATCAGTCCTTCCAGTTAATATTCAGGGTTGATTTCCTTTATAAATATTTTGTCCTAGTTTTGAAAAACCAGTCTGACTATACAATTCTAGGTTGATAATGATTTTCTAATAGATACTGAGGATATTATTCTACCGTCTTCTAGCTTTCATTGTTTTAGAAAAATAATCAGCATAATCACTGATGGTTTGTAGCTCATTTCACTCTTAGTGCTTTGTCTTTTGCTTTATCTCTGGCATTCTATATTTGTTTGTAAGTTTGGATATCTATTTATTTTGCTTGAGATTGGTTGGTCTCTTTAAGAATTATTTTTTATTCCATTTTGGTAAATTTCAGGTTTCTTCTATTCAAATATTCTCTCTCGCCCGTTTTCTTTCACCTCTTCTTTTGGAAATCCCATTATAGAGATTAGACCTTTCCCCTTTTATCTCCCATATCTAAATTTCTCTCTTCCTCACTTTGATGAATTCCAGGTAATTTCTTCTTCATTCTCTCTTCAGCTACCTCTGTGCTCCAAAATCTGTTCACTGAATTTTTAAAATTTAGTGATTATAACGTTATTTCTGGATCATTTTGATAGTTTTAAAAACATCTGCTTGGTCTTTTTTATAGTCTTTGGTCCTTTATTCATACTATCAATTTCCATATTTAATATCTCCAAACACTTTCAAAAATCTCTTATATTCTGTGCTCAGTAATTTCAACATCTAAAGTCTATTCACTTCTTAGTCTATTTTCTACTATCTCTGTTGAACCCTTGTTTTCTTGTGGTTTGTTTTTGAAATTTGACTGTGAGTTTATATTCTATAAAACTCTGAGAATTTGTCATTGAAGATTCACTCCTCCAAAAGAGACACTCCTTTGCTTTGTTCAGTTCAGTTCAGTTCAGTTGCTCAGTCGTGTCCGACTCTTTGCGACCCCATGAATCGCAGCATGCCAGGCCTCCCTGTCCATCACCATCTCCCGGAGTTCACTCAGACTCACGTCCATCGAGTCAGTGATGCCATCCAGCCATCTCATCCTTGGTCGTCCCCTTCTCCTCCTGCCCCCAATCCCTCCCAGCATCAGAGTCTTTTCCAATGAGTCAACTCTTTGCATGAGGTGGCCAAAGTACTGGAGTTTCAGCTTTAGCATCATTCCTTCCAAAGAACACCCAGGGCTGATCTCCTTCAGAATGGACTGGTTGGATCTCCTTGCAGTCCAAGGGACTCTCAAGAGTCTTCTCCAACACCACAGTTCAAAAGCATCAGTTCTTCGGCACTCAGCCTTCTTCACAGTCCAACTCTCACATCCATACATGACCACTGGAAAAACCATAGCCTTGACTAGACGGACCTTAGTCGGCAAAGTAATGTCTCTGCTTCTGAATATGCTATCTAGGTTGGTCATAACTTTTCTTCCAAGGAGTAAGCCTCTTTTAATTTCATGGCTGCAGTCACCATCTGCAGTGATTCTGGAGCCCCCCCAAAATAAAGTCTGGCACTGTTTCCACTGTTTCTCCATCTATTTCCCATGAAGTCACGGGACCAGATGCCATGATCTTCGTTTTCTGAATGTTGAGCTTTAAGCCAACTTTTTCACTCTCCTCTTTCACTTTCATCAAGAGGCTTTTTAGCTCCTCTTCACTTTCTGCCATAAGGGTGGTGTCATCTGCATATCTGAGGTTATTGATATTTCTCCCGGCAATCTTGATTCCAGCTTGTGTTTCTTCCAGTCCAGCGTTTCTCATGATGTACTCTGCATAGAAGTTAAATAAGCAGGGTGACAATATACAGCCTTGACGTATGTTACCTGAAAACATTACCAATCTGAGTACACTTCAATTAAACTCTATGCATGAGGCTTTTGGAATATACACAAAAAATGTGTAATAAGTTACAAGCCCATCCTGGAGATGGTTAATTTGAGGTTTTAAATACTTATGAGAGATTTTTTTTTTTTTCTTTTCCACTTAATGTCAAAGTCAAGCAAGGCAATTTCCTTTTTCTCCTTATTACACAACCTTTTGAAGTTTAAGCTTTATGCCACATTCTCTTCTGGAATGCCAACTTTGAAAAATCTCAGATTTTATCTCCTATCCTCAAGTCCCATGCGACTGTCAAAACACAATATTTTCAGAAAACATCAGGCTAATCTGCAGCTATGGTGCCTTATTATCGGCTCAGCAATGTCTTCAGCAATATATTTTTGTAGTAAGACCTCATAACTATATATATATATATATATATATATATATATATATATAAAATCAAGCACTTTTAAGGAGGTGGATGGTTCTCATGTTATTTCACTTATAATAACATAGGAAACAGACTATCTTGAAGTACTGTTCTAAACATCTACATCTCATTAAAATATGTGAACTGCACTGATATCAATATTCCAGACAAAATTTTAACTCTTATTTTTGCTTAATATTTTTCATAAACAATTGAAATGAATTAAGCTAAGCAAAAGTAGCTTTTCATGGCATGTCTAAAATATGTAGAAACTAATTACAGGCACCCTGAAACTTTAGAAACACCTACTTACCATTATCTAGATGATTTTTAAATCAATCACATCTGTATATCAAACATTCCTCCACATTTTCATCATAACCAGGAGCCTAGAAACATGCAGGCAAATAGATGGAAGTAAGAGAATAGAATTTCTAAGTATTTTGGTCTAATTTGTCAGTCTGTCTGAGTTTGTTGAAGACTTGGCAGAAACTAAGCTGGTCCAAAATAGGGCTTATTACTAATAATACTGTTAACCAAAAAATGCATCTTCAGTGTTTTCAGGATCCTGGCAATGCACAGAGAGATTAGTAGGCAGCTTCCTGTGGCAGTTTATAGAGCAAATTTAATTTCTTTTTATGGTTTTTCCTGGCAGGCAAGTCAGGGAATATCTTATTTTTAATGTATCTTATTCCTGAAGAATAAGGAATAAGATATTTACAAAGCTGCTCATGATTACTTTATTTGTGATTAAGAAATGTGCCTAGGTCCTTGCTACTCAAAGTCTGTTCCACAGACCATCAGCAACAACCTCACATAAAAGCTTGTTATAAATGCAAAATCTCAGACTCTTCCCCAGACCTACTTGATCGGTTCATTTTAACAAGATTTCCAGGTAATTTGTGTGCACATTAAAGTTTGAGAAGCACTGACCTAGGTGACTCTGGTAGGTTCGTAACTGGTTGACAAATGACATTCACAGTGTTGATTGCTATCAATAGTGAATAAGATCTCAACCAGACTACCACATTCACAAAATGCTGAACATCACAATATATAAAGACTTAGATGAAGACATAAATGGTGTGATTATAAAATTTTGAACTGCAGAATCAAAACTCAAAAAATATTTTGGAAAGGTCTGACAAATAACAAGATAAAATGTATTGAGAAGAAATGTAAAGGTTCAAAAACTAAACTGTACAAATACAAAAGAGAAGACTCTGGTTTAATAGTAGCTCATATATAAAATACCTAAACAAGACTTCCAAAGGTCCTGTCAATGATGGAAAACGAGCAAGATTACTAGCTTTTTTCCCCATTAATTTTCAAGAAACTATACAGGTAAACATAGACCCAAGTAACTAATTTTAAGAAATTCCTGAAAACCCCTTGTGAAGGTGTGACAAGAGGCTGAAGTCTGGTGCAAAGGTTAGCTGGAGGCAGCAATGAGGGGAACGGTTAGGAAAAGAAAAGGTTTATGTTCCGGTTTTGTCTCTAGTCTGCATCTCCTTGAAATACGCATGACATAGAGCTAGCCAAATAAAATGAGAGGTTTAAAAAAATCATTATAAAGAAATATTTATCCTATGAATACAAAGTTGAGTCAACATCAGAAAATCTGTTAATATAAATCTTTGTATAATAGACTATTGGATTAAATTACAATTGATGCAGAAATATATTTGGTAAGGTTCCACATCTATTTATGATTATTTTTAAAAGTCATGAAAGCTGGTTACTTGATAAATGTTCAAAAACTTATAGAAAATATTATACTTAATGGAATAACATTAGTTATATTTCCATTAAAACCAAAATGAGTACAAAGCTGCCAGCTATCACTGCAGTTTAACATATTATTGCAGGTTCTGGACAATGTTATAAAAAATACATAAAATATAAAGAAGTTTAAAGATTAGAAGGAAAACCTTAAAACTATTATTTGAAAATTATATGATCGTTTGCATAGAAGAATGTGTAGAATTAGCAAATCATTAAAACTATGAACAGTTAAGCAAGACTTCCAGATACAAAATCAATAGCATTTTCCCATGCCAGCAACAACCAATTAATAGAATTTAAAATATAATATTCACAATTGTATCAAAATTAAAAAATATCTTAGGCATTACATTAATCAGGAAGGCCTAATACCTTTATGGAGAAAATTATTAACTATAATATAGGAAATATAGGTGGTATTGGAGAAGACTTTTGAGAGTCACTTGGACTGAGAGAAGATCCAACCAGTCCATTTTAAAGATCAGTTTTGAGTGTTCATTGGAAGGACTGACGTTGAAGCTGAAACTCCAGTACTTTGGCCACCTGATGCGAGGAGCTGACTCATTTGAAAAGACCCTGATGCTGGGAAAGATTGAGGGCAGGAGAAGAAGGGGACAACACAGGATGAGATGGTTGGATGGCATCACCGATTTGATGGACATGGGTTTGGGTGGACTCCGGGAGTTGGTGATGGACAGGGAGGCCTGGCGTGCTGTGGTTCATGGGGTCACAAAGAGTCGGACACGACTGAGCGACTGAACTGAACTGAACTGAACATAGGAAACAGCTGAGCTGAATAGAGATATATTCCATGCTCTTGAATGGGAAGACTTATTATAAATATATCAATTGTCTCCACATTAATATTTAAATTCAATGTAATCTCAACCAAAATTTCAGCTGATTTTTAAAGAAAGTAAATAAATGTACACAGTGTAATAAAAGCCCACAAATTGTTATGCCAACCTTAAGATAGATGAAGAGCCATAATAACATTTTTACTTTTTAAAAAAGTGATCTTTTTGCAACAAATACTTATCCCATTTCTTAAAGCCTTACCTCTCCAAGATTACAATTTATCATCTCCAAATTGTCCTTTCTTCTCTCTTTTCTCTCTCCACCTCTCAAAAATGCTCTTTAAAAAATAGAAATGGCTTTCTTTTAACTATTACTTAACTCTATATTTTCATAAAATTGAAGACTTAATAACTACATAAGAATTTTACAGAAAATAATGAAAAACTTTTGACTGTGAGTTTATAGATTGGAGCCATGGGGCTTCCCTGGTGGTTCAGTGGCAAAAAAATTGCCTGGCAACATAGGAGACACAGGCTTGATCCTGGGTTGGAAAGATCCCCTGGAGAAGGAAATGGCAACACTCCTTCAATAATTTTGCGTGGACAATTCCATGGACAGAGGAACCTGGTGGGCTATAATAGTACATGGGGTTGCAAAGTGTCAGACATGACTTAGCAACTAAACAACTGATATAAATCTTACCAACTAATTTTCAAATAATATCAAAAGTACCTAGAAACAAGCACAGAAAATAGTGAAAATTTTCTTGCTACTTTATAATTTGTTTTAAAAAATACTTTTGATTAACATTTTCATAGGCCAAAATTACCAGAGCTTCTGAGTAATATTAATGATTTATCTGCAACAGAACCATAAACATAAAAGCATTATATTTAAGCTAATGTGAAATATTCTAAAACACAGAGAAAAGATTTCAGAGTTAACTGCTTTAGAAATAAACTGTTTTAAGCAAAAGAGACACAGATGTATAGAACAGGCTTTTGGACTCTGTGGGAGAGGGAGACGGTGGGATGATTTAGGAGAATGGCACTGAAACATGTATAATAGCATATATGAAAAAAACAATAAAAATAGTTGAAAATTTGAAAAAAATATATAAAACTTAATGAAATACATTGTTTTCTACATAGAATATTTTACAAATCTATGGGATATATCAATTTTCTCCATGAAAATATAGCATACAATCATTCAAAATAATTATTTTTTTAAAGAAATATGACTGTCAGAGCCAACTAGCAGAAATGAATAGTCAATGACAAATGTAGTACTGAGAGGTAAATTTCAAAAATTAAACTTGCAAAATATGAGCATGAAAAACAATTAAATTTTAATAGGTGGCAACCTCATTGACATCAGTTTTAGCAATGTTTTTGCAGATCTGACTCAAGGGAAACAAAAGCAAAAATAAACAAATGAGACTACATCAAACTAAAAAGCTTTCACACAACAAAGGAAATCATAATCAAAATAAAATGGCAATCTCCTGACTGGGGAAGATATTTGTAAATCACATATCTGATAAAGGGTTAATATTCAAAATAAATACAGAACACATACAACTCAACAGTAACAACAATAAAAAAAAACTGATTAAAAATGTGCAGAGGATCTAAATAGACATTTTTCCAAAGACATACAGATAACCAACAAGTACATGAAAAGATGTTCAACATCACTAATTATTAGGGAACTGCATATCAAAACCAAAATGAGATATCACCTGCCTGTAAGAATGGCTATTATTTAAAAGACAAAAAATAATAAGTGTTGGCAAGGATGTGGAGAAAAGGGAACCCTTGTACACTGTTGGTGGAGTAGTGAATTGATAGAGCCTCTATGGAAAACAGCAGAGAAATTCCTCAAAAAATTAAGACTAGAACTACCATATGACCCAGCTATTCCACTTCTGGGTATTTATCTAAAGAACACAAAACACTAATTTAAAAAAATATATGCACCCCTATGTTAACTGCAGCATTATTTACAATAATCAAGATATGGAAATAAACTAAGCATCCATTGATGGATGACTAAAACTATGGTTTATATACACAATAAAATTTACTCAGCCATAAAAAAGAATGAAATTCTGCCATTTACACAAGGATGGACCTTGAAGGTATTATGCCAAGTGAAATCTAAAAGAAAATAAAACAAAAACAAACTGATAGATTCCAAGATCAGATTAGCGGTTTATCAGAGGGTAAGGGGGTAGGGGAAAGGCAATATAGCTGAAGTGGGTAAACTGTATAGTGATGGATGGTAACCAGCTTTGTGGTGGTGACCACTTTGTAGTATATGTATACATGTTGAACTATAATGCTGTATACCTGAAACTTTTATAATGAAAAAGAATAATAGCCCTAGCGTATAATTTCAATTACTACTTTATAAATTATACAACATTGCTTTGTATTTCTCTGCATTAGAAGTGACTGAGGTATCTAAACAAAGTTACAGAAAATTCAACTTGCTAACTGAAAAATCTATTTTTTTTTCATGTATTTACACATGTACATAATACATTTCTTATTTATTTAGGTAGCTACTTGATGCATACTAATGGAGCACAGTAAAAATAAATTTATTTCTAACTTTGAATGACAGGAAGCACAGAGAGTCCTTTACAGGATTAAGATGACATCATTTTCTAAAGATATCCAAAGAAACCATTTTTTTAAAAGAAAACATTGCCTACTAAAAATATCATGATGTACAGAAAATCTGGACTAAACTTACTTTGAATATCCTCTCAAAGTCTATTTTTCCATACTAGGGAACATAGACACAAGTTATCAAATGCCTACAGAAAATGGATGCTGTGATGTTAAGAGAAGAGGTAGAAAGGGGAAAAAAAGAAATCTCAGCCTTTAATTTTTGTGTTCAACTTTATACACAGTTTGCATCGGTAATATACATTTAGTGTTCCATTTATTTTTAAATGCATCAGAAAATCAATCATGATAGATCTGTGACCAATACAAACATTTCTGAATTCAAAAAATTCAGTTAGAAAAGTCAATAAACTAGCACTTCTGTAAAGATAATTATTAAACAATGGTAATGTATATTTACTCCTTATTTCAGTTCTAACATATCCAACATCACTTCTTTCTTGTGCCATATAGGAATAAAATTTAGCAGGAAGTAAGCTATCTACTGTATGTTTTAGGGCCTAATAAAATATTTTAGTTTGCTTACTTAACGTTCTTCAAAACACAAATCCAATTCAAATAATGATAATCATTCCTTATTCAATAACTGGTGAAGTAAATATATAATAACCATAAAAACTATTTTGAATAAATTTTACACTTACTCAAAAACTACTAAAAGGAATACATCAGAGACTTGGTATAATGTTTGCTTGGGGACTATGCTGTGAAACTGCCAGAGAAGCATTCCTTTTGCACTCAGTAAATAAAACTGCCATGGTATGGACTTCAGATAGACCCATCTTAAATGGAACTTTGCTTTACAATAAAGAATGTTACAGAGGTTCTGGTGTATTTTTTCTTTAAAGTAATAATTAATTGACAAGTAAGTGAAATGCAATAAGGAAATGACCTATAATTTCACTAATATTTCAATGATACAAAACATGAAAATACTTGTAAAATAATTAACATCTAGATTAATTAACAAGAGGAATTCTACAGCATGATAACTATGAAAGCAGTATGAATGATTGCTGTAGCTTTTTAATGATCACTTTATTTGTAACACTGTCAAATTTTTACATTAAAAACTAATAACTAAGGTACATATTTGTAATTTCTTACTTTATTACCCAAGTTTTCACTAAAGAGAGATTTTTGTCAATGACTTTTTTTAGATCCAACTAAAAAATAACTAATTAGCTCAAATATTTAAAGTAATAAATTATCAATAATTTAATTTTTAAAACTTTTAGTCATAAAAAGCTTTAATTCTTTAAAAGCTCCGATTTGACCCTCAGGGAATGTGAAGAACACATCTGTATCCTAAAGCCAAAACTTAATTATATGGCTTCATGACAACAGATCAAAAAAAGTAGAGTTGCTCTTAAACCAATCCTTATTATATCATTTGGCACAATAGCTTTTACCTTTTTTATATATCATTGAAACACCCAGGCCAACATTTCTAGTAAGTTGCATCCATATTAAGAGGTAACAAGTGCAAATAATCACATACTTAAGATATGATACTTGCTTGACTACTACAAAAGTAATTATACTTAAGTTTTTCTATAGGAAACTGAGTTATTCATTACAGTAATGTTTTTGAAAAATTCCTGCACTACTAAAAATGTAAATTTATCCATCTTTAAATTAAACAAGGGCTTTATATAATAGTATGCTAATGAAAAGATTTATAGAGTGGTCTGTATTTATTTCATCATGTTAATTGAGGATCAGTTAAGATTTACAGGATCCACAAATGGACATATTTTCTAATAAAAACCTACTCCTCAGCTGCTGCGCTCTGAATCTGAATATAACCAAAGGCAGCATACTGATGTAGTAACGTTCCTGAAAGTCAAGACATAAACCCAAACTTTGGCAGTTTTATCAAAATTTCCTTGATAATTAAATACTCTGCTAGTTTTCAAAAACCTTACTGTTTTGTGTAACATTTTCAATACAGAAATAAAATACTCTTCAAATAATACATTTCAAAAGATGATTAAGTTTTGCAAAATTAAATAGTATAAATTAAGCATATTAACATCGTTTTTCTGACAACATGAAATAACCAGTTTAAGAAAACTGCAATGGACTAAATAAAAAACACAAATGTCACAATGTGAGGCACATTTATCCTCACATATTACTGAAGTTACAAAATCTACTAAAATATTTTCAAATTCCATTATTACATTTAAAAAACTGCAAAAATGCTTAAGACTATAGGAGAGTCATGAATTACACAGGCACTTCACATGTAAACAATCTACAGTACAACTGAAAATATTTTGGCACCAACCTATAATACTAAAAGAATTCAATATAAAGCCAGAGTTCTGTAATTTCTACTCACTTTTTTCTATAAAACTAAGACCAAAGACTGAAGAAATTATGTATAAACTAGAATCACAAGTATATTAAATAACTCAAATATAGAATTAGTTTTAAATTGGTAAAAAAATGATTACCTTATCCAGATGTTTACCAGTATGCTATGATAAAAAAATTAAACCTAATGTGATTATTATATTGAAATCACATTTTAAACTTAGTATTAATCTGATTATTGAAAAATAATCAAGATTATTAGCTAACTTAGTAAAAAGAGAATTTGAATTTATCAAAAACTCTTATTAAGTGGATCTAGTTTTCCCTCAAAAGAAGTTTGGGCAATTCAAAATTGAATTTTGATGTTTTAACATGATTTTTCTTAAATCTAAAGCTTGAATAATAAAATTATTTTTGACTAGACATCCTTATTCATAAATTTGAGATATCTGAAATCACTTCAAATAAATGAAACTAGACATTTAGGATTTTTTAATGTTATGTCAAGCCGTAGAAAGCTGAGATGCCTTGGTTGTAGGTAATTCAAGAAGAGCCTGAACTGTGACACCAACTTTCACAAGACCTCTTTCTTCCAAAATATGATGAGGCAAACAGAGTCTTTCCTGAAAAAACAACAAAAAAATGATATCTAAACATGTGCTTTTTAATAGTACAGCAAAACCTCAGTAAGTCAGAACTGAGTTTTTATAAAACTCCAGGTAAAAATTAAACCATTCTAATGAAATAAACTTTTAAGATGTCTGCTTCAGTAGATTTTTATGGTATGGAATTCTATTTTATGGGCTGTATTTTTATCTGAGGTTGATCTGATCTACACAATAAGAAAATATTTTTAAGTGAGACGGCGGTGTTAGCTGTTCCCTAAGCCCTTGTGCTAGAGCAGAAAGAGCACTATATTTCCAGCCAAGAGATCTAAGGGTCATATGGAGTACTAAAGGTACTAAAATTCCCTGAGATACTGTTTTTTCATCCTGAAAATGGAACTGTATGAGAAACAAATAGAAGAATCTATATATGGAAGCATTTTAAACATTTTGTAACCTGCTCAGTCCTATACAAAACTAGCCACTCTGGTTCCTTCTACCAGTTCTTAGGTTCCATGGTCTGTGATGTACATAGCACTTCAGTACTTTTTTTGTCATAAGATGACTTCCCTCCAGCTTCTAGTGATGTTGTGTTGCTTCTTAGTTCAAATAGTCTAGAATTTGATAAATAACAACTGTCTTCTCTTCTAAGTCATTATATATGTCATTTCTTCACAATTCTATGAGAAAGAAGGTTTAGAGACAACTTTGCATTAGGTTTCATTAGCCTTCAGTGATCCTCTTTTAACATTCTTAATGTTTCCAAGGGTTCTGTCTTCACCCTCTTCTCTTTCTATACTGTATTCTCTCCTTGGTATTCTCAAAGCCTCATCAAAATCACAAGGATTTTAATTGAAGATATGCATGAATGTGCACAGCATCAAATAAATTTGGTAGCATTTTTTGAAGAAATGATACAGTCTACTGCTTCAGTTGGAACACTCACTAATCTCAGGAAAATAAGCTAGTAGTGGATAGAGTAGACGGCAAACAGACCATTTATAGGTCCCATATGGTCCATGATTTGGTTTAGGTGACTAGCATAGTGTTTTACAACATTACTTTTTTTAATCCAGTGTTTCTTGAAACACTGGAAACTTTGGCAAGATAAGGCCCCTAATCCCAATGAGTAACAACTATATCTTCCATCCTGATAATTTTCAAATCTTTATTTCCTGCCAAGATCTCTCTACTGAGCTCCAGATATAAACGTCAACTTGATACAGCCAAATGGATGTCCAACAGACATATCAAAATCAGTATGTCCACAACAAAACTACTTCCTTACTAAATTAACTTTTCTGTCTGTGTTCTATACCTCAGTCAGTAATACACTATTCAGTCTCTCTCAACATAAACCTGGGAATCATAATCGTGTTTCTTCCTTATTCCCCTGACTCAGTCATCATATACTACTGATACTATCTCATTTATCAAAGTAGTTCTCAAAAACTATCTTCTCACTCCAATTTCACTGCAACATTTATTGCCCTCCTAATATTTCTCTTGTTTATTCAAATAATCACCAACATATATCAGAAACTAAAAAAGGTTTCAAATCAATGGCATCAGCTCCCACCTCAGAAACTAGAAAAAGAAGAGCAAATTAAACCAATGGTAAGCAGAAAGAAGGAAATAATCAAGGTGAGAGAGGAAACCAATAAAATTAAAAAACAAAATATTAGTGAAAAAAATCAATAAAACCAAATGTTAGTTAACTGAGAATTTTTTTTTTAATTCACAAAATCCCTAGCTAGATTAATCAGGAAAAAAATAGAACAATACACGAATTAACAATATCAGGAATAAAAGAAGTGATGCCACAGGAGAGTCTACAAATACTAAAATGATAAAAAGGGGGACATTATAAACAACATTATAGCAACACGTTTGACAAACTAGATGAAAAGGACAAATTCTTTGAAAGACACCATATATCAAAGCTCATACAAGAAGAAATAGAAAATTAGAATAGCCCTATATTCATTAAAGAAATTGAAACTGTAGTTAAAAAATTTCCTACAAAGAAAACCCCCTGCCTAGGTGGATTCAAAGTTCAATAATGACTGTGACTAAATATTTAATGAGTAAATAATATTAATTCTATCCATAATATTCCATAAAAGTGAAGAGTGGGGAATACTTCCTAACATGTTCCATGAGGTCAGCATTACCTTGACACCAAAACCAGACAAAAACTTTAAAAGAAAGAAAACTAACGAACAATAACCCTATTGATATAGATGCAAAAGGGCTAAACAAAATTTTAACAAATTGAATCCAACAACATAAAAAAAGCAACAACAACAAAATCCATCATGACCAAGTGGGGTTGATCCCAGGAGTCCAGGTTTGAGTTAATATCTGAAAACCCACCAATGTAATTAACAATGCTGTGAAAGAAAAAAATGTTAACTCAGTAGATGTAGAAAAAGCACTTGACAAAATTCAACATTCATTCCTGGTAAGAACTCTCAGCAAACTAGAATCATGTATCTCACAAGGAACTTGTATCTGGAATATATAAAGAAATAATAAAAGGTGACTAATTCAATTAACAAATGAGCACAGGATTTGAAAAGACATTTCTCCAAAGAATATATACAAATAGTTAACAGGCACACAAAAAGATGACCAACATCATTAGCCATTAAGGAAAAGCTAATCAACATTTAAATTGAAAAATAAATAAATAATTTAAAAAACCACACACAATGAGACCACTTCAGACCTCCTACTAGGATGACTAGAATCAAAAAGGTAGACAAGAATAATCGGTGAGGATGCAGAGAAATTAGAACCCACATACATTGCTTCTGTGAATGTAAACTGGAAAATAATTTAGTAGTTCCTCAAAAAGATAAACAGAGAGCAGATATAACAGATATAACCCAGCACAGAGCAACCATTTAACCTACCACATAACCTTGTTAACTAAGAGAATTAAAACAAGCATTCAAACAAAAACATGTTCATGAATGTTCACAGTAGCATTATTCATAATAAACAATGAGTGGAAACAGCCCAAATATCCATCAACTGACGAATGGTGAACAAAATGTGTTACATACATACAATGGACTATTACTCAACCCCAAAAAATGAAGTACAGTCATGCCTCAGAGATAGTGAGACTCCAGTTCTAGACCACCAAAATAAAGCAAATATTGCAATAAAGTAAGTCACATGAATTTTTGTTTCCCAATGTATATAAAAGTTATATTTACATTATACTCTAGTCTCTTAGTGTGCAATAACATTACATCTTTTTAAAAAAACTTAATTAAAAAATATTACTAAAAAATACTAATCATCATCTGACAGTGCAGGGTTGCCACAAACCTTGAATTCATAAAAAATGCTGCATTTATGGTGCACAATAAAGTGAAGTGCAATAAACCTGAGTATGTCTGTACTGCTTTATGCTACAACATGGATAAACCTTGACAGCATTATGCTAAATGAAAGAAGCCACACACAAGACTCCATATCATATGACATTATTAATATGTAATGTCAAGAATAGGCAAATTCATACAGATAAAAAAGAGGAGGGACTGCTAACAGCTAAGAGGTTTCTTTTGGGGTGATAAAAATATTCTACCCTTATTAATAGTTTGCTGTCCAACTCTGTGACTATACTAAAAACCATTGAATTATACACTTTAAATGGGTGAATTTTATGATATATTAAATATTTTTTAAAATAAAAAAACAATGTGTGTGCCCAGGCCTAAAAAAAAGATAACTTCAATCCATACCTTTCAACATATATAAAAATTAACTAAAATTTGATTATAGACCTAAATGTAAAAATTAAGACCATAAAAATTCTAGAAATAAATATAGGAGAAAATCTTTGTGACCTTAATTTATGCAAAGATTTCTTTGGTTTGACACCAAAAGTACAATCACTTTTTTAAAATGACAAATTACAAAAAATTTAAAATTTCTGCTCTTTGAAAGATACTATAATGAGAATGAAAAGACAAGGCAAAGACTGGGATACAGTATTTGTAAATCATATATTGTATCTGATAAAGGACTTGATCCACACATCCAATAAAGGACGTTATCTACAATTTATAAAGAATCTCAAACTCAGTAAGAAAACAACTCAAAAGATAGACAAAAGATTGGAACAAACACTTCATAAAAGTCATACAAATGGAAAATAAGACCTTGAAAAAATGATCAACATCATTAGTCTTCAGACAAATGGAAACTAAAACCACACTGACAAACTGTACATACGTATTAAAATGAATAAATTTAAAAAGACACTGACCATATTGAATATTACTGAGGATGTAGAGGAACTGGAACTCTCCTACGCTGCTGATGGGAATGTAAAATTATATAACCACTTTGGAAAAGTTTTATACCCAATGTTAAGCATATACCTCCTGTATGTTCTAGCCATTCCACTTTCATGTGCCTACCCAAAATTAAAGAATGTATATATCCAAAGACTGGTACATAAATATTCATAGCAGCCTTATTTATAGTAGTCCCTAAAACTGCAAACAATCCAAATGGCCATCAACAAACGGGTCAATGGACTGACAAATTGTGATATATTCATATAATAAAATACTACACAATAATAAAAAGGAATGACCTTTTTATACATGCAATATTATGAGTCTTAGAATAGCTACACTGAGCAAAAGAAGCCAGAAAAAAAATTGTACATATTTTATCATTCCAGTTATATATAACTCCAGATGGAAAATGCAAACTAAACTATAATAACAGAAAACAGCTTTTAGTGGTTGACTAGAGGATTGCAAAGTGATATAAGGAAACTTTTGAGGGTAATGGACATGTTCATTATCCTGACTATGGTAATGATTTCATGGTATATGCATATGTCAAAATTCATCAAACTGTATACTTATATGAACTTTATTGTACGTCAATTATACTTCAATAAAACTGTTAAAAATACAAAAATATCCTAAAAAGTTAAATTTAAAAACTGACTATATATGATCATTTTCAAGCCAGGGAAAAACAAATTGAAGCTAAAAATAAAATCTCTCCTTTTGTTACCAATACCTAGAGAGTTTTGAAAATGAAAGCTGATGAGCCACCTTTATGGTGAGGATGGGTGAGTCACTAACTCTGTCATAGAACAAATAGGAGAAAGAAGATGAGAGCATGCTAAGTAGAATGGTTTTCATAAGACCTTTCCTGTCATTCTCCTTGCCTAATGTATAAAGAAAGTGTCAGGAGTAAGTTAGATTGTCTTTCAATTCATGTAAAAGAACAGAAATAGAGAATATCCAAGTTAGAGGGTGGGTTCTGGAATTAGATCACTGGGGTTCATAGTTTGCTTCCACGTTTACTAAAGTTTTAGTAAAAGTAAAGTTTAGCAAACTTGGATAAGTTTTCTAAGCTCTCTGTGCCTCAGTTTCTTCATCTGTAAAATGTCATTCATTTAATAAATGTTGACTGAGAACCCCTCATCAAAAAACTCTTAAAAACTGACAAAACAGGAAAATATACACAACGCAATAACAAACTTGAAAAATAACCATTTTTCTTTCTCACTAAGAGATTAAGAGTGAGTATATAAAGAAAGAACTAACATAAAGATGCTTAGGAATTAAAATTTCAAAACATCATGTCAAGCATAGACAAGAAGTAACTAGCTTGCATATAGCTTCCAAATTAAACAGTAATTCAACTGATTCTCTCTATATAAATTATATTTATTCACTTGTAGGAAGAGGTCACAGTAGAATTTGTAAACCAGATTATTATGACACTATTGAAAAGAGAACTTAATAATCACAATATTTAAGTGTATCAGAACAACACATGGTACACCTTAAACTTACAAAATGTTATGTCAATGATATCTCAATAAAATATACTTTAAAAAATAAAAGGAAAAAAGTACAACTACATTGTGATCTGCTAACAATTCCAAGTCCTCTCAACAGTTCATCATGTTGTTAAGTTTATAATGTTATCAAAAAAGCAATTTTTTGATTTTTCATTTTCATTATATATTTATAATATTGCTTTGTTAATTTAATACTATTACAATTATTACATAAAACATAAGCTAATTTCTACAAATGTCAGAAAAAGTTTATCCAGTGAGGTATTATCATAATGTTACTAAGATTTCCAAATTGACATTTTAAATAAAGTTTTAAATGTTGTTCACACTGAATGCAAATCTTCCAATCAGAGTCTATTCTTAGATTAAAGGAATCCAAATATCCTCTATCAGGAAAAATAAGAGTAGCAACAGCATCACAATCAACCTGTCATATGACCAGTAAGTTATGTTTATTCGATGATGTGCATGGTTAGTAAATTTTTCTACATATGTAGCTATTTTACAATTACTTTAAAAGCAGCTTAAAAATCATTCAATAGGCAGCTTTTATGTTGTGGGGAGGAAGGTGGGAGGGGGGTTCATGTTTGGGAACGTATGTAAGAATTAAAGATTTTAAAATTTAAAAAATAAAAAACTAAAACAATTAAAAGAAAAAAAATAGGCAGCTTTTACATTTAAATATGGAATTCAGTAGAAGGTGAAAAGGAAGGTATTCATTTTCATGTTCAAAAAGCATTATTCATGCCTACTGTGAAGAAGCCAGTTTGTATGTAATAAATTCATATTTAAAAGATCATTTTGTTAGAAAAATAATTACCTGTGAGACACCCAACTTTTTACAAGCGTCAAGAAAATTTTCTACATTTCTTCGACATTTCGCCATGCTAAGTTTAGGCTGCAAAGTAAGAAAAATAGTATATTTTCAGGTATATTTGTACAAAACTTATAAAAGCTGAAAATTATATTTATTGAAGAATATTATTTAAAGATTGTTTCAAGCAGCTTTATCTTCCTTTAGAGAACTAACAAACTGTAGCCAAAACTTACCACTGCTGGTGATGGCACATGAATACTAGCTACAGAGCGTGGCCTTATATGATTGGCTAAATGGCAAAGAACAACCCCATCCATCAGTGCAGCTCCTATGTCATCAGGCAAAATTACTTTTAACCTGGATTCAAGATTCTGTAAAAGAAACGGGTATAAATCACAGACATTCTATTTAAATATATATGTATATAACTAATCATTACATAATCTAAAATTTTAAAGAGTACTGAAAATAATATATTCTTTTTTAATTTTCCAAGTTAAACCCATTTCTATAAAGCAGACCTGAAAGGTCAATGTGACTTACATTGCGAAGCTGTCGTATTTGTTCTCGCTCTTCCCGTAGATGTTCCATCTTTCTTCTCATTGTAAAACCTGGATCTGCTGCCCCATATTCCTGGCGAGATGAGCGGCTGAAAGCTATAAAAACAGAAATTTCCTAGCTTATTATAAAGCTAATCAGAAGGATCAACCATCGGCAGGGAAAGAGGCATGATACAAAGAACTAGAACAAAATGACATAAAGCACTTTCATTATTAATGAATTCTAATATTTTTTTACAGAATATAATTGAAATTTACTTATCTGCATAATTGAAAACAACAGGGAAGACAAGTGTAACAACTGCTACCACCTATAGATGTTCTTACTTAAACATATGTTATTAGAAACATGATCCAGGTTAAGAAATCAGCCTTTATTATCTTTAAAGAAATAGGAAATTATTCTTGAAGGTCAATACAGTTATTCAGGAATAAAAACTATAATTCAATACCTTGCCAAGTAACATGGATCCATTTTCTTTTGGGCTTGCCAAATGCGAAAAGATCCCTTTTTAAAACCACAATATAATGGAGTGCTATAATTTCAAACAGTGTTTGGTCTGCTGGCAGAGTGGTCATTCTAATAGCAGTCACAGTAGAGTAGAAATAAGACTGCAGTATATCTAAGGCAAAAAGCTGAGGTTTCAGGAGCTTGAAGGTAAAGAGGAAGAAAGAAATGGGGAATGGGAATTGGAAAGACAAATAAGGTTAAGAGAAAATTACTTTTAGGAGAGGGGAAAGAATGAATCTACGTGTACTTAAAACTAAGGAATCAATCCCATTTAAGCTGAGAAACTAGTTTTGTATATAACCAATAGATTGTATTTGCAGAATATATATTTACCTGATCTAGGCTTCAAGCCAAAGGGACCATGTGAAAAAACATCAGTTCTATCATACTCCTAAAAACAAAAAACAAATAAAATCTTTTTTCTTTCAAAATAAAGTAGTTATATTCATGCCAATTTTGAGAAGTATTTTTTTTCCATAATTAGTGGAGTAGAGAAAGGTAAACTGCAGTTTAATTCAAACAGATAATGTTTCATTTTTAAAAGGGCTACAAATATTTGCTAATTAACTTCTCTCTTAGTATAAGGGAAATGAAAGTTATTGAAGTGAATCAAATAAACATATACTCTTTTTTCTAATGAAGAACCAGATTAAAGTCTCCTGAAAAATGGAAAAAAGTTTTAATGAAAAGATAAGTGAAATTAGTGACATTTACTTACTATCTACTATGGACTTGACCCTTAGTGGATAATCTGAGGCAAATATACACATTCAAACTAACAGTGGCTGCAGAGTGATAGAGAATAAAGCATTATTTCTTCTATCTGAATTCACATTATTTCAAAGTGCTTTCAAACAGTAGTGTACTGTGAAAAGAAACGTGGTATATTTAAAAAATCTGAACTTAGAGTCAGAAAGTTTAGACTAAGTTTTAAGCAAAACATTTAATTTTTCTGTAACTATCCTTTCACCTTTAAATAGGCTGCTGTAAAAATTAACTGAGATAACTAAAAGAAAGCACTTTGTAAATTATAAAATGGAAAGATAATGCAATTTTAACAGCATCTTATTTAATCTGTACAACAACTATGAAGTTGTTAGAGTTTGGGCTTCAGTCACTCCTCTACCATTTATTGACTGAAGTCTTTAGGAAAACTTATCACTCTTGAGCTGCAAAAGGATGAGGATAATACCCAGCTAGTGGGACTGCTCTTAGGTTTAAATGTACAGGCAAGCACTTTGTTAATAGTAAAGCACTATACTAATTGTTTTTACCATTTTCCTTTCACTGATGAAACTGAAACAATCAGCATTCTGGTGACTGTCTTAATTTTCTGATTAACATGGGATAAGCAATTCAAGTTGAACATCAGCTGAGCTACCAAAACACATGCTCACCACCTATCTATCCACAAGCCTGTTTGTCTTGATTATTTCAGTTCAAGTACTATGAATTTCCAGACAAAAATTTAATTTATCCAAATGTAAGGAAAATGTGTTACAAAAGCAATATAATTTGAGAAAATTGGCACTGATCCTCTTCTCATTGAGCATAGATCATAAAATCACAAAAAATCTAAGAAAATAAGTTATCACCTACATTTGTTATAACTGAAAATAAAAGAAAGGATTTACAAAAGCATGTGACAGAGATGAATTTTAGCATATCCTAATTTAAACTGTTTTGAAAAAAAGAATGTAAACCAGTTTACCTGCCATATAAGTAATTTAGAAACATGTTTAGAAAACTAATGTCCAAGTCCATCTTAAAGTTTTATAATGCAACTGACCCAAAACAATACACAAACAATTCTGGCTTTAAAAAAATCTAATACCACCTATATAAAATGAAATACTGTCTAATTAACCAAAATTATATTGTGATTTTGGATTATCCAAATATTTAGACAAAGTCCTGAATTCACCAAATAAATAAAAAATCATCTATTTACTAATGCCAGTACAGTTTTAGAATACTAAGTAATCTGAAGTAAAAGAGCTATTGTTTAGAATTTTTAAAATTTATCTCATAACATATTAAAAGCAACAAGTTTAACTAAATTAGAAGAGTCAATCATTCAAACCAAAAGAATATTTGGTTGAGATCTCAGAAACTCTTAACTTTCATCTACCCCTTTTCCCCATGGCCCCTCCTTAGGTCTAAGATGCTAGGAAAAGTGTACCCTCTTGTCGATAGGAACAACCCACTACAGGGATGTTTCTCGTGGAAAAAGGAAGTTTTTCTTGCATTGCTTTCAGACCTAATTGGTTATGAGAAAAACCAAAGGCCATTGCACAATGCTGAAGTATTTTTTTCAAATTTAAAATCTGAAAGCTACTCTTGTCATTTATTTCAAAATATGGATGAATTATAAAACATAAAAAATTTATAAAGTGAATTATTTCATGTGATCTATAGGCATTTTTCAATAAGTAATTTAAGTGATATTCATTATGAATATTTGTACCAAAACATGGTGTTCTTAGAAGTTTTTGTAGGCTAGTTTTGTACAAATTAACCTACTATGGATTTTTAAATATGGGCGAATAAACTACATTTACAAAAGAAAGATGAGGTTAGAGAGAAGTGACAAAGAAAACCTATGTAAACACATTTAAAAAACAGAACTTGTACCTCAGATGATACTGGCGATTGTGGTGACATATTAGCATTATCACTGTCTTGCTAAAATATAAAAATAAAAACATGAAACATGAAATTAAAATATGAATGATGATTCAGACATGTAAAAGGAAAACCGAAACTACTAAAGAAGGATCTGGAAAATACCATCCACCACCTTGCCAAAATGTGGTCTGTAGACCAGTAGCATCAGCATCTTCTGGAAGCTTGTTAGAAATGCAGAATCTCAGGCCCCACCCAAGACCTACTGAATCAGAATCTGTATTTCAGTAAAATCCCCAGGTGATTCATAAGCAATTTAGAGTTTATAAGTAGTGTCTACTTACATCAAATATTTTCTTACAAGTTTATTTCCTTTAAATATTACTAATGAAAAACCTTTCTATATTTCTTAGAAAATAGCCACAATTTAAGATTAATTCCTGATAAGAAATGGCAGCAATATATTCTAGTGTGAGACAGACACATGGACGCATGCAAAAATTCCATCACCCCAAATAATAACATTTACCTGGAAAATTACGTTTATCTAATATAAGCTTAGAAATAATGACAAAGAACTGAACTGCATAAAATACTACTAAATGGTTCATGTTTTTTCTCAATGACTACTACTAAACAAATACAAAAATCTTAACATTTAACCTTGAATATACATACAAGATAAAGTATACATTCATCATCAACAAATGATTACTGACTGTCTACTATATGTCAGACACTGGTGCTAGACCCTGGGAATATTGAAACTTAGTAAAATATCATTCACTCAAGGATCTCTCAGTCTAGGGGGGAAAATAGATTCATTTACAGAAGTAATACAAACTTCTCAGAACAATAATAGAGCTATGCATGACATATTATTAGGCACAGATAAGGGATACTTGGGGAAATGGTGGGGCTGATAAGTAAAGGCAAGTTTCCTGAGAAACTAAAAACTGAGTAGATGTTTAACAATATTCCAAGATGAGAGGACAACAAGGACAAAGGCACAGAAACAATAAATGCAAGGATGAGTGCAGAAAACCTTGTGCTGTGCTCTGTTTAGTAGAAAACCTTGTAGTTCTGTATTTTTGAAGAGTATGGTGAAAGGAAGGTAAATCGTGAATTGAGGCTGATGTGGGAAGCCGAAGCTTGATCAAGAAGAACCCTAAATTTACCTTTTAAGTGATGAGGAGACAGAGAAGGTTTCTAAGCAAGGGAATGGCCTGATCATATTTGCGTTCTTTGAAACAATCATTGGCAGCAGAGAGGAAAATGGATTGGAGAAAGGGAGATTAAGTATGCTACTGCAGTAGTACAGGCCAGAAATGATAAGGGCTTGTGCCAGAGCAGAAATGCAGGTGGGGAATGTATTCAAAATATTTCTGTATCCAGAAAAAAAGAGAGTAGGTTTTGGTAACTGATTAGATATTGAAGCATGCAGGACCAAAGTGGATTAAACATAAAAAGGAACAAAGAAATCATCCAAGCTGAACCTCAAACCTACAGTACAACACACACTTTTTGGGTGATTCCATATCTTAAAATTAAAAGAGTTTTCAGAAGTCCTCTCAAGTATTCAACATCAAATTAATTACCAATCTGTCCAAACTAAAGTACATAGAGTTACTTAAGTATTTATAGTGATGAGACTGTATCATTTCAAAAATGCCAGGCTGATGTACAAGTTAAAATGATGAGGTAGAAAAATTTATAGTAATGCTCAAACTGTAGAAATCTAATTTTAAATGTTAAAATAGTATACAGAGTTGTGAAAAGAGATTAGTAAGTTTCAAAGGAAAAATCTCAATTGACCACCATGCTGATTTAAGAAGATAAAATATGCAAGAATTTTAGTTAGTTTTAATATGAATGTTAATAAAATTCTAAGACCAAACTACTAAGAACATGTGGAAATTATATAATCAAATTAATACCAGTCTAATCATGCTAATTTTTGTATTATTGGAGAAAATCCACACATTAAATCAATAACAAGATGGATTATATTTTACCCTGATTGAGCCAATTACATATGAAAATAAATGTTTTAAATAATTGTTAATATTACCCTCTTTTCTCACCTCATTGTTTTCATTGCCACTTGAACTCTTCCTTGATGATTTATACTGAAAAATATTTAAAACACATATTTTATTTTTCCTTAGATGCGAATTTTCTAACTAGTAAATTATATATAAGGTTTATTCACATTTTGATACTTTTAAATTATCTAAATTACATGTAAATTTAAATTGTATGTAAATATCTTTAAACTGTTTAATTTCATAACCATTTTAAACAGTCCTACTACTATAATAGCTAACACAAGTAATACTTTCTACATGCAAGGCATTGTTCTAAGTACGTACATCAAGTAACATTTATTTCCTAAACCAATCTATTTCCCATTCATTCAGGTTTGCTTAGTCTTGTCTTAAATCCTCCTTTTTCTTAATCCACTATATACAAAACATCAGGTCAGTTCTTTCTGAAAAGTCTCTCAGACTTCTGAATTCTCTCAACTATTAAACTATTAGTCTATTCTAGGCCTTATTACCTCATGCTTAGTCTGCAATCTTACCATTCAAAAATGTCATTCACTTTTAAGAAACCTATTGATTTTAGGTTAAGAAATACTACATTACATGTATATATTGACTATACAATAATAGTAACAGTGATAATAGCTAACACTTATACTAGTGCTTACTATTAACATATACTTTGCACTGACTGAAGTGTCTTGTATGTATGGACCCACTTAATCTTAACAACTCTGAGGTAAATACTGTTATCTCCATTTTATACAAGGAACAGAGGTAATATGCTTAATATCACAAATGCTGGAATGTAAAAAGTGCTTTTACTAGGATCAATAATCAAGGAAATACAGTTTTGACACAAGGAATCTGGTCTCATCACTTCATGGGAAATAGATGGGGAAACAGTGGAAACAGTGTCAGACTTTATTTTGGGGGGCTCCAAAATCACTGCAGATGGTGATTGCAGCCATGAAATTAACAGACGCTTACTCCTTGGAAGAAAAGTTAAAAAAAGAGAGCATACTGAAAAGCAGAGATATTACTTTGCCAACAAAGGTCCATCTAGTCAAGGCTATGGTTTTTCCAGTGGTCATGTATGGATGTGAAAGTTGGACTGTGAAGAAAGCTGAGCACCAAAGAATTGATGCTTTTGAACTGTGGTGTTGGAGAAGACTCTTGAGAGTCCCGTGGACTGCAAGGAGATCCAACCAGTCCATTCTAAAGGAAATTAGTCCTGGGTGTTCATTGGAAGGACTGATGCTGAAGCTGAAACTCTAATACTTTGACCACTTCATGCAAAGAGCTGACTCATTGGAAAAGACTCTGATGCTGGGAGGGATTGAGGGCAGGAGGAGAAGGGGACAACAGAGAATGAGATGGCTGGATGGCATCACTGACCCGATGGACGTGAGTTTGAGTGAACTCCGGGAGATGGTGATGGACAGGGAGGCCTCGTGTGCTGCAATTCAGGGGGTCGCAAAGAGTTGGACACGACTGAGTGACTGAACTGAACTGAACTGAACTGAAAGTTCTTCTGATTCTGCCATCACAAAAATTTTCCTGCAAATCAGTGGTAGATTGACCTTTTTCAAAACACTAACTTTTCTACTGAAAAAAAAACTAACTTTCCAATTATGTCCAGATTTCTCTGCTGGCATTCAAGGTTCTATTTAATGCCCCCTTTACTTATGCAGAATTATCTTCCAAAACTGTTCGAAAAACAGCTAACCTACCTGGTAACTCATCCACAAACTGGAGGATGAACAGTATCAGGGATTATAAACATAAGACCTAAATTCCTCTACTGTCTCTCCTGTGGCTTACAAAAACTATCAGTAATCTACCAAGGTGTTCTTGGCAGCCAATCCCAGACAAAGCCTCAATACACTTTCAACCCAGTGTTCCAGATAGCCATCAAACAGAGCTGGCATGTGTGAATAAACCTATTTTCCACCCTTAAGCATGTCACTGATGGCACTTGTTCTATTTCAATAACAGAGTGACACCTGGAGAGTGAACACCAGGACCCCAAGAAAGCATCAGTCATAATACTGAAGGAGAAGAAACTCATGGATGTCAAAACAGGGGCACTGCCCAAGCTTGTTACTGCTGCAAGATTTCACCTCTAAAGGCACTGTTGAAGAGTTTCAAAAAGGTTTTCAAAAAGGTATTACAAAAAGGTTTTCAAAAAGGTTTTACAAGCATGTCACTGGAGTTTCTATGCTTACATGCTTTTCAACTACTGCCTTTCTTAAAAGGAACTCAAACATGAGCAGTTATACAAGTACCCACTGAAGAGGACACAGTCTGCATTCCTGACCATGACTACCTTTGCCCAAAAGCCCTGATCTTTACTGAATCCTTTCATATTTTAATTGAGAATTAACACCTGATAAAAGATGACTAGTAGAAAAACAAACCAAACACAAAAGAATGACATTTTAGTAAATAATAAGCTAATTAAGTCTGGAGAAATACATACAGAAATTTGTATGCAGGTCAAGAAGCAACAGTTAGAACTGGACATGGAACAACAGACTGGTTCCAAATCAGGAAAAGAGTACGTCAAGGCTGTATATTGTCACCCTGTTTATTTAACTTATATGCAGAGTACATCATGTGAAATGTCAGGCTGCATGAAGCACAAGCTGGAATCAAGATTGCCAGGAGAAATATCAATAACCTCAAATATGGAGATGACACCACCCTTATGGCAGAAAGAGAAGAACTAAAGAGTCTCTTGATGAAAGTGTAAGAGAAGAGTGAAAAAGTTGGCTTAAAGCTCAACATTCAGAAAACTAAGATCATGGCATCTGGTCCCATCACTTCATGGCAAATAGATGGGGAAACAATGGAAACAGTGACAGACTTTATTTTCTTGGGCTCCAAAATCACTACAGATGGTGACTGCTGCCATGAAATTAAAAGATGCTTGTTCCTTGGAAGAAAAGCTATGACCAACCTAGACAGCATATTAAAAACCAGAGACATTACTTTGCCAACAAAGGTCCGTCTAGTTAAAGCTATGGTTTTTCCAGTAGTCATGTATGGATGTGAGAGATGGATCATAAAGCTGAGCACTGAAGAATTGATGTTTTTGAACTGGGGTATTGGAGAAGACTCTTGAGAGTCCCTTGGACCGCAAGGAGATCCAACCAGTCAATCCTAAAGGAAATCAGTCCTGAATATTCATTGGAAGGACTGATGCTGAAGCTGAAACTCTGATACTTGGGCCATCTCATGCGAAGAAGTGACTCATTGGAAAAGACCCTGATGCTGAGAAAGATTGAAGGCAGGAGAAGGGGACGCCAGAGGATGAGATGGTTGGATGACATCACTGACTCGATGGAAATGAGTTTGAGTAAGCTCCAGGAGTTTGGTGATGGACAGGGAAGCCTGGCAAGCTGCAGTCCATGGGGTCGCAAAGAGTTGGACCCAACTGAGCGACTGGACTGAACTGAACTGAAGTCTGGAGAAGGGTATGGCAATCCACTCCAGTTCTTGTCTGGAGAATCCCATGGACAGAGGAGTCTGGTGGGCTATAGTCCATGGGGTCGCAAAGAGTTGGACACGACTGAGTGAATAACACACACACACACACACACACAAATTAATTCAGTAGCTACAATAATCCTGTGAAGGAAGATACCAAAAGAGTCATTTGAAGAAAAAATAAAAATAATAAGCTCAGAAAGATTAGGTAATTTACCAAATTTACCAAATCATTCAATTAGATATCTAAGTGAGAACTGGAACCAGAGTGGTTTGATTTCTGAGGACAAGGCTCTTAACCACTGTGCTATACTCTCATCCCTAAATCCTAAATGATTAGTAGGGATTTTTCAGGAATAAGAAAATGAGCATGCTCAGAAGGAGAGCACAAAGGACAAAAAGTTCAGCCTAGGAAAAAGTCAAAGAGTTACTAATGAGACTGTGTCAGGTAACAGAACTTAGGTAAAGATGGACATGATGCTTTCAAAAAGTCCATATTTTGTTATTGCTAATGAGGAGCCAATAAAGAATTTTAAGCCAGGGATTTCTCTACAACCTGCGAAACTAGAGAAAGTGGAACCATGAAGAAGTTATTATTAACACAACTGCCAATAAAAGAAAGAATATGGGTTCCAACACAAGCAAGGGCAGTAGATATGGAGAAGAGGTAATGAACTGGAGAAAGATGTATAGTTAGCATTCTGGTGAATAAGTAGGTGAGGAGAAAGAAAGAGAGCAAGATCAAGGAAGACTGAGGTACAGAGCTTAGAAAACTGGGTGGGTAATACTGCTATTAACTAAAATAAAGAACAGAGAGGAGGAGCAAGTTCCATGGTGGTGGGATGGGACAGGGAGACACGATGAATATGAAAAACATGGTATCCAGACAATTAGAAACACAGGTACAGAGACAAGTGAAAAAAAGTTATGAGATGTAAATTTAGACCCAGGAGAATATGAGACATCTGAAATCATAAAAGCTTCAGAGAGAGTAAGGAAAGAGGATGAGACCCTAAAAGCAAGTAGGAGAAAAATCAGAAGAAAAGTTAGCCAGGAGTATCAAAAAGAAAAAAGAAGAATCGGGGAAGGAAAATGAGGAAGAAACCAAGCAAGGGGTTTTGAGAAGAAAGAGGTCTCATCACTGTCAAACGCTAAACTGAATTTTGCCATTAGTAGGTATGTTACGCTCCAGTGAGGCTATTTCGGAGAAGGCAATGGCACCCCACTCCAGTACTCTTGCCTGGAAAATCCCATGGACGGAGGAGCCTGGTAGGCTGCAGTCCATGGAGTTGCTGAGAGTTGGATAGGACACGACTGAGCAACTTCACTTTCACTTTTCACTTTCATGCATTGGAGAAGGAAATGGCAACCCACTCCAGTGTTCTTGCCTGGAGAATCCCAGGGACAGGGGAGCTTGGTGGGCCGCTGTCTATCGGGTCGCACAGAGTCAGACATGACTGAAGCAACTTAGCAGCAGCAGCAGTAGTGAGACTATTTTAATGGAGAAATGGAAGTAAAAGCTGCACTGCAGTGAGTTAAGTGAAGTGAAAGTCGCTCAGTTGTGTCCGACTCTTTGAAACCCCATGGACTGTAGCCTGCCAGGGTCCTCTGTCCATGGAATTCTCCAGGCAAGAATACTGAAGTGGGTTGCCATTCCCTTCTCTAGGGGATCTTCCCAACCTAGGGATTGAACCCAGGTCTCCTGAATGGCAGGCAGATTCTTTATCGTCTGAGCCACCAGGGAAGTCCAAGAATAATGGAGTAGGTAGCCCATCCCTTCTCCAGGAGATCTTCGCAACCCAGGGATCAAACCAGGGTCTTCTGCATTGCAGGTGGATTCTTTACCAGCTGAGCTACCAGGAAAGCCCACAGTGAGTTAAGGAGTGATTAAAAACTGCAGATCTAGCAAAGGTAAGTTTGGTCTGCAGATCCAGCAAAGGTAAGTTTGGTCCCAGAAGAAAGCAAAGAAACAAGGCAACAGCTGTTCGGGAATCAGGGATAACGGTAGAGGTCTGAGCACATTTATAAGATGGAAGGTAAAGAGACAGGACATAGAAGAGTGAGCAGATAATTGATAAAGGAAAGAAACAGAGGATGATGCAGTCAAAAACTTGATGAGACTTGTATTATTGTTACTCGAGTACTATTCTAATTTAAAATATCCATTATACACAGAAACTTAGAAAGATACTTGTTTTGCATTACTGTACATATTTAAATATCCTAAAACTCAAATCTGAATATATACATAGATTTAAAATATTCTGTAAGTCCAAATTGTTACTAATTCACCTCAGCTGTCCTCAATTAATATTAGTTTGAAAAACTGAAGTTTCATTAATTCTAAATTCAAATACTATACAATAAAGGCCTATTTAGGAGACAAAGATTAGTTCGTTCATCTCTGAAGCTCATATTAACTTAACAGGAAAGACAGTACTTGTGCACAAACTGACTCAGAACAAATCAATTCACTTCACAAGCCCAGTTGGCTTCCCTATTCTGGTATACAGTTAAACATGGTCAGAGAAAATACACCGAAAATATTTTCCTTCATGTTAAGCCTAATTAAAATATCATACTATGTTTACAAATTAAATAGGTATTCTAAGAGTCATAATGCTTTATCACAAAAGTAACGAGATACATTTGAAGACAAATATATTTGGCATTTAAATAAATCAAATAATCCTTCATGTTGATGTATGGCAAAACCAATACAATATTGTAAAGTAATTAGCCTCTAATTAAAATAAATTTATATTAAAATAAATAAATAAAATTATGTTAAAAAACTAATTTAGCATAGTTATCTAGTGTTTTTAACTTTATTTAGAAAAGAATCATCAAATGCATTTAGAAATTTGTATTGTCATTCCTACAAGAAATGAAAGCTACTAATTTACATTGAACATTATCAAAAAAAGGTTAAATTTTCATACTTTGTTTATATACTAATACATTTCTCTAAGATTTTCTTTTTTAAGGTAATGTGTTTTCTGGAATATCCTTACTTTGAGAAATGCAGTGATTTTATTTCAGTAACAATGACGTTAAATTTTATTTACTAGAATTGTAATCTGAACAAGGGTGGCCAAGAGTCTAAAAGAGTTAACATAACTCTCCAACAATGATCTACTTACTCATATAGTTTGACCTAAATTATCTTCTTAATCACATCATCTGGCCCATTATGTTGAAACATTTTTTAATTTCATTTCAGGGGCTTACCTGAAAAACATACCTCCCCAAACCAGTCCCAGCAACTAAGAAACCAGAGAGCTAGAGTTTACACACACACATTTTCAATGAATCTCCTAAATAACAGCATCATGAATAATTTATCATGGGACACAAACAAAGAAATCCTGTGGTTCAGTCATTTATATGTGCTGGGGTAAAGGTGCACAAAAGCTCTATGTTTCACAACAAAGCAAAGTTAAAGGAGCCATCACTGAGTGAGTTTAGTGAAAATTTGATATGTATCTCTACAGTCAAGGTGAAGTCGCTCAGTCGTGTCCGACTCTTTGCAACCCTGTGGACTGTAGCCTACCAGGCTCCTCTGTCCATGGGATTCTCCAGGCAAGAATACTGGAGTGGGTTGCCATTTCCTTCTCCAGGGGATCTTTCCGACCCAGGGATCGAACCCAGGTCTCTCGCATTGGAGGCAGACGCTTTAACCTCTGAGCCACCAGGGAAGCCATCTCTATAGTAGAATACATTAAAGGCTTACTCATAAGATATAATATTGAACTTAATTTAGATATATAGTTAATCTCTATAGTAGTATACATTAACTATATATCTAAATTAAGTTCAATATTATATCTTATGAGTAAGCCTTTTGATTCCTGAGGGATAAGTGATTAAAAGAAATTTTCTTTTTGAAAGAAAGAAACTTCACAGAAATCGATGATATTTTAATCATGAAAACATTGGCTAATCTGAATAACACTTTTGACTTCACTTAGTAGTATCTCAATTTTACAGTTTTTTTAACATCTTAGGAAAAAATTGTTGACATTCAATTTTTTACACTGTCCTAACACTGACATCTTCTGACTATTGAGGAGAACTACATAATTGCTTAAAACATTTCCCAGTAATTGAAGCTTATCTTTGCACCTACTTTATTAACTATAGTAGAAATTCACATTTGTTGAATGATGATTATGGACTCTTCAAATATTATCTTATTTGATCCCTTAGCAACTTATAAAATGGTAATATTGTGGAAGGTATACTTAAGCCATAGAAAACAAAATATTAAACAAAAATTATTCTAATTAAATCAAACAACTATTTTTTAAGGTTCACTGAGGCTTCCATTAAGACTTTTATTGAGAGTTTTACTTGAGTTACAATAAATTAAAAACACAAAAGTGTTCATCCACAGTAGATCAACAGGCAGCACAGCATAGGCTGTGGGTTCAATGAACTCAGACGTTTGTTATCCTAAGTGACCTGGAGGATATTACTTAGCCTCTCTGTGCCTTAATTTGCCCATCTATAAAGTAAACATGGTAATAAACGTACTTACTCATAGGGTTGTTATAAAGATTAAATGAGTTGATATTTGTAAAGTAAGTACTTAGAACAGTGCCTGGCACTTACTAACTGCCATATATAAGTATTTTGACAAACAGAATCTGTATGCTTTTACTATACTAATGATCAAATAAATATCAAATCTCTTTTATTAGTTAAAAATATTAAAATTTATACCACATCATCAGTTATTCATCAAGTTTTATCTGTTAACAAATTTCCTTTAGTGCCTTTATTCAAGTTCCATAAACAAAAAGAGGGGACTTTAAATTAATAAATGCCAAAATGTAAATATAACTACAGATTTGTAAAGGGTATTGACCAGGGTTCTATCTAGAATGTCTTTCCCTTTTTCCTTGTGTCTTTTATTTCTTCATTATCTCTCATATTGACCAGGTAACATGAGGCTCATTAAAAGGATCCAGCAGTTATTTGTTGACAGCATAAACTTACACAGACTAAGACATATAACATTTTTGTTTTGGGCATATGATACTACTTCCAAATATATGTTACACATCCATAAAAAGAAAACTGATCAATGTGCATAGAGATTCACTTTTATCAAACTGATAACAGCATGAAATAAGAACTACGTACTTATATATGTATTTATTATTAGACAAAATTAGGTTTGGGGAAACAGAAAAAGTTCACAAAGACAACAAAATTTGCTGAATAGAGCAGGAACTTCTTTTCACTGTTCATTTGAATCAGAAATCCCAAAAACAAATTCAAGAGTACTCCAATTCTAATGACTGGTCACTACAATACAGCAGACCTGAATCTCAAATAGACAAAAAATATTACAATGTTTACGAAGGTGTATGCAATGAAATTTCATTAAAATTCTGCTAACTAGAAATTTGAGATAATTCAGATGGCCCGAGCCTTTAATTGAGCCAAGACGAAACATCATCCTAAGAAATATATTAAGGTAATAAGAAAATGGGGGAGAGGCTTTTTAGGATAATATAAATAGCATTTATTTACATTGAAACAGTTAAACGCTAATTGTGAAAATGTGTCAACTCTTCATTGAAACAAACTGAATGAAAGACCTTTTTTAGGCAATTCTTTTAAAACATTATTAGATATTGCTACAACAATCAGTGTAGTAAACATTCATATTTCTTGTAAAGTATCTGGCAAATCACAATTCACTCTGATCTACTCTTAATTATTTTGAATTGCTGAAATTTTATGGAAATAACTGGATCATATAATTATACCACATGCATGTAGGAAATCAAGATAACACATTTACTATATGTAACTGGAGAGTTATATTCTGTCATATTAATGTAAAACAAAATGGATAAAATCAAAGCTAATAATTACAAAGTACATTTTATAACTGAATAAAGTACCTTAAAATATTCTTTTCTAATCTGTTTGCTCCGCCTCCTTTCTTCACTCTGCCAGATTATCGGGTGGGATTCTGGCCATTGCTGCTCGTCTGTTTGATCCTTTTGATTTTCTAAGGGCTGTAAAAAGATAATTTCTTTTAATGAGATAAATGATAAAAAAATATTAGATATAACAGCAATTTAATTTCTTACCTGCCATATGAGGGGTGATAATGGTGAATTAACTTCATCTGCTGAGACACTGAAAAATTAAAAATGCCTTAATATTTAAAATATTTAGAATGTATACCTTAAGTATACATTATTAACATTATAAACTTATCAGTTTTTTCTTTTTACCAGAAATCTAAAGAATTTACCCATGCCTATGCTTTGAACTAATAACATAAAACTTTCACAAAATGTATTCAATTCCGAATAACTTATGCTCCTTTAAAAACCATCAAAATGCATTTATTATTTAATCACACCCTATGCATAGAGCATTTCAGCTCTTTTGGGCTCAAAAGTAATGCCGTATCTAGAGACATATAGTCAAAATATATTATAGGATATTTATAATATTAATTCATTAAAGTGAAAGTGAAGTCGCTCAGTCATGTCCGACTCTTTCCGACCACATGGACTGTAGCCTATCAGGCTATTCCGTCCATGGGATTTTCCAGGAAAAAGTGCTGGAATGGATTGCCATTTCCTTCTCCAGGGGATCTTCCCGACCCAGGAATCGAACCCATGTCTCCCACACTGCAGGCAGATGCTTTACCATCTGAGCCACCAGGGAAGCTCCCAAATCTCTCCTATTAATTCATTACCAAAAACTAAAAAAAATAATAATAATACAATTTCTTTAGATGATCTGCATGAAACTTCAAGTGACCTAATATAATTGGAGTTCAAAAGAACTCCAGTTGAGCCCAAAAGAAATGTAGTATCTAGAGACATATAGTCAAAAAATATTATAGGATATTTATTATATTAATTCATTACCAAAAACTAAAAAAAAAAATGCAATTTCTTTAGATGATCTGCATGAAACTTCAAGTGACCTAATATAACTGGAGTTCCAAAATAATATATGCTATGTGATAGGAAAGATGAAGATAAATAAAGACTTCAAATTTTCAAATTTCATGAAAACAATGAACACACAAATTTGAGAAGCACTATGAACTCCAAGCAAAAAAAAAAGAAAATGAAGAATACTACAATAAGATACATCACAATTAAATTAAAAGCAAATGATAAAGATAAAATCTAAAAAACAGCCAGAGAAAAAAATACACATTAGGTTCAGTGAACTGACAAGAGAGTTCTCACAGGAAACAGCGCAATCCAGAAGATAGGAGAAAAACCTCTTTAACGTACCAAAAGAAAATGAAATTAACAAATGAGAATTTTATACTAGCAAAGATATTTCAAAAATGAAAGTGAAATACTTTTTTTTTGGCCACACCACGTGGCTTATGGGATCTTAATTCCCTGACCAGGGGTTGAACCCAGCACCGCAGCAGTGAAAGCACCAAGTTCTAACCACTGGACCACCAGGGAATTTCCAAGACTTTTTAAAACATTACAGAAACTGAAGGATTCAACATCAGCAGACCAGCAGGAAAAGTAATGTGATAATAGTTCTTTCAGATAGAAGGAAAATGATATACATGGAAATACGGAGCTACACAAAGGAACAAAGGCTACTGGAGATGGTAACTAAAGGGGTAAAGATAGAAGACATTATTCTGATTAAATCTCTTTAAAGAAACAATTGACTATTTAAAGCAAGAATAATAACCACGTAATATCCCACATCTGAGGTCAGGGGTGGCGGCCGAGAGGAGATACCCTGTGTCCAAGGTCAGGGGCGATGGCCATGCGTGCCAGGCTGCGACGGCACAGGAGTGGCCAAGAAGAGCTACGCGTGTCTGAGGTCAGGGGCAGCGGCCGGGAAGAGCTACCTCCTGCCCGAGGCCAGGGGCAGCAGCCAAGAAGAGCTACACCATGCCAAAAGTCAGGGGCGGTGGCCAAGAGGAGCAACCCTACGTCCAAGGAGCAGTGGCTGCGCAGGCGTAGGAGGGCCGAGGAGCTACTCCACGTTCAAGGTCAGGAGGGGCAGCGGTGAGGAGATACCCCTCGCCCAAGGTAAGGAGCAGTGGCTGCACTTTGCTGGAGCAGCAGTGAAGAGATACCCCACGTCCAAGGTAAGAGAAACCCAAGTAAGTCGGTAGGTGTTGCAAGAGGGCATCAGAGGGCAGACACACTGAAACCATACTCACAGAAAACTAGTCAATCTGATCACACTAGGACCACAGCCTTGTCTAACTCAATGAAACTAAGCCATGCCCTGGGGGGCCACTCAAGATGGGCGGGTCATGGTGGAGAGGTCTGACAGAATGTGGTCCACTGGAGAAGGGAATGGCAAACCACTTCAGTATTCTTGCCTTGAGAACCCCATGAACGGAATGAAAAGGCAAAATGATAGGATACTGAAAGAGGAATTCCCCAGGTCAGTAGGTGTCCAATATGCTACTGGAGATCAGTGGAGAAATAACTCCAGAAAGAATGAAGGGATGGAGCCAAAACAAAAACAATACCCAGTTGTGGATGTGACTGGTGAGAGAAGCAAGGTCTGATGCTGTAAAGAGCAATATTGCATAGGAATCTGGAATGACAGGTCCATGAATCAAGGCAAATTGGAAGCGGTCAAACAGGAGATGGCAAGAGAAAACATCGACATTCTAGGAATCAGTGAACTAAAATGGACGGGAAAGGTGAATTTAACTCAGATGACCATTATATCTACTACTCTGGGCAGGAATCCCTCAGAAGAAATGGAGTAGCCATCATGGTCAACAAAAGAGTCCGAAATGCAGTACTTGGATGCAATCTCAAAAACAACAGAATGATCTCTGTTCATTTCCAAGGCAAACCATTCAATATCATGGTAATCCAAGTCTATGCCCCAATCAGTAATGCTGAAGAAACTGAAGTTGAACGGTTCTATGAAGACCTACAAGACCTTTTAGAACTAACACCCAAAAAAGATGTCCTTTTCATTATAGGGGACTGGAATGCAAAGTAGGAAGTCAAGAAACACCTGGAGTAACAGGCAAATTTGGTCCTGGAATATGGAATGAAGCAGGGCAAGGCTAATAGAGTTTTCCCAAGAGAACGCACTGGTCATAGCAAACACCCTCTTCCAACAACACAAGACAAGACTCTGCACATGGACATCACCAGATGGTCAACACCAAAATAAGACTGATTATATTCTTTGCAGCCAAAGATGGAGAGGCTCTATACAGTCAGCAAAAACAAGACCAGGAGCTGACTGTGGCTCAGATCATGAACTCCTTATTGCCAAATTCAGACTTAAATTGAAGCACGTAGGGAAAACCACTAGACCATTCAGGTATGACCTAAATCAAATTCCTTATGATTATACAGTGGAAGTGAGAAATAGATTTAAGGGCCTAGATCTGATAGAGTGCCTGATGAAGTATGGAATGAGGTTCGTGACATTGTACAGAGACAGGGATCAAGACCATCCCCATGGAAAAGAAATGCAAAAAAGCAAAATGGCTGTCTGGGGAAGCCTTACAAATAGCTGTGAAAAGAAGAGACGTGAAAAGCAAAGGAGAAAAGGAAAGATATAAGCATCTGAATGCAGAGTTCCAAAGAATACCAAGAAGAGATAAGAAAGCCTTCTTCAGCAATCAATGCAAAGAAATAGAGGAAAACAACAGAATTGGAAAGACTAGAGATCTCTTCAAGAAAATTAGAGATACCAAGGGAACATGTCATGCAAAGATGCACTCGATAAAGAACAGAAATGGTATGCACCTAACACAAGCAGAAGATATTAAGAAGAGGTGGCAAGAATTCACAGAAGAACTGTGATATTTTCATGACCTGGATAATCATGATGGTGTTGTCACTCACCTAGAGCCAAACATCCTGGAATGAGAAGTCAAGGTGTGACTTAGAAAGCATCACTACGAACAAAGCTAGTGGAGGTGATGGAATTCCAGCTGAGCTATTTCAAATCCTGAAAGATGATGCTGTGAAAGTGCTGCAGTCAATGTGCCAGCAAATTTGGAAAACTGAGCAGTGGCCACACGTCTGGAAAAGGTCAGTTTTCATTCCAATCCCAAAGAAAGGCAATACCAAAGAATGCTCAAACTATCATACAATTACACTCATCTCACACGCTAGAGAAGTAATGCTCAAAATTCTCCAAGCCAGGCTTCAGCAATATGTGAACCGTGAACTTCCAGATGTTCAAGCTGGTTTTAGAAAAGGCAGAGGAACCAGAGATCAAATTGCCAACATCCACTGGATCATGGAAAAAGCAAGAGAGTTCCAGAAAAACATCTATTTCTGCTTTATTGACTATGCCAAAGGCTTTGACTGTGTGGATCACAATAAACTGTGGAAAATTCTGAGAGAGATGGGAATACCAGACCACCTGATCTGCCTCTTGAGAAACTTAGATGCAGGTCAGGAAGCAACAGTTAGAACTGGACATGGAACAACCAACTGGTTCCAAATAGGAAAAGGAGTATGTCAAGGCTGTATATTGTCACCCTGCTTATTTAAGTTCTATGCAGAGTACATCATGAGAAACGCTGGGCTGGAAGAAGCACAAGCTGGAATCAAGATTGCCGGGAGAAATATCAATAACCTCAGATATGCAGATGACACCACCCTTATGGCAGAAAGTGAAGAGGAACTAAAAAGCCTCTTGATGAAAGTGAAAGAGGAGAGTAAAAAAGTTGGCTTAAAGCTCAACATTCAGAAAACAAAGATCACTGCATCTGGTCCCATCACTTCATGGGAAATAGATGGGGAAACAGTGGAAACAGTGACAGACTCTATTTTTTGGGGCTCCAGGGTCACTGCGGATAGTGATTGCAGCCATGAAATTAAAAGACACTTACTCCTTGGAAGGAAAGTTATGACCAACCTAGATAGCTTATTGAAAAGCAGAGACATTACTTTGGCAACAAAGGTCCGTCTAGTCAAGGCTATGGTTTTTCCAGTAGTTATGTATGAATGTGAGAGTTGGACTGTGAAGAAAGCTGAGCACCAACGAATTGATGCTTTTGAACTGTGGTGTTGGAGAAGAAGACTCTTGAGAGTCCCATGGGCTGCAAGGAGATCCAACCAGTCTGTTCTAAAGGAGATCAGTCCTAGGTGGTTTTGGAAGGAATGATGCTGAAGCTGAAACTCCAGTACTTTGGCCACCTCATGTGAAGAGTTGACTCATTGGAAAAGACTCTGATGCTGGGAGGGTTTGGGGGCAGGAGGAAAAGGGGACAACAGAGGATGAGATGGCTGGATGGCATCACCAACTCGATGGATGTGAGTTTGAGTGAAGTCCGGGAGTTGATGATGAACAGGGAGGCCTGGCATGCTGCGATTCTTGGGTTCACAAAGAGTGGGACACAACTGAGTAACTGAACTGAACTGAACTGATGTTAACACAAATGTAAAACATATGGCAACAATATTGCAAAGGCCAGGAGGGAAGAAATAGAAGTATACTCTTGTTCTTATCCAATATATATATGCATAATAGCACTTAAAGGTAGACTGTCATAAATTACATATACTTTAAACCCTAAAACAATCACTAACATAACAACTAGTTATGTCTAATAAGCCCACAACAGAGATAAATAGGAATTTCAAAATATAATTCAAAAGACAGGAGAAAAAGATGGAAGATATCTAAAAATAATGCATAAGACAAAAATTAAACACCTAATAATACAGTAGACTTAAATCCATTAATACAAGTAGTTTCAATTAAATATTAAAAATCCTAAGAGTGCAATTAAAAATCAGATTGTCAGATTTGATAGAAAAGATACTACCATATGCTAACAATAAGAAACTGCCTTTCTCCATAAAGACACAAATAGGTTAAATGTAAAAGGAAGAAGAAAGATATATCATATAAACACTAAGAAAGAAATTAAACTAGAAGAAAGCTGAGGTGACTATATAATATCAGGGAAGTATACTTCAGAGCAAAGAAATCAACCAGGGGACTTCCCTGGTGGTCCAATGGTTAAGAGTCTGTGCATCCTTTGAAGCGTGCATGGGTTTAATCCCTGATTGAGGAACTAAGACCCTGTACACCACACACAAAAACGCCACCCTAACCAGGAATATTTAAAAAGTCATTTTATAATGACAAAGATGTAAATTCACCAAAAGGACATTATAATCCTAAACATTTATGTATTTAATAACAGCTTTAGAATATATGAAGAAAAATGAAAGAACTTTAAAGAGCAAGACAAATCCTCAGTGTTGGAAATTTCAAATAGTCTCCTCTTAGTAACTGATAAAAACAACACTGTAATGCACCCAGGTGGTGGTGGGGTGGTGAAGACAAACAATGAACAAATAAAGAAGTCTGAGATGTAAATAATAAAGTACTGAGAATGTCAGATGGTAAAAAGGTATATATTTACAATGTCAGACAGTACTAAGTTCTGTGGAGAAAAGTAAAGCAGGGTATGCAAAAAGGGAAGAAGGAATGGGGAAGGGATGCTCTTTTATCTAAGTTGTCCAGGGAATCTCTTGCTGAAGCAATGAAAGTTGAGCAGAAACGTAAAGACAAGGGAATAAGCCATATGATTTTCTGAGAGGAAATCATTTCAATAGAGGCAAAAGCTTTGAGAGGGTGGGAAACCTGGTGTATTGCGAGTCAACAAGGAGGCCAGCACAACTAGAGAAGGACTAACAAGCAGGAAGAACAAGGCAAGAGGAACACAGTAGGGAGCCAAATAATGCAGAGGTTCACAAGTCCTTAAAGGACCCTGGTTTTTATTCTGAATGAAATGAGAGATCATTAGAAAATTCTGAAGAATGACATGATGTAACTTACATTTTAAAAATATCAAACTGATTCTTCTTTTTTTTTTAATTGAAAACAGACTAGAGAAAAGCAAAGATGGAAAGGAGACTTGATAGAAGGCTGTTAGAACTGAAATAAGAGATTTCTAGGGCTGGGGTGATACGTGTGGGAGTGGTAAGACATGATCAGATTCTGGGCATATTTTGAAGGTTGAGTCAACAGGAGGTGCTAAAGGATTAGTTATGGAATGTGAGAGAAAGTGACAAGTTACAGATAACTCTGAGGTCTTTGAGCTGAGCAACTATTAATAGAAGGATGGAGCTGACATTTTCTGAAATGGGGAAAAATGCAAGAAGAGTTAAGATTTGAGGGACAAAATGAATGATTAAAAGTGCTATTTGGGAAGGTTAAGTCTCAAATGCATCATACATCCTAGTGGAGCTGTTGAGTAGGTAACAGGCAATGCAACTCTGCTGTGTGTGTGTATGTATATACATACATATGTACACAGAAATACACATGCACATGCAAATGTTCATGCATATATATAGAAAACTGGTTTAAGGGGAAAATACCAAAATATTAAGACTTGTCATCTCTGGGGAGTAGGATAACAGATGATTCTTTTTTTCCTTTATGACAAAATTTTCCTATTTTTAAACAATAAAGCTACATTATTCTTATAAACAGGAAAAAACTAAAATTTTGTTTTGTTTTTAAAGAAGAAATTAGGTGACTGTTCTGAAAATGAGAAAAGTGACAGTAAGAGTTCCGTAAAGAAAAGGTCAAGATTGAAAATCACCATTTTGAAGTTTGGGTAATTGGGGCTTTTTCAAGAGAATGTTAGGAACCTGGTGAAAAAGCTTAAGATAGAAATGCAGGAAACTGACAATGTATGGAAAAAAGTACTACAATACTGTAAAGTAATTAGCCTCCAATTAAACTAAATTAAAAAAAAGAAAGAAACTGAGAAGGAAGGTAATAACAGAAACTTCAAGGACAAAAACATGTAAGATAAAGAATCAGTATTCAAAAAGGGAGAGAGTGGGTTAAATTCAGTTTAATGCAGAAGATATAGGAGATGAGGGCTCAATCCCTGGGTCAGGAAGATCTCCTGGAGGAAGAAATGGCAATCCATTCCAGCATTCTTGCCAGAAGAACCCCATGGACAGAGGAGCCTGGACATGACTGAGTGACTGAGCACACACATGCACACAAGTGAAATTTGAGACAGCTGAATGTTTCTCGATTTGGGTATAAAAAGTTATCTTATGCCTGAACTGAATTCTAAAAGCCTAAGTGAAAAATGGAAGAAGAAGGGGAAATTCCAGCAGAAACAGCAGGACACAGAACACAGAGATGTGAAATCATGTTGGAATAAAGGAAGGAGCACTACGGTTCCTAGCTGTAAAAGGTGCCAGTGCCAGAGTACACAGGCTGAGGCTTTCAAGCTAGGCAGAAACTCACTTCAATCTTATGGGTTAAGCCAAACCTTTTAAGCGTTATCCTAAAAGTTAGAAAAAGAAGATTAATAACTTGGAAACACATAGTCAGGCCTGTACTTTAGAACCATCACTCTTACACCATTAGCACAGAAAACAAATTTAAAGGTAGGCCAAACTTGAGAAACAAGGTTTGGCTGCGAACTGTTGCAGTAGTCCAGGCAGAAAAGACAGGGCCTGAGCCAACATAACTGCAACAGGAATGGAGAGGTTGAGACAGATGCAAATAATGTTAAGAAGCTAAGATGCAAATAATGTTAAGAAGCTAAAGTTTTCTGTGACTGACTGGATTGGGAAGAATGTGTAAGAGAAAGCAATTTCCAATGATTCCAAAGTTGACTATATAAACAGTGGCACATTCACTCAAGGTGCACTATATAGGAGAAGAAATAGATTTGGGAAAAGTAAGTCTAGTTTGGATTGTAAGGTAGTTTGGAAAAGACATCAATGAAATGTATGCATCTGGAGAAAGCAAGCTGTTCTTGTTTCCAAACATTAAAAGTTGAGGTTCTGAGGCCAGACATCCTGGGTTTAAATTCTCACTATACCATTTACTAGCTGTGTGACCCTGAAAAGCTATGGCAATTTCTGAGCCTCAGTTTCTCACCTATAAAATGGGGATGACAATAGCAACAACTTCGTAAGTTATTATGAGGATTAAATGAGATCATACAGCTAAAGCACTAAGAAGAGTATACATACAACAACCATTTAACAAATGTTAATTCTCTCTCTGTGTTATTCTGTACCCATACCCTAGCCTTCAACTTTTATATTCCCACAGGAATAACTCAGAAGTTGAGGTTGGTGCAAATTTTCAAACCAACAAAAAGAATAAATAGAAACTTTCAAGGTTTTCTAGTTCTCCGGAATTCATATACCTGGATTTAGACTATGTATTCATACAGAAGAAGTAAATAAAACCTAATTAAAAATAAGTTAAAAAGTGAACTATAACATAGAGAACAAATACAATCAATGATAATACATTGTTCCTGACCATAACAGTAATACAATAAATGTCTGCTAAATGGATAAATATTGAGAACAAGAGGAGAAGGAGGTGAGAGAATGAGATGGTTGGATAGTGTCATCAACACAATGGACACAAGTCTGAGCAAACTCAGGAAGATCGTGAAGGACAGGAAAGCCTGGTGTAGTGCAGTTCATAGCATTTCAAAGAGTAGGACATAGCGATTGAACAACAACAATAAATGGATAAATGATTCTGTCATCAAAACAAAATGCAGGTATGAGCACAAAAAGTTTAAGTTGGCATTCTTGCATTTGTTTACATCAAAAGTCAATTTAACTTGTGTTGTAAGTACATTAAAAAAACATTTTAAAAGCCATTTCTTCAACTTATCTCATTATATTAAATTGATATCAATTATTCTATTAAAGCCTACATATAGGAACATTACTGTCAAATGATCAACTCTCATTATATAATATTAACCATAAGAACTAAGATATTTTTATACCTCTTTTCGCATTCCATAGTTTGTTTTGGCTTGTTTCTTATGACATAAGTTGAATGATTAAGAATCCTAGAAATAAATCAGCACATTAATTTCATAATATATTAAAGAGAAGAGTATATATACATGATATAAAAATGTTGATAATAAACTGCATCTGGTCCATGAAGATCTTTGCTAGAAAACAATATTTAAATATTATTTAGATCAGATGCCCATAAGTTCACTGGCTATTATGAAGGAATGAAGCTCACCAATTCTTCCATGCATTTTCTTTTATAAAACCTTTTTCGAGGCTTGGATATTTTCCAGCCATGTTATTTTCCTGTGCATATCTAACTTTTAGCTGAGATAGAAAATAAAGAGATGCAGATTGTTTAAGTATCATCATAACTGATTTCATTTTTCCCAGCATAGCAAATGATACAGCCATGTAGATGTAATAAACAATCATTTTGCCAAACAATAAACCTTAATTCCAAATGCAAAGCCAGTGCTAAAGTTCAATTCTTTAAAAAAATCCACAAGTCTATAAAACTTTTAATAATTGAATGAAACAATATATTTGAAGAAAATCAAAAAAAGAAAGAAAAATAGTGATAAACCATTACATGAGAGAACCATTTGTTCATAATTTTATATAATTCTAAGTATTGATCTCAAAGTCAAAAGCAATGAACAATAATCTATCTTTAATATAAGTAACTAATATATTTGAATTAATATTTATTTACTATAGATATGTTAATTTTCAATTTTAAAGTTTAGTTTTATAAGAAGTAGAATATCTGCCTTTTATTCAAAATAATATAATCAGATGTCAACTATCAAAAGAATACAGAGAAGAAGAGAATTTCAAATTAAAGATGCATATTGACTATTAAAATATATAATGAAATAAATATGTTCGTAATTCCAGAAAGATGGTTTCATAAAGAAACCAATTTCCATTACCCCAGTTTTTTCTCACTAGCTAAGATCTAGTAGAGCCTCAACAGGAGGAAGCTACAGTGAGAGGCAAATGACCAGTATCACACACAAAGCAGTGTAGCTTTGCACCTAGTAATTTCTAGATTACTGACACCTTTATCCTTCTTTGTGTGGACAGGCACTAAAATTGTATCGAATCCCCAAATGCAGAGGAATTTAGATAATAAAATATCTAAGAACATCAGGAAAAAATACATCATTAAAGAGTAATTTTTTAAAAAGGAAGTGAATCCTAAGAATTCTCTTCACATGGAAAAATATTTTTTCTGTTTCTTTAGTTCTGTGTATGAAATGATGGATGTTCACTAAACTGCTTATGATAATGATTTCATGATTTATGGAAGTCAAATCATTATACCAAACACCTTATACAAGGCTGCATGTTAATTACATCTCGATAAAACTGAAAGAGTAAAAAATTGATTTAAAAAGGAAATGTATCCTTTTTAGCACTGCAAAGTATCCTTGGAGAGGGTGAGGGTCAGAATTATTCCCTTGGAAGGGGGCGTCAAACTACAATGCCCTCCACTGCAGTAAATTCGGAATTCTCCCCACACCACACACACTAGTGTTGTGACTACTGATGTGCATGAGTCACATCAGAGGAGAAAGAAAAATGTTGAGCTCTACTTACTGATAAAATATATTTTATATTGAAAATTCTCTGAAAAATTTTACTCTGTACATTGATATTTAATGTTTTACTGTGTGATACTCAAGAGTCAAAATAAATGTTTGTTTTATCTAAATATCTATTCTAGATTATTAAAACACTTCCATAATCCAGGTACCAATACTGAATTTTAGGTAGAAGAGTATATATATAATTCAGCTGCATCAACCTGGCCACTTAATACTTAAGGTGTCCACAAACTCTAGATACCTTGATGCACGTCCTGCTGCTCTGGTCCTCTGGAAGAATTTTTCACTGAATGATGCTCTATAACATAAAGGCCTCCGTCTGTATTCATATTTCACGTACATCAACCAAACCAAAAGATGGAAGAAGTAAGATGTTTTGGGAGAGGATAGGGAAGTCATTAGTAAAGCAAGCAGAAAAGAAAGAATGGATAGATTTTAAGGGTTGAGAGAACTACCTAATTAGTTATAACAAGCTAGAAGTTAACATGATGCTCCTCAAATTAAGAGTTCATATGATCAGAAAAAGAAAAAAAAATCACATGAAAAAGTAATGTACATAATTTCTATAATTCAAAACTAAAATACTAAACTGCTCAAAATCTGATTTTGCTTTACATGATCCGTAATTAATTATACTTCAATATAACTTTTCATAATTACTTTTTAAAATTGAACTGTATTACATAGTACTCAGAAGTACATCTTTCCACAGTAAGTAAAAACTCTCAGGACACACATAAAAGCAAATCAAATACTTATTAAAAGTAAATATGTATTAGAAAATACTACAGAATAAGCTAACAGGAATGAACATGCTATGCGGAACCAATCAACTGAAGCTATTCATTGCAAAAGTCTTCATATAATCGTTTCTTTAGCATGAAAATTAAATTTTAAGAAGCCAGCTAAACATTTACTTAATAAGCCACACAGTAAGAAAATCAGTATAAGAAAGAGCAGCAGCCACTTCTCTAATACTAAGATACCCACTTCTCTAATACTAAGATACATAAGTAGAGTTGGTGGAAATTTGAAGAATTGGCTAAATAATTTACAGAGCAATATTATTTTAAGATAATAGTTTTTTATTTAACTTCCAAAATTATAGTAAAAATAAAATTTTTATTTGTGGAACAACTATTTTAATATAGACAAGGTCACTGACTCAAGGGGACTTCAATACACTCAAATACAAGTAAAAATAATCCAATCTTTTAAGAAAGAGGATAAAGATTAGCTTTTAAAAATTTAACAATAAACTGTCAATATAAAGTAGTTTAATATATGCATCTCAATTAGACAAAGAAGGGCAGTCTTCTAAATAACTAGGCTTCAGACTTTGAACACTTAGGATTTATCTACTTGATGGTTTATTTGGTGATCTCTTTTCCCACCCTTTTTGATTACTAATTCTGTGCAACATTCTCTTGTTATTTTCCTAGGATAGTTCCATCTACCAAGTACTAGTATAAACCTTATTAAAGAAATTACATATATCTCTTAAAAAAAACAGTGTAAACTAAAGTGGCAAAGCTGCTCTAAGAAAGTCATCACTGAACTCAACATAAGCTGTTTTTAAATTCCCTCTAATTTTGAAACAATGGCTGGCTTCTTTTAGATTTAGCTGAGAGTTAACACTGCATTTACTTTCCATTAATAGCTAGCTAAGAACAGCTAAATAGCAAGCATACAGTCAAAGTAGAAATCCTAAGTGGTACTTCTTGCTATACAAGAATAATCTTACCCCAGATAAATTATTTTAAATCAATACTACCAATAAATAAACAAAAATATTGTAATGATTATATTAAAACTTAAAAAGAAATATTAAAACTTCTGGTTGATTTGCAATTTTAAATAGCATTTCAGATTCTTCATCTAATAAAGCTAGAATCTAAAATGATACTTTGTGAAAGGGGAAATCTACAACCAGAGAAGGTATAAAAACTCAAATCCTCTAAGGAATATATTCTTTTAAAAGATTACTTTTGTCTTTTAGACTAACTCAAATTTATGTGTTGTAACAGTAAACAACAATTTAATTATCTAAATCTAAGAGATATAAGCAATAGCAGGATATTTTAGAAGGAAGGATGATATGATTTAATGGAGAAAATAATAGATTCAGCATAAGATAATTCTGAGCCCAGTTTAAGTTTAGCCATGAACAGAATTGGTTAGGGATGTAAATTGTCTATAGATTACACATTTTAAAAGTAAAATATACTCCTTACTTTATGTCCAGATATCATAAAATTTTAATGCCTTCAAAAATTAGACATAATTATAATATTAATGTCACTGATTATTAATCCAAAAAGCTCTTATATTTATATGCACTAACATCTGAAAAGGAATAGAGAAACAGTTCAGAGAAAGAAATTAATTTTGCATAAATTTCAAAAATAACAAAAATTATGTACAGAGAACATATTAACTAAGTTAATGGTTCATACTAGCTTTAAATTTGATCTCATTTTCAAGTAATTAACCAGTAACAGTATTAACAAATACCTACTATGTACAAGGCAGAGCTAGGTACTGCTTTGTACTTATTACAAACTATCAAAAACCAAGACCTATGAAACATCATTTGATATGTTTAGGTTGAAAGAGTAATTTAAGCGAGAGGGATAGATGTAAAACTATATAATAGGAGAAAACTGAAAATATAGAAATGATATATATGGCTATATTAAAATCTAAAATTATACACTCAAATGCAATTCTGGACATGAGGGAAATACATATTGTTGTGGGTTCTTATAAAATCAATATTCTCTGTTCATAATGATAAATGTAATTTTTTCACCTGCCAAGTAGGGGAGGTAGAAAACTTAACTACTTTATAAGCTACATAGAGCAGGTGGTGGCTTGCTTCATCATACCTCTTAAACCAACGGGGCCATCAATACTTTAATTTTACTGAAGGGGGGAAAATACATACAACCTCATAAGTAGTCAATTTTTGAAAAGGCCCATTAGAAATGAAACACAGGAAAGATTAAAAGATAAGCTTCAAAAAGGATGACAGAAAAGCATGACAGAAAGTTATGACAGAAGAAAAATGTCAATTGGGAATGAGGATCCATTAGATATAGAAGGGATAAAGATATTTTCTAGTATGGTTTTTAATTCTATAAATGTAGTAGCAGTGCAAAAAGAGATACATAGTGGTCATTTTAAAAACTATTATAGTGGCCCCTAATACCACATATCAGTCACTGAATAAGTTTTAATAGTAATTATTTTTCAAAACATCTTTAAGCAAATGCCAACATACTTTTTTAAACATCCTAAAACATGGTCCTGTGATCCATAAACATTTATTGCTATGAATATGTAAAAAACATAACAGTTATCCAAGTTAAATGCACCAAAATTATTCTTTTAATTTTCTTAAAACAAACAAACAAAATCTCAATTCTGCTTTATGATTTCAAAATTATTAACATAAATGTAGCACTCTCAGTACATGAAGATGGCAATAACAGCCAACCCTCAGCAGCACGCAGAACCTTCTCTGCATAAAAAATAGACTTGCACTGATTTTATACGCATTAACACAAGGTCCTGCTCATTGCCAATAACATGCCTAGCCAGAGGGAGAAATGCTCCTTGACCAAGACACAGACTAAAGTGAACCTGTGATTCTCAAACTGTCACACTGATTTAATCAGTGATTATATAATTCAATTTTAAGGAGTTTACACATATCCTGAGTAACTCAAAATCAGATAAAAAGCACACTATATACTTGTGACATGTACTTAGAAAAAATGCTTATAACATATAATGCTATTATTAGCTAACATGAATATCAATTATTATTATTTAGTACAAAGGAATAAAAAAGATACTTAAGCAATAAACAGAATGACTATATGAGTATAAATTATTCTGTTAATTATATATGTAATTTTATATTTCTTTCCTAAGTATTTCCTATTGTCTTTTAGTAGATGGTCTTCTTGTTTACTGTTTATTTGACAATCTTTAAATATAAAATTTAATGATTATAAAATTTTCCCATATAAATCTCATTACTGAAAAAAATACCTGTTCTTCTGCTCTTGCTGCAATAACTGAACGGCTATTTTCCTCAAATCAGTTACTTCCTTCAAACCATCATCCTCTTCCTCAGCAAGTAGTTGTTCTTTCCCAAGTCTGAAAGGTAACATAAACGTGATTATCCAAAGAGTAAGGCAGATGATATTTTATGCCAGCTTTCAGATGGAGAAACCATTTTTTGTTTTTACTAGCACGTGAAATGTTCTTTTATTTAAAATGTTAAAATAAGAAATAAAGAATATTGAAGGAATATAAAAACATATTAATATCTATCCTCTCTACTCAATAGGAAATGTCACATTCTGGTTATATTAATATAATTAATGGCTAACAAAGTAAACTGCATTACCATTTTGTAATTTCTGAAATGTGAAATGGCCACAGTAAAACAATGCATATTCCCCATCTTGAGTATAATAAGGACCACAGAGCTCTATTTGGCCTATCTTTAGAAAAAAATAGAAACCGTTATGAAAATTTTTTATTTTATCAAACCACTCTGCTTTTATCAGTTCATTTATTTTGATTTTTAAAATCTCTGTATAAAATGTTTAAGTTGTAGAAACGCAAAATAGATTCAGATAAGATTGGAAAATTTGCCCAAAAACTTCATTAAAATATATGTATCTTTTTTGTCATTTAAAAAGAACAAAGAAATTTTAAAACTGTTCTCTAAACTCTAGTAATTTTATCCCAAAGGCATTTCATTTATAAAATGCTGTCAGTGACTTCCCTGGCAGTCCAGTGGTTAAAACTCTACACTTTCACTGAAGAGGACACAGATTCAATCCTTGGTGGGGAAACTAAGATCATGCATGCTGCATGGTAAGGTAAGTAAGTAAGTAAATAAACAAATAATGGTATCAAACCTAAGACTCTGTATCTTTACCATATCGTGCATGCTACTGGAGTCTCTCAAGGTAAGACAACTGTCTTCATGCAATAACATGAGAAAGTAAGAGAAAGATGAAACACAAAGAGTAAAGCAAAGCACTGTATCTCCTTACGGGGCACCAGAGATGATTGATTAATGACTATTAAAAAGTTACCAATGAGGTCATTTGAGGGAAGCACAATACAGAGAAAAGAGAAAAACGTGGGGATCAGAGAGCTAGACACACACCCAAGGTTCTAGTGGACACTAGCTAAGTGGTTTTAGAGAAGAAACACCTTCCTTATCTGTAAAAATGTGGACAATATCTACCCTGTAGGATTTAGTGACAGAGAAGGCAATGGCAACCCATATCAGTACTCTTGCCTGGAAAATCCCATGGACGGAGGAGCCTGGTGGGCTGCCATCTATGGGGTCACACAGAGCGGACACGACTGACGCGACTCAGCAGCAGCAGCAGGATTTAGTGAAGATTAAGTAAGAAACTCCAAAAGAGGAACTCCCCAGGTCATTAGGTGCCCAATATGCTACTGGAGATCAGTGTAGAAATAACTCCAGAAAGAATGAAGGGATGGAGCCAAAGCAAAAACAATACCCAGTTGTGGATGTGACTGGTGATAGAAGCAAGTCCGATGCTGTAAAGAGCAATATTGCATAGGAATCTGGAATGTCAGGTTCATGAATCAAGGCAAATTGGAAGTGATCAAACAAGAGATGGCAAGGGTGAACGTCGACATTCTAGGAATCAGTGAACTAAAATGGACTGGAATGGGTGAATTTAACTCAGATGACCATTATATCTACTACTGCAGGCAGGAATCCCTCAGAAGAAATGGAATAGCCATCATGGTCAACAAGGGAGTCCGAAATCCAGTACTTGGATGCAATCTCAAAAACAAAAGAATGATCTCTGTTCATCTCCAAGGCAAATTATTCAACATCACAGTTATCCAAGTCTATGCCCCAACCAGTAATGCTGAAGAAGCTGAAGTTGAACGGTTCTATGAAGACCTACAAGACCTTTTAGAACTAACACCCAAAAAAGATGTCTTTTTCATTATAGGGGACTGGAATGCAAAAGTAGGAAGTCAAGAAACACCTGGAGTAACAGGCAAATTTGGCCTTGGAATGTGGAATGAAGCAGGGCAAAGACTAATAGAGTTTTGCCAAGAAAATGCACTGGTCATAGCAAACACCCTCTTCCAACAACACAAGACAAGACTCTACACATGAACATCACCAGATGGTCAACACCAAAATCAGATTGATTATATTCTTTGCAGCCAAAGATGGAGAAGCTCTATACAGTCAACAAAAACAAGACCAGGAGCTGACTGTGCCTCAGATCATGAACTCCTTATTACCAAATTCAGACTCAAATTGAAGAAAGTAGGGAAAACTGCTAGACCGTTCAGGTATGACCTAAATCAAATCCCTTATGATTACACAGTGGAAGTGAGAAATAGATTTAAGGCACTAGATCTGATAGATAGAGTGCCTGATGAACTATGGAATGAGGTTCGTGACATTGTACAGGAGACAGGGATCAAGACCATCCCCATGGAGAAGAAATGCAAAAAAGCAAAATGGCTGTCTGGGGAGGCCTTACAAATAGCTGTGAAAAGAAGAGAAGCAAAAAGCAAAGGAGAAAAGGAAAGATATACCCATTTGAATGCAGAGTTCCAGAGAATAGCAAGAAGAGATAAGAAAGCCTTCTTCAGCACTCAATGCAAAGAAATAGAGGAAAAGAACAGAATGGGAAAGACTAGAGATCTCTTCAAGAAAATTAGAGATATCAAGGGAACATTTAATGCAAAGATGGGCTTGATAAAGGACAGAAATGGTATGGACCTAACACAAGCAGAAGATATTAAGAAGAGGTGGCAAGAATACACGGAAGAACTGTACAAAAAAGATATTCACGACCCAGATAATCATGATGATGCGATCACTAATCTAGAGCCAGACATCTTGGAATGTGAAGTCAAGTGGGCCTCAGAAAGCATCACTATGAACAAAGCTAGTGGAGGTGATGGAATTCCAGTTGAGCTGTTTCAAATCCTGAAAGATGATGCTATGAAAGTGCTGCACTCAATATGCCAGCAAATTTGGAAAACTCAGCAGTGGCCACACGTCTGGAAAAGGTCAGTTTTCATTCCAATTCCTAAGAAAGGTAATGTCAAAGAATGCTCAAACTACCGCACAATTGCACTCATCTCACATGCTAGTAAAGTAATGCTCAAAATTCTCCAAGCCAGGCTTCAGCAATACGTGAACCGTGAACTCCCTGATGTTCAAGCTGGTTTGAGAAAAGGCAGAGGAACCAGAGATCAAATTGCCAACATCTGCTGGATCATGGAAAAAGCAAAAGAGTACCAGAAAAACATCTACTTCTGCTTTATTGACTATGCCAAAGCCTTTGACTGTGTGGATCACAATAAATTGTGGAAAATTCTGAAGGAGATGGGAATACCAGACCACCTGACCTGCCTCTTGAGAAATCTGTATGCAGGTCAGGAAGCAACAGTTAGAACTGGACATGCAACAACAGACTGGATCCAAATAGGAAAAGGAGTACGTCAAGGCTGTATATTGTCACCCTGCTTATTTAACTTATATGCAGAGTACATCATGAGAAACGCTGGACTGGAAGAAACACAAGCTGGAATCAAGATTGCCGGGAGAAATATCAATAACCTCAGATAGGCAGATGACACCACCCTTATGGCAGAAAGTGAAAAGGAGCTAAAAAGCCTCTTGATGAAAGTGAAAGAGGAGAGCGAAAAAGTTGGCTTAAAGCTCAACATTCAGAAAACGAAGATCATCGCATCTGGTTCCATCACTTCATGGGAAATAGATGGGGAAACTGTGGAAACAGTGTCAGACTTTATTTTGGGGGGCTCCAAAATCACTGCAGATGGTGACTGCAGCCATGAAATTAAAAGACGCTTGCTCCTTGGAAGAAAAGTTATGACCAACCTAGATAGCATATTCAAAAGCAGAGACATTACTTTGCCGACTGGGGTCCGTCTAGTCAAGGCTTGGTTTTTCCTGTGGTCATGTATGGATGTGAGAGTTGGACTGTGAAGAAGGCTGAGCGCCAAAGAATTGATGCTTTTGAACTGTGGTGTTGGAGAAGACTCTTGAGAGTCCCTTGGACTGCAAGGAGATCCAACCAGTCCATTCTGAAGGAGATCAGCCCTGGGATTTCTTTGGAAGGAATGATGCTAAAGCTGAAACTCCAGTACTTTTGCCACCTCATGAGAAGAGTTGACTCACTGGAAAAGACTCTGATGCTGGGAGGGATTGGGGGCAGGAGGAGAAGGGGACGACCGAGGATGAGATGGCTGGATGGCATCACTGACTTGATGGACGTGAGTCTGAGCGAACTCCGGGAGATGGTGATGGACAGGGAGGCCTGGCGTGCTGTGATTCATGGGGTCGCAAAGAGTCGGACACGACTGAGCGACTGAACTGAACTTAAGTAAGAAACAGGAAAGCATGTAGCACAGATCCTGGTAGATGGTAGGTATTCAACAAATACTCTTTCTTTTCTGATAAAATATGGTAGGTCAATTTCTATCATTTCATAAGATAAAGGATACAGAGAAGATCCAAAGTAAATCATGTTAATAAAATAGAGAAGTAAATACCGTTAAAATTACCATAACCAGTCTCATGTAATGTAAAGTTTATTAAGCCAAGAGTCAGAACACCTCAGTTTGAGACATTTGAAACTCCAGGTCTCAGTTTCCTAATCGGTCAAATTATACCAATACTATCTGTTTTAAAGAACAGCTAAATAGCTTAAATGAGGCAATGTATGGGAAAGTATAATTTTCTTCAATAATAGTAATAGGGGACATTATAATTACACTTATGGAGAAAAACAGTGTATATACTACATTCAGCTTATATGTTTACTATAATTTTCAGCTTCATTGAGGAAAGCAGACAGATGAAATATTCACAAATTAACTATCTGAAATTAACAGGTAAATGAACAAAAAATTATTCATTCAAGCAGAAATATCTAATGATATTTCAAGGATTAATAAGCAATACTTCAATTTGCAAATTCAGGTGTGCTTACCTTTTTTCATCTCCCAATTCTTCATTTTTCTGAGATTTTTCAGGACCTTTCTCTTTTCCCTTACATAAAAGAAAGTTATCATTTTAAATTGTATGGTTCACTTTTGTGAGATTAAGGAGAATGTGTTATTGATATTTGTATAAAGTTTTCTTTACCTTAAGGAAAGCAACAAATGTTCCAATATGTGCATCTCCTTGTTCAGGAACTACTACATCATCTGTGTTGGCATCAGTAAAATCATACACCTCCTGGTCTAAGTATAGATTAATACTTATTAGAAAACACAAATAGTAAATAGTGTGCTCTGACACTGCAGTGCTTAGAAAAAAGTATCTTTTTCTCAATAAATGAGTTTATCAAAGATACTATAAATTGGCGGCTTCCCAGGTGGCGCTAGTGATAAAAAACCCATCTGCCCATGCAGGAGATGCAAGAGATGTTGGTTCAATCCCTTGGTTAGGAAGGTCCCCTGGAGGAGCGCACAGCAACCCACTTCAGTACTCTTGTCTGGAGAATCTCACAGAGAGAGGAGCTTTACAGCCTATGGTCCATAGGTTGCATAGAGTTGGACATGATTGAAGCAACTTAGCAAACATGTACATACTATTATTTTTAAAGCCCACTTTAAAAAATATATTCATTTTTAAAAAGGGATATATACATGACAGAAAAACAGCAGACACCTTATGAATTACCTTTCTGAGAATCAGGTTTACTTCCTATTGAGTGACTGTCATTTCTTGATGTCTGCTCTCTATTTGATTCTGAGACTTGAGAATGAAGGCTGATTGTGTCATCATCTGATGGCTGAATGCAATAAGTAAAAAGTAAAAATTAAGCATTTTAAACATATGATAAGGATTAGTTACTTTAATTACATACATGAAGTACAGAATACCTGATTCAAATCTCCAGTTTTAAAACCAAAAATTAATATGAGGTTTACTGTTTTGCTTTTAAAACTGCACATGTCTTTTGTTTAACTTGAGGTCATAAAATGCAATGCTGATCACATTTTTAAGCAAAATAAATGAAATGTGTGCAAGTGCCTATCTACTTCAAAGCTCTAGTAAATTTTTTTGTTTTTCTATTAAAATCTTAAAATAGTTCAGTAATAGAAAAGACTCACTTCTGTTGTAGACAATCGTTTCTCTCCATTATCACTTCCAATTCCAGAGTCAGGACCATGATTTTTATTTGGATAAAAATCTTCCATACTATGGAAATACAAATTCTAAGGGCAGTTAAGGTTTTCTTCTTAAATAGATAATACATAATTGACCTAAAATTTCACTAGATAATATAAAATATATACTTTTGATATGTAAGATCCTTAAAAACATGAGGAAAAAAATATTGGATCATATAAAACACTTTATTCATGTTCCTCATGTAACAGTTTCACGTGCTCTGTTGTAAAATAGGTTACAATAGCCTTAACAATAGCCTATTATTTCTTCTAAGAGATTCAGAAAAGCAGAGAGTCCTGCTAGAAAATCATCTTGATAAAGACCTATTTTTCTTATGAGTTTGTCAAATTTCACCATACAATGCTGAAATGTCTTTTAATCTTAATACAATCATTTCTTCTTCATTATCTAAAAATATATTTAGCTTCATAAATAAGGACCATTAAGTAATTAAGAGAAAAAAGGCCAAAAAAACGCCTGTAAAACATTGAATAAGCAACTGTTTTGGTGTGAGGAAAGAGCTGTCCTTGTAAATTTCTGAATTACAGTATGCCGCCCAAGTTGCAAAATAGTTCTCACATTAATTTGCAAATTTACCATATACTGTACATTGACCACTGATTATATGCCAAGAACTGGGCTGTTTTTTTTTAAGTATTTTAAAGATAATACTTCACATTCCTTGTGAAAATTCTAGCAGGTTATTGGTGCTTTCTCATTTTACAGAAAAGGAAACTGAGGCCAGAAGGGGCTGAAAAAATGACCCAATGACATACAACTTGCAAATGGCAGTCTAAGTTTTATCCCAAGATTATCTAACACTGAAGTCCCTGATCTGCTATATTTCTTCCCCAAATACTGATTTTATACTTTTCAGGAGTATATCAACAAACTTAGGGAAGCAATTACCAAGGGTTAAGGCACTATGCTGAACACCTGAGATGAGATGAATTTTAATGTTTGCTTTCAAAGCTTTCTCAGCCCAGAGGGGGAATATGTTTATCTGTTCTGAAAGATATGACAAAGGTAAATGGGGCTTCCCAGATGGTTCAGTGGTAAAGAATCCACCTGCCAAGCAGGAGACGAGGGTTTGATCCCTGGGTTGGGAAGATCCCCAGAGAAGGAAATGGTAACCCACTCCCGTATTCTTGCCTGAGAAATCATAGTCAGAGGAGCCTGGCAGGCTATAGTCCATGGGGTCGCAAAAGAGTTAGACACAACTTACCAAATAAACAATAAGAACAAAGGTAAATATAAATTTCTCCTTGGGAAGGTGAGGAAAGGCTTCACCCAAGAAAAAAGCATTTGAGATTAATCTTGAAGGATGAAAAACAACAATTGCTAGCATTTGCTGAGTGTCTACATTGTGTTAGATACTATGCCAGGTGCACCTCATATTTTATTTATAATGAAATTGTACGATTTATGCATTATTATTTCTTCTTACAAATGAAGAAATAAAGCTAATAAAAGTTAACTTCCCAAAGGGAAATATTATGACATTTACTGAGTATCATTTACTGAACTAGTTGCTAGGCACACATTTAATTCTCACAACAAGCTTTTGAAATATGTATTGTTAACATTTTAAATAAAGAAACAGGCTCAGAGAGATTAAATAACTTACATAGGCCAAGGAGGAATTAAGAGGTTAAACCATGATTAGAACTGAAATCCATCTAACTCCACCGCCCAATAATACATCCATATACTATACTATACTAACATACAATGGCGTGTTTGAAACAGATGACAATGATAATAATAAGCTATTTGTTGAGGAATTAATAAGACTGTGATAAATACTCTATATGCATTATTTCATTCAATCCTGACAACATCCATATGATTATTTTCCTTTTCACATACAAAAAAGCTAAAAACCAGAGATCATATGATACAAGGACATACAGTTATAAAGAGTTGGAGAAGAGCTTCACCAAGATATTATGTCTGACTCCAAAAGCTGAAGATAAGTATAACTACTACAATGCCTATATAGAATAAAGAGTTTACAAAATATCAAGGAAAGGTATTCTAAGTAGTAAGAACCATATAGCCAAGACCATGAGTGAGAAACTAGAAAGTACATACAAGAATTGAGTAATTCAATACCAGCTCTGTGTGAGAGATAAGTGCACCCAAGAGCCACAAATAAACTCTACTGATCTGTCCTGTCCAATACAGTAGCCACTAGTCATGCTTGGCAACAGAGCATTTGAAATGTAACTAGTCCAAATTGAGACATGCTACAAATGTAAAATACACGCTAAATTTCAAAGATTTAAAAGAAAGTGAAATAACTCACTAGTGTTTTCTTTTTGTGATTATACATTGAAATTTCAATTATGAAGGAGCTTTATACAGTCAGCAAAAACAAGACCGGGAGCTGACTGTGGTTCAGATCATGAACTGCTTATTGCCAAATTCAGATTTAAATTGAAGAAAGTAAGGAAAACCACTAGACCATCAGGTACGACCTAAATCAAATCCCTTTCGATTATGCAGTGGAAGTGACAAATAGATCCAAGGGATTAGATCTGATACAGTGCCAGAAGAACTATGGATGGAGGTTCAAGACACTGTACAAGAGGCAGTATTCAAGACCATCCCCAAGGAAAAGAAATGCAAAAAGGCAAAATGGTTGTCTGAGGAAGCCTTACAAATAGCCGAGAAAAGTAAAAAAGCTAAAGGCAAAGGAGAAAAGGAAAGATATACACATCTGAATGCAAAGTTCCAAGGAATAGCAAGGAGAGGTAAGAAACCTTTCCTCAGTGATCAATGCAAAGAAATAGAGGAAGACAACAGAATGGGAAAGACTAGAGATCTCTTCAAGAAAATGAGAGATATCAAGGGAACATTTCATGCAAAGATGGGCACAGTAAAGGACAGAAATGTTAAAGACCTAACAGAAGCAGAAGATATTAAGAAAAGATGGCAAGAATACACAAAAGAACTATACATAAAAGATCTTAGTGACCCAGATAACCACAATGGTGTGATCACTCACCTACAGCCAGACATCCTGCAGTGCAAAGTCAAGTGGGCCTTGGGAAGCATCACTACAAACAAAGCTAGTGAAGGTGATGGGATTCCAGCTAAGCCATTTCAAATCCTAAAAGATGACACTGTGAAAGTGCTGCACTCAATATGCCAGCAAATTTGGAAAACTCAGCAGTAGCCACAGGACTGCAAAAAGTCAGTTTCAATTCCAATCCCAAAGAAAGGCAATGACAAAGAATGTTCAAACTATGGCACAACTGCAAGCATCTCACACTCTAGCAACTGCTACTGCTGCTAAGTCACTTCAGTCGTGTCCAACTCTGTGCGACCCCATAGACGGCAGCCCACCAGGCTCCCCCGTCCCTGGGATTCTCCAGGCAAGAACACTGAAGTGGGTTGCCATTCCCTTCTCCAATGCATGAAAGTGAAAAGTGAAAGTGAAGTCACTCAGTCGTGTCTGACCCTCAGCGACCCCATGGACTGCAGCCTTCCAGGCTCCTCCATCCATGGGATTTTCCAGGCAAGAGTACTAGAGTGGGGTGCCATTGCCTTCTCCGCATGCTAGCAAAATAATGCTCAAAATTCTCCAAGCCAGGCTTCAACAGTGTATGAACCATGAACTTCCAGATGTTCAAACCTGGATTTAGAAAAGGCAGAGGAACCAAAGATCAAATTGCCAACATCCATTGTATAATAGAAAAAGCAAGAGAGTTCCAGAAAAACATCTACTTCTGCTTTACTGACTATGCCAAAGCCTTTAACTATGTAGATCACAACAAACTGTGGAGAATTCTGAAAGAGATGGGAATACCAGACCACCTGACCTGCCTCCTGACAAACTTCTATGCAGGCCAAGAAGCAACATTTAGAACTGGACATGGAACAACGGACTGGTTCCAAATTGAGAAAGGAGTACATCAAGGCTGTATATTGATACCCTGCATATTTCACTTACATATAGAGTACATCACACAAAATTCCAGGCTGGATGAAGCACAAGCTGGAATCAAGATTGCCAGGAGAAATATCAATAGCCTCAGATATGCAGATGATACCACCGTTATGGCAAAAAGTGAAAAGAAATTGAAGAGCCTCTTAATGAAAGTGAAAGAGGAGAGTGAAAAAGTTGGCTTAAAACTTAACATTCAAAAAACTAAAATCGTGGCATCTGGTCCCATCACTTCATGGCAAATAGATGGAGAAACAATAGAAACAGTGTCAGACTTTATTTTCTTGGGCTCCAAAATCCTTGCAGATGGTGACTGCAGCCACAAAATTAAAAGATGCTTGCTCTTTGGAAGAAAAGCTATGAGAAACCTAGACAGCATATTAAAAAGGTATATAAAAATAGACATTACTTTGCTGACAAAGGTCCATCTAGTCAAAGCTATGGTTTTTCCAGTAGTCGTGTATGGATGCGTTAGACCATAAAGAAAGCCGAGTGCCAAAAAATTGATGCTTCTGCAACTGTGGTGTTCGAGAAGATTCTTGAGAGTCCCTTGGACTGCAAGGAGATCAAACTAGTCAATCCTAAAGGAAATCAGTTCTGAATATTCATTGGAAGGACTGATGCTGAAGCTGAAGCTCCAATACTTTGGCCACCTGATGAGAAGAACTGACTCATTTGAAAAGACCCTGATGCTGGGAAAGATTGAAGGCAGGAGGAGAAGGGGACGACAGAGGATGAGATGGCTGCATGGTATCACCAACTCGATGATCATGAGTTTGAGCAAGCTCCAAGTGTTGGTGCTGGACAGGGAAACCTGGCGTGCTGCAGGCCATGGGGTCACAAAGAGTTGGACACAACTGAGCAACTGAACTGAACTGACATACTGAAATGACATTTTTAATATATTGGGTAATGTAATATGCATTATTAAAATTAATTTATTATTTTTTAAATGGGTTACAAGAAAATTTAAAAATTACCAATGTGGCTCATATTGCCTTTCAACTGAACAGCATTGCTAGATACCATCTTCAAAATCTATCTCAATTCTGTCCACTCCTTTTCGTCTCTACCGCAATAACCCTATTCTAGACCCCTTGATCTTTTGGTAGTACCACAACACCCTAACTAGTCCCCGTGTTTTTACTTGTTTGCTTCCAATGTATTTTCTCTATAAGAGCCACAATAGTTTCTTTAAAAATAATTTAATCATGTTATCCTCCTGTTTATAATTGTCCAATGACTACCTACTGCACTTTAAATAAAATTCAAACTTCTTACCACAGCCTCCAAAGCCCCCATATAACTTCAGCCCTGACTAACTTTCCAAAGTCAACTTGTACCACAATGCTGGCCTCCTCTCAGGTTGTTTTAGCATACCAAGTTTCTTCCTAACTTAAGACCTTTGCACATGCCATTATTTCTGCCTGAAATGCTCATTCCCTCACTCACTCCACAGCTAGCTTTTCTCCTTTCAGGTCTTGACTTAAAATCTCACCTTCCCAAAGAGACACTCCTCAACCACACTCCTGAAACATGTTCCTTCCCTTCAAAGCACTCACCAAAATTTGAAATTATGTGTGTGCGTCTATGTTCTTGTTTTATTTAACAACCAACTCATCCACTAGAATGTGAGCTCCATGAGGGCCGCGGCCAATATGTAATTCAACAAACCCTGAATCTAGTGGTAGGCACTCAACTTAAATAAATAAATGACTAATATAATGTATGTCATTACTAAAGTAATTTTGAAATAAATATACAAACATATTAAAGAGATTAGTATATGAATTAATTTTAATTTTTGTAGAATTGTTTGGTCTACTGTCATTGGAAAAGACTCTGATGCTGGGAGGGATTGGGGGCAGGAGGAGAAGGGGACGACAGAGGATCAGGTGGCTGGATGGCATCACTGACTCGATGGACGTGAGTCTGAGTGAACTCCGGGAGTTGGTGATGGACAGGGAGGCCTGGCGTGCTGCGATTCATGGGGTTGCAAAGAGTCGGACACGACTGAGCGACTGAACTGAACTGAACTGAACTATCATTTATAATATTAAGCAAACTAATCCTTTGGCAACTAAATTTAATGCTCAGATTCTTAATCATTCTAAGGCAACAAAAATATTTGAGAAAAATCCTATTTTGGATTCAAAAACTTGCACTGTTAACAATAATACTTACTACGCTGGCATTCCACGTAGTCTAAACTATGCCATAAATACAATAACAAATCTTTAAATATTTTAGTCAGGGACAGTCTCCCTTTGTATAGTCTCATCCTACTCCAAATTATTTTCCATACTATTGGATGGAATTATGTTTTCATAAAATCTTTCAGACCAATCTATGTCTCAAAAGGATGAATTAAAAAAATACATCAAATCTAACATTTCAAAATCTTTTAAGGAAAAAAAAAACAATATCAAACAGAATATCAATTATAAATCATCCCTGATCCATACAGAAATGAATCAAAAAATATCCATATAGAAATGCATCAAGAAAACGGAGGTGAAAGGTAACCAACCACACATCTTACTCTTCCACTAACCTCAGTTCAAAGTCAAATTCTACTTATTCCAAATGTACAGCACAGTGATTACAGTAGAACATTAATAGTTGTCAAGTGCTGAGAAATTAGTTCTTCTGTACTAGCAATGTCAGAAATATATTTTACTTTACATTTTACTACTAAAAGCTTTAATAATAAATTTTTTGAGAAAACTCCAAGTTTATTCTACCATCAGAGGTTCACTCTATGATGGTGATATTTCACTTCAGCTAATTACTGATTTTAACACTAGACCAATCATCCTAAGTATATTCAGTTCACTCAAAATAAACAAATATCATCTATATATAGAGAGAAGACACCATCGTCATGAAATCAGAATATTACAGAATATTACATTACCTGTCTGTGAGAGGTTGGGAGGGCATTCTTTTACTCAATGATGGAAGATCCAGAGAATCTGGTTTCTTATCCATTCTGCAACACGCTTGGATATTTAAGTATTTAAATATGTGTACTTTACCTTTTAAACATATCTGTCAATAAATAATAGAGTAAGATTATAGTTCCAAATATAAAGTCATTTACCAATTTATTAATAAATTTTAATAACTTCAAATTACTCTGAGATATAACAATCATGATATCATGATAGATACTTTACATATTTAAATACTTTGTACTTCTGACACTAGGTGAAAAAATCTGACAGCACTGACAATAACTAAAACTATTCTGGTGTGCTGCGAGTCATGGGGTCGCAAAGAGTCGGACACGACTGAGCAACTGAACTGAACTGAACTGGATTGTGGTCTCTGTTCTCGTTAGAAAAAACTAAGTTAATTTTTCTGTATTTCCCTGAACTATTTCGTTAAAAGCACAAAGTACAAACCACTAAGCAATATAAAAATTATAATTCATAAAAGTTGCCTTCACTAGAAAAAATGCTGCTGCTGCTGCTAAGTCACGTCAGTCATGTCCAACTCTGTGCAACCCCATAGACGGCAGCCCACCAGGCTCTTCCATCCCTGGGATTCTCCAGGCAAGAACACTGGAGTGGGTTGCCATTTCCTTCTCCAATGCATGAAAGTGATAAATGAAAGTGAAGTCACTCAGTTATGTCCGACTCCTCGCAACCCTATGGACTGTAGCCCACTAGGCTTCTCCATCCATGGGATTTCCCAGGCAAGAGTACTGGACTGGGTTGCCACTGCCTTCTCCAGAAAAAAATGAAAAGAAATATATTCATTGTAGTGGTAAGAACAGAAGAAAAAAAAATAACCCACGTAATTCTTTAAAGTAACCTCATCAGAACCACTAAGTTTAAACACTGGAAGAAAGTTAACCAAAAGAATGCAAATACAGGATAAATTTGTTGAAAGGTGTTATCGTAAGCCACTTAAAATAAAACAAAACAAATTTTTAAGTGGTCAATTCAACTAATATAATATCCAGGAAAATTATTTTCATTGGCAATAAAGAAAAAGAATAATGAGGGGGAAAATACTGTGTGAAAGAAAGTATTTTATATAAAAAAGATGGACAATGAGCATTAGGGAAACAATAATTTTGCTTTACAAAGGATGACTGCAGTCACCATAAATGTTATCAAATAAGTATTTCTCAAAATTTAGAAGAGAAAACGTTGTTTTATGGAAGCACATAGCAACACACAAAAACAATCAATAAAGAAGACAATAGAAATAGCACATTAAAACATAATTATCATTTCAGGTAGAAAGGAAAAATGGTTCTTAGGTAAATCTAATGGTTACCAGATCTGACCTAACCACAGAAAAATTTCGTTTAAAAGGAAAATGTAAACCATTTGTGCTTTAGAACATAAATATATTACCAATTAAAATATATCCTATTATCTATCCAAATTTGTAAAAATTATCTATTTCCAAGTTAAATGCTGAAAAATTACTTTGGTAAATTTAATTTATATCATCATAATTCACATATAGTTTTAAAATCAAAGAGAATTATCAAACAGGTAACAAAAAATTAATCCCCTGTTCCACCTCTTTGGGCTTCCCTGGTGGCTCAGAGGTTAAAGCGTCTGCCTGGAATGAAGGAGAACGGGGTTTGATCCCTGGGTCGGGAAGATCCACTGGAGAAGGAAATGGCAACCCACTCCAGTACTCTTGCCTGGAGAAACCCATGGAGGGAGGAGCCTGGTGGCCTACAGTCCATGGGGTCACAAAGAGTCAGACACGACTGAGACCCAGTCCCCACATTTAACTCTTTCAGTTGGTTTATGCTTTTTATCTTCATATTTGTAAATAACATGGTTCTAGTGGTATTTTTTATTTTTCAATTATAGATTTTATTTATCAAGATCTTACTAAGGAGGATGAGGACTTAGATTTCTTGTGTTATCAACACCACTGACGTACCAGATAGATGGGCCCCAGGCTGAGCAGCTGAAATCTATCCCCTGTGGACAGATACTTCAAGATAAAGATAATGGCAGGAAAAAGGAGGAGCCGAGTCCTGCTTGAACTTGGACAGAAGATAAAGAGACCACATATTTCTCATTCTTAAGGTCAAAGAGGCCTCTCTAACTACACATGTGCAGAAAGGCTCCTCAGTAGGTCAGAGAAGGAAGGGGGCACCAGACCATAATATGCTCTTCTTCCCAGAAGCCCTTGCCTTGGAATCCATCTTGGCTAAGAGATGCACACACACACAGGGGAGGACCCTGAGTTAAACCAAATAGGGATTCAGAGCCAGGTAAAAGCCAGATGACTGGCCAAACGAGACTTGGAAAAAGTGCCCTTTATGAATGATTTAGGGCTGGTGTGCTCCTCCTCACTGGCTGGGGAGGGGGGTACAGGGGGGTGGTGCTCAGGGTCGACCACTTTCTCTCCAGGTATGTATCTCTGCCTTGCTTCTCTCTTAAACAAACTGTTTCTCTGTGTGCTCTCCGACTTGTGTTAGTCGCTAAGTTGCGTCCAGCTCTTTGCAACTCCATGGATTGTACCCCACTGGGCTCATCTGTCTATGGACTTGTCCAGGCAAGAATACTGGAGTGGGTTGCCATACCCTTCTCCAGGGGATCTTCCTGACCCAGGAATCGATCCTGGGTCTCCTGCATTTTAGGCAGATTCTTTATCGTCTGAGCTACCAGGGAAGTGCTGTGTCTCTAATAATATACTATGTACCTGTTTTTCCAGTTTTTGCCTCCTTGAAACATTCTTACTTTCAAACAGGGGCAAGAGTTAGCTAAATTTTGCTTCTAGCCTCTAGGCAGAGGTTCAGTTTCTAGACAGGGAACTAAGATCTTGCTTCAAGCCACTGCTCACTGCCATCTGCATGAGATCACCGCCACTATCACATATCATAAAACCACCATTCTCCCATCACCAATCCCTATCAACTCATATAAACATACTTGCTCCCTCTTCAGAAGCATAACATAGTGGTTGGAACATGAACTCTGGAGTTAAGATTGCCTTGGTTTGAAACCAGGCTCCACCACATGCTAGTCATGTGACCTTGGAAAAGACAGGAAACAGCTACAGCTCTGTTTTCTCTTTTATAAAATGAAGTATAATGACAGTACTTATTTTATAGGGTTGCTATAAGAAATGAGTGAATGTATGTAAAGCATGTTCAATACAGTGCTTGGAGCATGGTAAATGCCATATAAATCTTTGTTATTATTACATCTATGTCACAATTTTTCATTAAATCAAAATCTAGTATTTACAACAATATGACCAAGAAAGTAGTCACAGAGGTTAGTTAGATTCATTTCCTTTCTCTTGTAAGTTTTTGTTTTTCCTAAAGTGACTACTTGCCCCATTTTCCTCCTTTGTTTAATTTTCTGATGCAAAGAACTGACTCATTGGAGAAGACCCTGATGCTGGGAAAGATTGAAGGCAGGAGGAGAAGGGGACGACAGAGGATGAGATGGTTGAATAGCATCACCAACTCAATGGACATGACTTTGAGTAAGCTCCAGGAGTCGGTGATGGACAGGGAAGCCTGGTGTGCTGCAGCCCATGGGGTCACAAAGAGTCGGACATGACTGAGCAACTGAACTGAACTAATAATTTTCTGCGTGCCTACTACTAATTCATTCCTGACTCTGACAGAACTGTAAAACGTCTCTCCATACTGACAAGTACATCAAGTCAACTGTTAACTTCTTTATTATTTTTCTATTTTCTTTTGGGAGACAACCCTCCCCCCACCAAACTGATTGGTTGCTAGACTCTAGGTCCATGCATACCAGTCTATCTTAGACATAAAGAATTCTTCTTATTCCTTCATCTTGATATAGTACAGCCTCTACTGGCTTTCTAGTAAAGTGTGCAGGACAGCTAAAATTTCTGAGATCTTGCATGTCTGAAACTGTCTTTTTTTTTTTTTCTATCTTACAATTGACTGATAGTTTGACTTTACAAATTTTGGAATATTCCTTCAGTCACTGAAGGCATCATTCTAACATCTTCTAGTTCCCCATGGTGCTGCTGAGAAGTCATTCTGACTACCATTGCTATGAATATGACCCATTTTGTCTTCATGGAAGCCTTTCAGTCTCTTTCATGTTAGAAATTATTTCTACAATGTCTAGTGATCCATGGCTGTCTATTCATTTTCAAAAGAAAAATGATAAGTCAAATGGAAGCTCTATGTAAGAGGGAGAAGTTTATCAATGGTCAGCCCATGTCTAGAGAACAGATCGTGACTTGTGCTTCAGGGGACTGCCAATGATCAGTATACCTACAGGTCTTTTCTCCTAGTTCCATCAGTCTACCAAGAGAGAAATCATCCATCCTAAGTCACATAAGAGAGGCTGCCAGCATTCTGGGAGCCAAGCAAGAGAGGTCTACTGACACTCCCAATATTCAGTACATATGCATTCACTGTTGTCAGTATGGGATCTCATTTGTGCCTATAGCTGTACCTGCAGCCCCTAACTCTGGTTGAGTCTCTCTACAGCTATGCTATCCAATACAGTAGTCACTAGCCACATGTGGCTATTTAATCTAAATAAAACTAAAACTGCAATTCTTCAATCACACTATATACTTTCAAGTGCTCAATAGCCACTTGTGGCTACAATACAGGACAGTACAAATATAGAACATTTCCATCATTACAGAAAGTTCTAATAGACAGCACTGCTCTAAAGAGTAAACTCCAGGCTTATGCTGAGGGAAGGAATGATACTCATTTGGCTGATGAGCTGAGGAAGAGAATCTGAGAGAATCCACCTACTCCTCAGAGTAAACCCTAGGTTTCTGCTAAGGCAAGAAGTGGAAGTCATGTAGCTGTGGAACTAAGGGCAAAATCAGTGCAAATTTAGATCTGTATTGTTGAATATATTAACAACTAGTCATGTAAAACTATTGAAATTTCAATTAATCAAAATGAAATTAAATGGAAAATGTTATTCCTTAGTCACACTAGTCATATATCAAGTACTCAATAGCAATAGAGGAAAACAATAGAATGGGAAAGACTAGAGAGCTCCTCAAGAAAATGAGAGATACCAGGGAACATTTCATGCAATGATGGGCACAAAAAGGACAGAAATGTTAAGGACCTAACAGAAGCAGAAGATATTAAGAAAAGATGGCAAGAATACACAAAAGAACTATACATAAAAGATCTTAGTGACCCAGATAACCGCAATGGTGTGATCACTCACCTACAGCCAGACATCCTGCAGTGCAAAGTCAAGTGAGCCTTAGGATGCATCACTACAAACAAAGCTAGTGAAGGTGATGGGATTCCAGCTAAGCCATTTCAAATCCTAAAAGATGACACTGTGAAAGTGCTGCACTCAATATGCCAGCAAATTTGGAAAACTCAGCAGTGGCCACAGGATTGGAAAAGGTCGGTTTTCATTCCAATCCCAAAGAAAAGCAATGCCAAAGAATGCTCAAACTATGGCACAACTGCAAGCATCTCACATGCTAGCAAAGTAATTCTCACAACTCTCCAAGCCAGGCTGCAACAGTACATGAACCATGAACTTCCAGATGTTCAAAGCTGGAATTAGAAAAGGCAGAGGAACCAGAGATCAAATTGCCAACATCTGTTGGATCATAGACAAAGCAAGAGAATTCCAGAAAAACATCTACTTCTGCTTCATTGACTATGCTAAAGCCTTTGACTGTGTGGATCACAACAAACTGTGGAACATTGAAGAGATAGGAATATCAGACCACCTGACCTGCCTCCTGACAAACTTGCAGGTCAAGAAGCAAGTTAGAAACGGAAATGAAAGAGTGAACTGGTTCCAAATTGAGAAAGGAATACATCAAGGCTGTATACTGTCACCCTGCATATTTCACTTATATATAGAGTACATCATGCAAAATGCTGGGCTGGATGAAGCACAAGCTGAAATCAAGATTGCCGGGAGAAATCTCAATAGCCTCAGACATGCAGAAGACACCACCGTTATGGCAGAAAGCAGAAAGGAACTGAAGAGCCTCTTGATGAAAGTGAAAGAGGAGAGTGAAATAGCTGGCTTCAAACTCAACATTCAAAAAACTAAAATCATGGCATCCAGTCCCATCACTTCATGGCAAATAGATGGGGAAACAATGGAAACAGTGACAGACTTTATTTTCATGGGCTCCAAAATCTGTGCAGATGATGACTGCAGCCATGAAATTAAGACACTTGCTCCTTGGAAGAAAAGCTATGACAAACCTAGACATATTGCAGAGAAGGCACCCCACTCCAGTAGTCTTGCCTGGAAAATCCCATGGATGGAGGAGCCTGGTGGGCTGCAGTCCATGGGGTCACTACGAGTTGGATACGACTGAGTGACTTCACTTTCATGCACTGGAGAAGGACATGGCAACCCACTCCAGCGTCCTTGCCTGGAGAATCCCAGGGATGAGGGAGCCTGGTGGGCTGCCGTCTGGGGTCACAGAGTCGGACACGACTGAAGTGACTTAGCAGCAGCAGCAGCAGACAGCATATTGAAAAGGAAAGACATTATTTTAGTGACAAAGGTCCATCTAGTCAAACCTATGGTTTTTCTAGTAATCATGTGTAAATCTGAGAGTTGGACCATAAAGAAGTTCAGTTCAGTTCAGTCAGTTGTGTCCAACTCTTTGCGACCCCATGGACTGCAGCATGCCAGGCTTCCCTGTCCATCACTGACTCCCAGAGTTTGCTCAAACTCATGCCCATTGAGTCGGAGATGCCATCCAACCATCTCATCGTCTGTTGTCCCCTTCTCCTGCCTTCCATCTTTCCCAGCATCACGGTCTTTTCAAATGAGTCAGCTCTTCGCATCAGGTGGAAAAAGTATTGGAGTTTCAGCTTCAACATCAGTCCTTCCAATGTATATTCAGCAATGATTTCCTTTAGGATTGACTGGTTGGATCTCCTTGAAGGGACTCTCAAGAGTCTTCTCCAACACTACAGTGCAAAAGCATCAATTCTTCGACGCTCAGCTTTCTTCACAGTCCAACTCTCACATTCACACATGACTACTGGAAAAACCATAACCTTGACTAGACAGACCTTTGTGGGCAAAGTAATGTCACTGCTTTTTAATATGCTGTCTAGGTTGGTCATAACTTTCCTTCCAAAGAGCAAGCATCTTTTAATTTCATGGCTGCTATCACCAACTGCAGGGATTCTAGAGCCCCCAAAAATAAAGTCAGCCACTGTTTCCACTCTTTCCCCATCTATTTGCCATGAAGTGATGGGGTCAGATGCCATGATCTTAGTTTTCTGAATGTTGAGCTTTAAACCAACTTTTTCGCTCTTCTCTTTCACCTTCATCAAGAGGCTCCTTAGTTCTTCACTTTCTGCCATATGGGTGGTGTCATCTGCATATATGAGGTTATTGATATTTCTCCCAGAAATCTTGATTCTGGCTTGTGCTTCATCCAGACCAGCATTCCTCATTATGTACTCTGCATATAAGTTAAATAAGCAGAGTCACAATATACAGCCTTGACGTACTCGTTTCCCGATTTGGAACCAGTCTGTTGTTCCATGTCCAGTTCTAACTGTTGCTTCCTGACCTGCATGCAGATTTCTCAAGAGACAGGTCAGGTGGTCTGGTATTGCCATCTCTTTCAGAATTTTCCACAACTTGTTGTGATCCACACAGTCAAAGGCTTTGGCAGAGTCAATAAAGCAGAAGTAGACATTTTTCTGGAACTCTCTTGCTTATTCGATGATCCAACGGATGCTGGCAATTTGATCTCTGGTTTCTCTACTTTTTCTAAATCCAGCTTGAACATCTGTAAGTTCATGGCATAAAGAAGGCTGAGTGCCAAAGAATTGATGCTTTTGAACTGTGGTGTTGGAGAAGACTCTTGAGAGTCCCTTGGACAGCAAAAAGACCAAACCAGTCAATCCTAAATTAAATCAATCCTGAATATTCATTGGAAGGACTGATGCTGAAGCTGAAGCTCCTATACATGGCTACCTGATGTGAAGAGTGAACTCATTGGAAAAGACCCTGATGTTTGGAAAGACTAAAGGCAAGAGGAAAAGTGGACAACAGAGGATGAGATGTTTGGATGGCATCACCGATTCAATGGACATGAGTTTGAGCAAGCTCTGGGAGATGGTGAAAGACAGTGAAGTCTGGCATGCTACAGTCCATGGGGTCACAAAGAGTCTGACATGACTGAGCAAATGAACAATAATATTGGACATCACAGATTATACAACATTTCCATTATTTACAGAGTCCTATTAAATAGCAGACCCTTAGATACTCTACAGACCTCCATGTTTTCAGTCTTTCATCCCTCTATTTAGTTACATGTTTCATTCAATAATCACCAAAGAAACACCCAAGCCATTCCCAGATTTAACACAGTAAAATCAACTCACTTCTTGTTGCCTTCTCCCATAGCAGACACAGGTTTTGGGTTTCCACATCCTGCTATGGTAGCTACTACCAGGCCAGGACTGCAGTCAGCTTTTAGTATTTGAATTTAGAAAAAAGGCACTCGTTTGCAATGAGTGGAATGCACCTTAGTAGGAAAAGAGGGAAAAAAGGCAACTCTTCTGGATGTATAAAAACCCAGTGCCAGGGCACATAGCTTGGAAATAGAGTACAGGCTGGCACTTCACTACCATGTGCCTCCTCAATCAGATACTCTTGCGCAATGTAAGTGGAGATCCTAGTTACCACTATTTCACCTATTTTCCATTTTCCAAAATTCTGTTGCCATCTCTCCCCTGCTGTCCTCTTCTCTCTCAATCTTTGTCTTCATGGGTTTAAAGTTTAGTGTACTCCTTTACTATCATTTTAGTGGATTCCACATGAATTTAATTTTCAAACTTAAAGTCAAACCAGTCAGTCTCAAAGGAAATCAACCCTGAATATTCATTGGAAGGACTGATACTGAAGCTGAAGCTCCAAAACTCTGGCCACCTGATGCGAAGAGCCAACTCATTGGAAAAGACCCTGATGCTGGGAAAGATTGAAGGCAGGAGGAGAAGAGGGCAACAGAGGATAAGATGATTGGATGGCATCACTGATTCAATGGACACGAGTGAGCAAACTCTGGGAGACAATAAGGGACAGGGAAGCCTGGCATGCTTCAGACCATGGGGTTGCAAAGAGTCAGACATGACTGAGTGACTGAACAAAACAGTAGGAATTAATATTTTTAACTTGAATCTTTCTGTTATGATTCCACCTATTGGTGCTAAAAATATATTTCAATCAATCACACAACAAATCTTAAGTAAATATATACCTGAGTACGACAGAGGTAGACAGAATCCTTAGTCGATCCTTTTAAAATAACACAAACGACCAGAATTATCAGTTCACAAGCAGAAAGTTGGTATCTGGGTTATCCAAATCCTATTGTCTAGAAACAAAGCTAAACCTCCTACCAAAGTGAAAAAGCCACTTCCCAGAAAAAAAACACTTTTGAGAGTAATACCTCAAAAGCAAACTGATTCCTAATTCTGATGCTTTTGTATTTACCAGAAACATGTAATTTTGAATAAAAATGAAAGAAGCAAGTATCATTGTTTTAAATTACAAACCTGTGCTGGTGGTACTTGCAAAGGATTGTTATCCAAAATTATTACTTGTAAATGATGCAGCTTCCTGTAACAAACTGGAATTTCAGTCACTTTATTACAAGAGAAATCCAGCTTGACTAAGGGAAGATCTCCTAATTCTGTTCAGAAACAAAAATAATTTAATTAAATTCTATATAGTTATTCTCTTATTCATGTGAGTAAGAACAGTGAGCATCTTACCATCTGGTAATGCCTGAAGATTATTCCTTCTTATATTTAGCTCTCTAAGTGACTGTAATTTTCCCATTTGTTGGGGAAGAACCTGAATCTCATTGCAGCTAATATCCTAAGGAAAAAAGAAAATAAAATTATAACAAACTAATGGAGAAATAGAGATATATTTCTAATTTTAATTAAAGCACATGGCTAATAGCTAGCAAGTCACCTTCAATGTCATTTCTCTAAATATGGATTATCAGGCAGATTTATATTTATATTACATCATGAAATCAATCCAGCACAATTAGCATTAATTTTTTTGTGTGTAAAAGTGTGAGGTTATAACTTAGTAATACACAAGTCAGCATTTTGAAAATCTCAACTAAAGACCACTCTTATCAACTAAAACCAGAAGATGCTCTTCATTCATAGGTAAAATGAAAGAGAACTATCAATCACTGGGATAATTTGTCAATTATAGTAGTTGTTTGGGCTTCCCTGGTGACTCAGATGATAAAGAATCTGCCTGCAATGCAGGCGATCTGGGTTTGATCCCTAGGTTGGGAAGACCCCCTGGAGGAGCACATGGCAACCCACTCCAGTATTCTCGCCTGGAAAATCCCCATGGACAGAGAAGCCTGGTGGGCTACAGTCCATGAGGTCTCAAAGAGTCAGACGTGACTGAGTGACTAAGCACAAAAAGTAGTTGTTTTGAGATACCTGGTTGGGCAGGAGGTGAGAAAGTCAAGGATTTACAGATGTGAGCTGGAGAATCAAAGCCCATGGTCAGAATCAATTTAACAAAACCTGTTTCTATGAGGGATTACAGGCTCAAAATTTGGTGGCTCACATCATAACCCAAGGACATTCGAAGGGATCTGGTCAGAACTGCCTCATGGTTACGTTAAAATGCAAACCTCAATTTAAAGGTAAACAGTACCACATTTCCATAATAACAGAAGAAAGGAACAGCTTAAGTTATTAAACGGTGCAGTCCTCTCCCCCTTTCTTATCACATCAACAGAAAGGGAAGAAGAATCTGCAAGATCTCAGGCAGTAGTCATTCTAGACAAACTGCAAATGAAATTCATACTCTACTGCAACTGTCCCCAATTTCCAACTTTGACTGGAAACGACATTTAGCTTGGAACAAAAGGTGTGGCACATACATGTATTGTTTTATCAAAAGTAAAAAAGGCAGGAGGGTAAATTCAAAAGAAGAATATTGTTGTTTAGTCACTGAGTCGTGTCCAACATTTTTGCAACTCCATGGACTGTAGCCTGCCAGGTTCTCCTGTCCATGGGATTTCCCAGGCAAGAATACTGGAATGGGTAGCCATCCCCTTCTTCAGGGGATCTTTCCAACCCAGAGATCAAACCCTCATCTCCTGCACTGGCAAGTGGATTTACCACTGAGTCATCGGGGAAGCCCCTAAAGAACATTAAATAATATCTAATCATGTATAGATTTTAAAATGTATCTACATGACATCTTCATTTAACAACTATTTATCAAGTACAAACTATTTGCTGGGCACTGTTCTAGGTGCTGGGGACGTATCAATGAATAAAACAAACAAAAAGTCCTGCCCTCGTAGCTCCTTATGGATACTGCATTATAGCAAAGGGAGCAGATTACACAATATACTAGAAGTGCTATGGAGGCAAAAAACAGAGCAGGGTAAAGGAAAATGGTAGTGTTAGTAATATTGGGGAAGGATAGGAATTTAGATTGTTTCATAAAGTAGTTAATATTTGAGCACTATTATCAGAAGTGAGAGTATGAGCCATGCCAATACATAAGAAAGGAATATTCCAGACAGAAGGCCCAATAAATGTAAAGGCTCTTAAGCAAAGCATATGTAACATGTACTAAGAACAGCAATGAATCCAGTGTAGCTAGAGAAAAGTGGGCAAGGGGAAGACTAGGATGGAGGGAAAAGTTTTGGCTTTTACTCAGAAATGTGGCCAGGTACCAGAAACTTTTAAACAGAGGTATGACACAATCTAACTTATGTTTTGACAAACATCATCTTAGCTATTGTGTTGAGGACAGTCCAAATGATGGAGAAGAAAACTTCGGAAAAAACATCCATTAAAGTAGATACTATGGCTCCCTCCCAAAGGTGCCTAATACTGAAGATGTCCATACAAAAAATTAATAAAAATTTGACAGGAAGCTGCCACTTCATAGAAGAAACAAACCCGGCACAGGATACTGAACTACTCACCAATGGGTACTCTACAAAATACTCAGCTGGGATTTGAAGACCTGAGAGTATTTCCTAGATCTAATGACAGACTTCACTATAGCTGGCTATGACATTCCTAGGATATAATGTCCCGGGAAAACATTCCAATGACAGGTAATATCCACAAATTAATTCTGTGATGTAAATTGTCAATTAAAAAAATAAAAAATAAAATTATCAATTAGCCACCCTAATGCAACCTATCCAGTTACTGATTTTGAAAGCTGAAAGTGCAATAATTTTACAGTGCTAGTAAAATAATGATTAATATGTTTTAATATTCTGTTTAAATAAAAATACTACACTAAATCTCAAAATTCTAAATATTTTTGAAATTTCATTTATCCAAAAACTATCTCATGTAATATAATTTAAAACATAGGTCAAAAACTGAATGAAAAAGAAAGAAAAAAGAAATTACAGAGCCACGGAATCTTTTTAAAAAAATATTTATTTGGCTGCATCCAATCTTATTTGCAGACACAAGATCTTTGTTGCATCATGCAGGATCTTCCCTTGCAGCACTCTGGCTCTCTAGTGGCAAGTGGGCTTAGTTGCTTGATGGTATGCGGGATCCTAGTCTCCTGATCAAGGATGGAACCTCCATCCCTTGCATTGCAAGGTGAATTCTTAACCACTAGACCATCAGGGAAGTCCCAGACTCATAGAATCTTAAAGGAGAATATGCATAAAATCTTTAAAAACATTAACAGTGTGCATGTCAAAGAAAGCAATGAGCCCCTTGTGTTATGAATTTGTTAGATCACATCTGGCATCTTCTGTTCATTTCTGAGTGTTACGTTAAAAGACTATAATAAAAGGGAGCATTTTCAGGATAGAAATAGCTAAAAATAAAAGGCAATAAAGAATAGAAATATAGAAACTAAAAAAAGGAATAAAGGTAATAAAAATATTTAAGCCACAGAAAAACAGGTCTTAGAGTTTGGTAAAATGGAGAGTACACACACAACAATTTATAAATATCTGAAGGGAAGAAAAGTTATCATTATCTATACTTCTTCACATGACAGTCTCTAGACCAATGCATAAAAGTGATGGGGCATGTATCTTAGTTTAAAATAAGAAAGTTAACAAAATTTTACAAAAGAGAATTAGGGCTGCCTCAGATACACAAACACAAAGATTTGTCCACCATTGAAAATATACAACTAGATGTGTCAGGGATTTCTGCATTAGGCAGTGGTTTTATCTGACTACTTACAAGATTTCTTACAATAATAAAATTATGTGGTTCTACAACATAACAAGACTAAGCTCAAGGAAGTTTCCTTGCATTACAACTACATATGCTTATGAATTTTAAAAAAGGTATTTCTGAAATTTCTGTTCATTACATTCTATTTGTACATTAATTTCCCATTATAAACTAGTACATAAGTTCCTCAAGAAAACTTTTCACCCTCCACACATAAAAAATCATATTTATGAACACTTGAAAAAAATCTATGATTGGAAAAGCATTACTCAAGATAAAATAGAAAATAAAAAAATAAACAGCATAGTATATTGTGTAAGGTAGAAGTAACAGAAAGATGTGAAAATAGCTCACTGTTTTGAAGATTTGATTATGTTTCTCTAAGTTCATTGTCCTATAATACCTAAAATGATATGTTCAAAGTAATGACTGTAAATTATTCTTCTATTTCTACAATCAATTATATATAAAGGCCTCTTTCCATTTATCTTCATTTCAAAAGTGTTATAAAATTACATGGGGATATAGAAGAAGGTCATTTTATTAATTCTACTGCACATAGGCATTGTACTCTCTTTCTTATCTCCTCTCTCTGAAGCCTTCATTGAAGTCCTGTAAAACCTTAAAAAAAAAAAAAAAAACCTTACCTTTTCCTGATCTAAGAACTTTACTGTCCACGAAAAGGACAATTGGTTATTTGTCCGAAAGTATTTTTTAAGATTTGTAAGCAAGTCTTCTGGTCTCACTAAGAGTAAGGAACAACCAAGGTTTTTATTGTAGTTGTGAGCTAAAATCAGACATAAGCAAGGGTATCTCGAAATATCACTAAAGAGAACTTAGGCAAATACCAAGATTTTTTTTTTTTAATTAGAGTGAAACTCCATTAAGGAATTAATCTCCCAAAATATAAAGATATGTGTTATACACATTACACACAATCGATACAACTATTTTACTCACCAATTCCATTAAATCTTTTAACTTTCCGATTTCTTCTGGAATGGATACCAGTTTATTATTACTGAGGACCAAAACTTTAAGGGGAAGATCGAATAGGTATTTTGGCAATGTTGATAAAAGATTTCGACTGAAAAGAATAAGAAAGTCTCATTATGAGAAATAAGTCTGAAATAAAGTATGTTGAAAAAGAACAAATCACTTCAAAATTAAGAATTTTTCACTAAATAACAACTATTATTTAATTAATGCTTACTTTGTAACAGGCTAGTATTTTTACATGCACTGTCTCATTAAATCCTCATATTAACCTAACAAGGCAGGTGGTATTACTTGCATTATACAAATAAAATTAAAGGTTAAATTTGGTTAAGTCACTTGCCCAGGCACAAGCCTGCACTGTGATCTGTAATATTGTCCTACACATCACCAGCTCTCAAAACTCAGAATTTCTCTGAGCTAGAGAAAATTCTAACTCAGAATTCTCAAAATTCTTCCAAGCTAAAGAATTGCCAGAACCTTGCTCTTTGGTATAATTTCACTATATTCAATACCTCTACACCTCTCACTAGGGGAAGGCTCCAAGGATAAATTTGCATGCAGTGTGTTCAAATTTATGAAAAAATGAATAGAATTATACCTTTAAAATGTAGTAACCTTAACCCATTCTCTCTTTTTTAAAAATTTATTTATTATTATTATTTTTTTTAACTTTACAATATTGTATTTAACCCATTCTCTTTTGTTGCAGGTTTATGGTGGAACAGTCTACTAGCACCTTCTTTTCAGCTCACAGTTGATACATCATTCCTGTCTCTGCAGATATATTAAAATATAAGGACACCTAACATTTGTTACTATGGAGCAGGCCATGTTCCGGAGAAGGCAATGGCACCCCACTCCAGCACTCTTGCCTGGAAAGTCCCATGGACAGAGGAGCCTGGTGGGCCACAGTCCACGGGGTCGCTAAGAGTCAGACACGACTGAGCGACTTCACTTTCACTTTTCACTTTCATGCATTGGAGAAGGAAATGGCAACCCACTCCAGTGTTCTTGCCTGGAGAATCCCAGGGACTGGGGAGCCTGGTGGGCTGCCATCTCTGGGGTCGCACAGAGTCGGACACGACTGAAGCGGCTTAGCAGCAGCAGCAGCAGGCCATGTTCACAGCACCTCACATGAATTAACTTGACTAATCCCCACAACAACCTACTTTAGGAAGATAGATACTATCATAATGCCCATTTTACATTCGAAGAAAAAGTCTAAAAGAGATTAAGTAAACTGCTCAAAGTCACAGAGCTGGTAAGTGAGAGAACCAGGATTCAAATCCAGGCGATTTGGCTTTGGGTCCCTTACCCTCAAACTAATTTTGGCCAAATTTGCATGCCATTGTAGACTGACCCAAACTATCCCTGCTGTAGACTAAATGTTTGTGTTCTCTCCACTCAAAACTATAATGCTGAAGCCTAATCCCCAGTGTGATGGTACATGGAGGTGGGGCTTTTGGGAGGTGATTAATGGCCTTAAAAAGAGACCTCAGAGTGCTCCTTTGCTCTTTACTCCATGTAAGGACTCAGCTAGAAGAGAGTCATCTATCTATATAAATCAGGAAACTGGTCTTCACCAGACACTGAATCAGCTTGCACTTTGATCTTCAAATTTCCAGCCCTCAAAACTATGAAAAATAAATTTCTATTGTTTATAACCACCCAGTCTATGGTATTGTTATAGTGCCATGAATGGGCTAAGACAATGCTACTACCAAAATATATATAAAGTGTACCACTACATTTAGATACTATCAAGCATTCATTAGCAATTTGCTGTTATTTTCCCTGCTTTTCAAAGTGATATTTATAGTCTTGTACATAGCATTTTACATAACATACACAGTAATAAAACTCCAGTGTTACCCCAAGAGAAGGACTTCAAGCCCTTCTGCCCCATTTTATGCCTGCAGAGGATGTTCAGAAACACTAGACTGGTTTAATCACACGGCACAGACTTTAATAAAAAAGGCTAATGCCCCAAGACCAAAAATCCTAGCCAGACTGTTGGAATGTCCAATATGCTAGGTGTTTGTCACAACTCTTGCACTTTAAGGATCAAGTACAATCCTTGAGAAAGTGGTCTGTCTGGAGCACAAAGGGTCTTCCTGAGGATTCTACTGAAAAGAAGCATAGTATACAGGAAGAAAGAATAAGCTAAAAATTATCTTACAAGTTTCTCAAAATCTTTTCATCAAAATAAAAAATAAATAAATAGGAAAAAGAATGGCACATACAAACTCAATCTAATCTCCCTCATACCAGGAAAGTTTAAAAATTGGTTTCTCCCCTTAAGAAGCAAGTTTATTGAGTTAGCAGTCAGCTCTCTATTTCTTTATACATAGATAATAATCATAAATCTTCACTTTTTCCACATGCTTTAGAGATAGCCTAAGGAAGCCAGTCATTAGAACAAGTGTTATGTTAATATTGTGTCTGTAAACAAAAATTACAAGTCAACTTTTAGAGATCAAAATGGGAAAGAATGACACATAGTTTTAGTAAAACTATTCTAAGATGTACCATAAAGGTTAATACATAAATGCAACAATTTTTGACAAATTGTTTTTCCATAAAAGAACAAAATAAAATGATAATAAAGACAAAAAACTTAAAAATACCTCACTTCCCTCAAACCTTTCCCAAGCCAGGCCAAGGAGATTATGTACCCAGTTAAAGAAAGGAACAACCCAAATGACCAATATCTATGGAAGGAAATTAATTTACTCTCACATTTTAGGTTAAAATGGTTTCAGTTAAAGTGATTTGTACTGCCAGGTGATTCCACTGAGCAAGATATACATAATAAATATCACAGAAAGGAACGCTATTATTTACGTATATTAATTATATTTACTACTTCCATATTTGAGAATTTAGGCAAGTAATTTCGTTAAGGAAGAAGTTTTCCCTTATAATTCAAAACATAAAACAAAAATAAGAATAAGCTTCTAAAATTAAGTCACAATATACCAGTTTCCATTTACTGTCACTCATTCGGTAGGGCAATTATTTTCTTATACTTATTCAATGTTCAGTCTATTACAAAAACAGCATAAAGCTAAGAATGAGAATTCTACAGCCATACTGCTGCTTTGATTCGAATCTTGTCTCTACCAGTTGCAGTATGTGTAATTTTGAGAAAATAGTTAACCTATGTGCTTCAATTTCCTCATCTGCAACGCAGGGATAATAACTATATATCTGAAAATGTTGTGAAGATGAGATGAGGTAATATGGGTAAAGTATTTCTAACACTGCTTGGCACACAGTAAGAACTTATTATTAACATCAACTATTATCCACTTCCTAACCTTCCAATAATCCCATCCCAATCTATCCATCCTTGAAGTAGCAACAAGAAGTCACAAGAGTAAAAATAAAACTCAAGAACTATTTCTTCATAATGTTCCACTTTAATTGGGGGTGTTAATAAATAAACCTGTGTTGTGGTACTATGATTTCAACAAAATATTTCTGGTCTAAAGCCTTGGTACTCAAACTGACCTAAGGACCAGCAGGCATGGGCATTACCAGAAAGTTGTTAGAAATGCTGGCCTATGAAATCAGAATCTGCATCTAGTTCCTTTGGGCATTGAAGTTTGAGAAGCACTGCTCTCAAGAACAAGACCAAAAACCTATAAAGTAATGTGGACATATAGAAAATACAAATAAGATGCTGTTGAGACATAGGTTACGTAGCCAAACCAATTACATTCCTTTGCAACTAAAGAATTAGAACTGTATTAAAAAACAAGATTTATTCCCCCCAAAATTGTTTCCTTACCTAATGTTAAGGTATGTTAACATCTGCAGGTTTTTAATGGCTTCAGGAATGATTTTGATGCAATTATGATATAAATTTAATGTTTCAAGAGGTGCAAATAACCAGACCTCAGAAGGAATTTCTGTAAAACGATTTCTTGAAAGATCTGAAAAATAAAAGTAACATCTGCATGTCAAACATATACCTACATTTGTGGTAATTAACAGAACTATTTACATACTTGCTGAATCACTGAGAATCCAACCAACTATTCAAAATACTGACCTTGACCTTTTGCCTTCACCAGGCAAAAAATATATAGAAATATACTCATGGAAAGTCTGTTCATTAACAAACTGCACTTCAATATCTTTAAATATTATTTTTTTTAATACCAATGAAGAATTCTCTCTGATATTTAAAAATATGAATAAAACCTTCCCTGATCCCACATCCCCCTCCATCCACCTCTTCCTCCTTTACAGTAAAACTTAAATAAATCTACAACATAACTATATTTCATACTTACCATGGACTTTTCAACCCATTATAATTTGCCTTCTATTCATTTTTATGTCTACCAAGGTCACTAAGCCTCCATATCAACCGCCACTCATCCATTTGGAAATGTTTCTCTTCCCTGGGCCTGGAAAACTACACTTCTGGATCATTTCCTGTTATCTCCCTGGCTGCTACTAAGTCTCTTGCTAGATTCTCCTCTACCCATACTGTAAATGTTTTTGTTCCTAAGGACTCTGATATAAGGTACTCTTTCCTTAAGACATACTCTATTAGATGATTTAGTCCAAAACTAGGGTTACTATTCATATACTGACAATTTCAAATTTAATATATGTTTGAACACTTATGTGCTAATCTTTAGGACTTCCTCTTTGTAACTCTCAAGTACCTCAAATTCTGCAAGTGCAAAATCTTAACTGAAGATCTCCTTCCACGTATCTGTTTCTTTCACATTATATAATGTCACCAATACTCCTCATGAGCTGCTCAAGCCAGAAACTTAGCATTTACACTTGATTTCTCCCTCTCCTAAACTATTCCAAGTACAAACAAATAATTCTATTCACTTTTCACATGCACACGCACAGACACACACACATACATACACAAAAACAGATTATAACTATTATACATCTATTGATACTTTGTTAAATGAAATTTTGAAAAATACTTACGATATCATGTGGCAGGAAAAAAATACCCTAAAAGAGTTTCTCAACCAAAGTATTATTGACTTTTGGCACTGCATAGCTATTTGTTGTATAGTGCTATCATAGGCACTGTAGGATATTTAGCAGCATCCCTAACATCTATCTACTAGATGCCAGTTAACACCCTCTGGTAATAGTAGTCAAAAAACATCCCATGGAATATAAACCCTCCTACCCCTGCTGAGAACTTCTGCCTGAACAATTATCAAATTAGCTATCTTACCATCAGAATATACTTTGCTAAGGGAGAAGGCAATGGCAACCCACTCCAGTACTCTTGCCGGGAAGGTCCCATGGATGGAGAAGCCTGGTAGGCTGCAGTCCACGGGATCGCTAGGAGTCGGACACGACTTCACTTTCACTTTTCACTTTCATGCATAGGAGAAGGAAATGGCAACCCACTCCAGTATTCTTGCCTGGAGAATCCCAGGGATGGGAGAGCCGGGTGGGCTGCTGTCTATGGGGTCGCACAGAGTCGGAGACAACTGAAGCGACTTAGCAGCAGCAGCAAGGGCTCCCCAGGTGGTGCTAGTGGTAAAGAACCCACCTGGCAATGTAGGAGACTTAAGAAATGCAAGTTTGATCCCTGGGTGGGAATGATTTCCGGGAGAAGGAAATGGCAACCCACTGCTGTGCTCTTGCCTGGAGAATCCCATGGACAGAAGAGCCTGGAGGGCTACAGTCCACAGGGTCACAAAGAGTCAGACCTGACTGAATCAACTTAGCATGCACGCACACACACATACTTTGCTAACACTACTTCATTATACTTATTTGGTTAAAAACATAAGACTATCATTTACCTTTATCAAGAAAAACATTTATGCAGTTAAGGAGTTTGGAACCAACATGTACACACTGATGCTGCTGCTGCTAAGTCACTTCAGTTGTGTCCGACCCTGTGTGACCCCACAGACAGCAGCCCACCAGCCTCCTCTGTCCCTGGGATTCTCCAGGCAAGAATACTGGAGTGGGTTGTCATTTCCTTCTCCAATGCATGAAAGTGAAAAGTAAAGTGAAGTCTCTCAGTCGTGTCCGACTCTTCTCGATCCCATAGACTGTAGCCTACCAGGCTCCTCCATTCATGGGATTTTCCAGGCAAGAGTACTGGAGTAGGTTGCCATTTCCTTCTCCATTGCTATATTTAAAATGGTTAACCACCAAGAACCTACTGTATAGCACAGAGAACTTTGCTCAGTGTTATGTAGCAGCCTGGATAGCAAAGGAGTTTGGGGAAGAATGGATACATGTATATGTACAGCTGAGTCCCTTTACTGTCCACCTGAAACTATCATAACATTGTTAACTGGCTATACTCCAATATAAAATAAAAAGTTAAAAGAAGAACATCTATGGTGTATCTTAGGCCACTGTACCTCATCTGGTCTGCCCACACAAGAACAGCTTCCTACCAACATTAAAATTTCTCACTCTGAGGGATGACACCTATTTATTTAGCAGCATAATAATTTGCTAATCAGAATATTAATATCCATGTATGTTTTTACATATGTGTGTACACATGCACACATTCATTCACCTAATGCAAAATTTTGTAACTGGCTGAAGAATATATTAGTTATGACTATATAGTATAAAAGTTAATTTGGATTCTTTTTCTTCTCACCAGAAGACTCTGAATAGCTAAATAAAAGGATAGATGGAATTATTAGAAATCAAAATCTGAACCTGAAATAGAAGTTTTCAATTTACTGGCTCACCTCCTCTAGATACCCAGGCATCATGCAGTTCTATTGAGGGAGAAAAATGAAGACTTCTTTTTTTTAGTTTAGAATATTTCTTTTACATTTGACTTTTATCTCTTATCCTTATAACGTCAGAACTCTAGGAGTTGAAAATTACTGCTTACAGTTAATTTGAAATCCTAAAAACAAATTCTGCCCAGTTTGTTATTCTGTATAATATTTAGTAAGTACTCACATATAATACATAAATTCTAGTGGCCCTAGAATTAGATGATGGTAGCTTGCATGGAGATGGCAAGAATAAAGATAAAAAATAGAATTTGAAATATATTTTGATATTAGTACTTACAGGAATTGGGTATGTAATTGTCTATGTGGGATAAATAAGAGACAGTAATCAAGAATGGAATCCAGAGAAGACTAGAAGGGGAACAAGATGGCGGAAAGTAGGATAGAAGTGCTTGCAGAATACCAGCTGAGAGCTGACAGGAGTACCTGACCACCAGAAAAGAATACATAGAACCAAGCAAAACTCAGTAGGATGAAGGAACTAGGGGGGAAAACAGGAGTTTTAGTAGGACTGGACCTGCCCTTGGTGGGTGGGGGAACTGGAACAGGGGTCCAATTCCCACATCAAGGCAATTGTCTGGGTCACAAGAGTAACATTTAAGGCTGAAAGTGAAGCAGCTGATCCGTGGTAGCCTAAATGGAATGAGAATCAGACAGCCCTTGCCACAGCCATATGTACCCCGGAAAGGGATGCAGGTCCCCTAGAAGGCGCAGCAGCTGGGAGCTGGAGCGTAGGGATTGTAGAGCAATCCCAGGATGAGGGATGCTGTTGACTGCAGAGAGATGGACCAAGGGGACCTGAGGGAGGAGACTGTGGTGGGAAATGCCTGTGGAGGAAAGCCATGGAAGCAAGGCGAGTCATGCATAGGGGGTGGAGCCATCACCACAATCTTTCTCCCCACAGGCCAGCACCGGCAACTGAACAATAGAGAGGCTGGCCCATCAAGCACCTGATGCACCCAACAACAGAGAAGGACCCCAGACAACGGAGCCTTCTAAGTGCCTGAACAGGTGGGGCTATGGAGAAAGACTAGCCAAAGAGGCGTTCTGATCACCAGCTACCAGAGGCTTGAAAAAAAAAAACTCTGATAGGGCCATAAATCCTGTGGCAGAGGCAGTCTGGGTCCCTGCACACTTGGCACAGCCAGGGTCCCTGCAACCCAAGCAGCTGTGCCACCTTCATGCTTAACCCTCACTGGGGCAGACACAAGTCTTCCAGGGCAGCCTCAGGAGCAAACCCCAGTGGACGACCCACGTACACAGGTAGAAATAAAACCACAATTGAAACCCAGAGGCAGTGTGGCTAAGGAAGAAGACCCAAAACCTTCCCACCAGCTGTACAAGCTGCAGATTAAATCCACATGATCAACTAGGCAGCCTATGTCTATGGAATATATAAAAGGACATTGAGAATTCCCACAAGAGAAAACGTACTAGTTCTGATAGCTGTGGACATTGGAGGCAAGAACACAAAGGAGTAGGACCAGATTAGAGTCTGAGCTGCCCTCAGTGCAGATCTGGAGACCAGAACAGTGCTGGAGGGCATCCTAGGTAGGCGAGCTAGACTGTGACTCCCAGAAAGGGAAAGAACCCTGACAGCAGTGACTCAAGAAAAACATTTATTTTTCTTATATTTTGACTTATCCTGTAGTTTCTTTGTTTTTTTTTCTTTCCTTTTTCCCCTCTGTTGTAGTTGTTGATTTTATAAGCACTATGAAATATAATAAAGCTTCTGAGTTTTTTTTTAATCACACTTTTTATTCCTGTTATAAACCTCTACCTCTACATTGGCCTTTTGCAGTTCTGTGGTGCTTTTTTTTTCCCCCTCTTTTTTTTAATTTTAATTTTTAAATTTCTTAAACCTATTATTTTTTCTACATTTATTCCTTTGTTTGCTTTTTCTACTGTTCCTTTCCCCTTGCAGTTAATTTTTAATATATATAAATTTTCTTTATCTACCTCTATTTAACTTTGCATATCTACTCCTTCTTTCTTTTCTTTCTTTTTTCTCATCATATTTGTTAGTTTTGTTTTCATTGCTTTATTCCCCAGTTGGCACCTTGCTTTAGTTTTGTTTTTCAGCTTGTGTTTCAGTTAGTTTTGTTCTTCACTGGTGGATATCATTTTTGGTTTCCAGTGTTTGTGGGGTCAATCTATTGTACTTTATTTTTGTTGGACTATTTTGATTTTGTTTATGTGTATATGTGTATATTCCATTATTTTAATTATTATTTGCATGATTTTGTAACTGCCATCTGTCTGGGGAATCATCTTGGGTTTCTCATTTTTGGGTATTTGTCTTAATCTCACTTAATGCCATAACAAACCACTTGGGGAATCTCTGTTCCTGGCCAGAGATCAAGCCCTGAGCCTTCAGAGTAGAAGAACTGATTCCAAGACCCTAGACTACCAGAGAACTCCTAACCCAAGGGAATATCAAATAGTGAGAACTCCCACAAAGGAAACCACTTGAATACAAGACCCAATATCACCGAACTACCAGTAGCACCCTGTGCTACTACTCATCCAGATAACAAACAAGACAAAAATACAAACCCTATCATCAGCAGACAGGATTATCACCTCATTCAGCCCTGCCCATCAAAAAAAAAAAATAAACTCAGCACAAATCTCATGCTACACAAAGCCTACACAAACCACTGGACAAACCTTAGACAGGCAGAAACCAAAAAGAAGAAAGAATTCAACCCTGAAGGCTGGGAAAAGGAGACCTCAAACACAGTAAGTTTTAAAAGGCAGAGAAATACTGCACAAATGAAGGATCAAACTAGAAACAAAAAAGTCCAAATAAATGAAGAGGAAATAGGCAAATTATCTGAAAAAGAATTCAGAATAATGATAGTAAAGATGATCAAAAACCTAGAAAACAGAATGAAGAAAATGCAAGAATCAATTAACAAAGACCTAGAAGAATTAAAGAGAAAACGTACTGAGACAAAGAACACAATAACTGAAATTAAAAATACTCTAGCAGGAATCAATAGCAGAATATCTGAAGCAGAAGAAAAGATCAGAGACCTAGAAGATAAAATGGTGGAAATAACTGCTAAAGAGGAGAATAAAGTAAAAAAAAAAAAGAAAAGAACTGAAGATAGACTCAGAGACTGCTGGGACAATATTAAACACACCAAAATTTGAATTACAGGAGTCCCATTAAAAAAAAAGAGAAAAAGAAAGGGTATGACAAAATTTTTGAACAGGTTATACTGATCTTTCTACTGAAACTCTGCACCCCAGAAGGGAATGGCAGGATATAGTTTAAGTACTGAAAGGGAAAAATCTAGAACCAAGATTACTCTACCAAGCAAGGATCTCATGCAAGACTGATGGAGAAATTAAAAGCTTTTCAGATAAGCAAAAGTTAAGAGAATTCAGTACCACCAAATCAACTTTACAACAAATGATAGAGAGACTTATGTAGTCAGGAAATCAAAGATCTACAAAAACAAACCCCAAACAATTAAGAAACTGGAAATAGGAACAAATATATCATTGAAAGTAAATGGATTAAATGCTCTAACCAAAAGACACAGATTGGTTGAATGGATACTAAAACAAGACCCATATACATGCTGTCTACAAGAAACTGACTTCAGACCTAAAGACACATATAGACTGAAAGTGAGAGGATGAAAAAATATATTCCATGCAAATGGAAAGCAAAAGAAAGCTGTAATAAAGGAGTAATAAACCTCATTTCAGAAAAAGTAGACGTCAAAATAAAGAATACTACAAAAGATAAGGAAGGACACTACATCATGATCAAGGGATCAATCGAAAAGGAAGACATAACAATTGTGAATATCTCTGCACCCAACATAGGAGTACCTAAATACACGAGACACACACTAACAGACATAAAAGGAGAAATGGGCAGTAACACAATAATAGTAGGAGACTTTAACACCCAACTTACCAACGGACAGTTCACCAAAACAGAAAATTAATAAAGAAACATGTCTTAAATGATACATTAGATGAGATAGATTTCACTGATATCTTCAGGATATTGCATCCAAATGCAGAAGAATACACCTTCTTCTCAAGTGCACATGGAACATTCTCCAGGATAGACTACATCTTGAGTCACAAATCAAACCTCAGTAAATTTAAGAAAACTGAAATCGTATCAAGCATCTTTTCCAACCAAAATGCTATGAGACTAGATACCAATTACAAGAAAAAAAAAACTGTAAAACACAAATGCAGGGAAATTAAAAAATACATTTCTAAATAACAAACAGATTACTGAGGAAATAAAAAAGGGAAATCAAAAATATCCTGGAAACAAATGACAATGAAAACATGACAGTTCAAAACCTATGGTATGCAGCAAAAGCAGTTAAGAGGGAAGTTTGTAGACATACAACCCTACCTCAAGAAACAAGAAGAACATCGAATAGACAACCTAACTTTATACCTAAAACAACTGGAAAAAGAACAAAAAAAAAAAAAACAAGATTAGCAGAAGGAAAGAAATCATAAATATCTGAGCAAAAATAAATGAAAGAGAAAAAAGAAATAAAGGAAAAATAAGTAAAGATTATTAATTATATAATTAATAATCTAATAAATTAGTAAAGGTTTACTAACAATTAGTGAAGATTAATAAAACTAAAAGCTGGTTCTTTGAGAAGATAAAATTGACAAACCTTTAGCCAGACTCATCAAGAAAAAAAGAGAGCAGAATCAAATCAGCAAAATTAGAAATGAAAAAGGAGAGGTTACAACAGACAATGCAGAAATACAAAGGATTATAAGAGACTATCATGAACAACTATATGGCAACAAAATGGATAACCTGGAAGAAACAGATTCTTCAGTTCAGTTCAGTCGCTCAGTCGTGTCCAACTGTTTGCAACCCCATGAAACGCAGCACACCAGGCCTCCCTGTCCATCACCAACTCCCAGAGTCCACCCAAACCCATGTCGCTCGAGTTGGTGATGCCATCCAACCATCTCATCCTCTGTTGTCCCCTCCTCCTCCTGCCCTCAATCTTTCCCAGCATCAGGGTCTTTTCAAATGAGTCAGCTCTTCGCATCAGGTGGCCAAAGTATTGGAGTTTCAGCTTCAACATCAGTCCTTCCAATGAACACCTAGGACTGATCTCCTTTAGGATGGACTGGCTGGATCTCTACCACAGTTCAAAAGCATCAATTCTTCGGTGCTCAGCTTTCTTTACAGTCCAACTCTCACATCCATACATGACCTCTTCCTAGACTGAACCAGCAAGAAATAGAAATTATGAACAACCCAATTACAAGCACTGAAATCAAAATTTTGATCAAAAATCTCCCAAAAGAACAAAAGCCCAGGACCAAATGGCTTCATAGGTGAATTCTATCAAACATTTAGAGAAAAGCTAATGCCTATCCTTCTAAAACTCTTTCAAAAATTGTAGAAGAAGGAACACTTTTAAACTCATTCAACAAAGCCACCATCACCCTGATTCCAAAACCAGACAAATACAACACAGAAAAAGAAATCTACAGGCCAATATCACTGATGAACACAGATGCAAAAATCCTCAACAAAATTCTAGCAAACAGAATTCAACAACACATTAAAAAGCTCACCATTAAAAAGCTACATCATGATCAAGTTGGGTTTATCCCAGGGTTGCAAGGATTCTTTGATATATGCAAATCAATCAATGTGATACACCAAATTAACAAACTGAAAGATAAAAACCATATGATAATCTCAATAGATGCAGAAAAAGCTTTTGACAAAATCCAGCACCCACTTATGATTAAAACTCTTAAAAGAATGGGCACAGAAGGAACCTACCTCAACATAGTGAAGGCCATATATAAGCCAAAAGCAAAAATTATTCTCAATGGTGCAAAACAGAAAGCATTCCCCCTAAGATCAGGAACAAGACAAAGGTGTCCACTCTCACCACTATTATTCAACATAATTTTGGATGTCCTAGCTACAGCAATCAAGAAGAAAAAGAAATAAAAGGAATCCAGATCAGAAAAAAGAAGTAAAGTTCTCACTGTTCACAGATGACATGATACTATACATAGAAAACCCTAAAGAAACTATCAGAAAATTACTAGAGCTGATCAGTGAATTTAGCAAAGTCACAGGATACAAAATCAATACACAGAAATCACTTGCATTTCTATATACTAACAATGAAAAATCAGAAAAAGAAATTAAGGAATCAATCCCATTCACCACTGCAACAAAACTAATAAAATATCTAGGAATAAACTTACCTAAGGAGACAAAAGAACTCCATACAAAAAATTATAAAACACTAATGAAAGAAATCAAAGATGACATAAACAGATGGAGAGATATTCCATGTTCCTGGGTAGGAAGAATTAACATTGTGAAAATGACTATAACTACCAAATGCAATCTATAGATTCAATGCAATCCCTATCAAATTGCCAAGAACTATAACAAAAAATTTCACAATTCATATGGAAACACAAAAGAACTTGAATAGCCAAAGCAGTCTTGCAAAAGTAGAATGGAGTTGGAGGAATCAACCTTCTTGACTTCAGACTATACTACAAAGCTACAGTCATCAAGACAATATGGTACTAGCACAAAAAGAGAAATATAGACCAATGGAATAAGTTAAAAAGCCCAGAAATAAACCTATACACCTATGGGTACCTTATTTTTGACAGAGGAGGCAAGAATATACAATGGGGCAAAGATAGCCTCTTCTTTAAGTGGTTCTGGGAAAACTGGACAGCTACATGCAAAAGAATGAAATTAGAACACTAACTACTAACATCATACACAAAGATAAACTCAAAATGGATTAAAGACCTAAATGCAAGACCAGAAACTATAAAATTCTTAAAGGAAAACAGAGGCAGAACACTTGATGACATAAATCAAAACAAGACCCTCTATGACCCACCTCCTAAAGAATGTAAATAAAAACAAAAGTAAACAAGTAGGATCTGATTAAACTTAAAAGCTTTTGCACAGCAAAGGAAACTATAAGCCAGATGAAAAGACAACCCTCAGAATGGGAAAAAGTAACAGCAAATCAAACAACTGACAAAGAATTAATTTCCAAAATATACAAGCAGCTCATACAACTCAATAACAGAAAAACAAACAAGCCAGTCAAAAAGTGGGAAAAAGACCTAAACAGACATTTCTCCAAAGAAGACATACAGATGGCTAACAAACACATGAAAAGATGCTCAATATTGCTCATCATTAGAGAAATGCAAATCAAAACTACAATGAAGTATCACCTCACACCAGTCGCCCATCATCAAAAAGTTTATAAACAATAAATGCTGGAGAGGGTGTGGATAAAAGGAAACCCTCTTGCACTGCTGGTGGGAATGCAAATTGATAGAGCCACTGTGGAAGATGGTATGAAGATTCCTTAAAAAACTAAGAAGAAAACCACCATATGACCCAGCAATCTCACTCCTTGCCATAAACCCTGAGAAAATCAAAACTGAAAAAGACACATGTACCCCCATGTTCACTGCAGCACTATTTACAACATTTACAATAGCTAGAACATGGAAGCAACCTAGATGTCCATCAACAGATGAATGGATGAAGAAGTTGTGGTACATATACACAATGGAATATTACTCAGCCATAAAAAGGAACACATTTGAGTCAGTTCTAATGAGGTAGATGAACCTATCTATCTTAAAAGGATAGATCTCATGTTAAAAGGATAGATCTCATGATATGCACTCACCACAACATAAAGGAGTATTTTTCAAAATAAGTAGATCTGTTATACAGAGTGAAGTAAGTCAGAAAGAGAAAGATAAATATCATATACTAATGCATATATACGGAATCTAGAAAGATGATACTGAAGAATTTATTTGCAGGGCAGCAATAGAGAAACAGATATACAGAAAGGACTTAAGGAAACGGGGAGAGGGGAGGAGATGAGATGTATAGAGAGAGTACTTACATTACCATATGTAAAATAGATAGCCAATGGGAATATGCTGTATGTCTCAGGAAACTCAAACAGGGGCTCTGTATTAACCTAGAAGGGTACAAAGGGGAGGGGACATATGTTTACCTATGGCTGACTCATGTTGATGTTTGACAGAACACAAAATTCTGTAATTATTCTTCAATTAAAAAATAATTTTTTTTTTAAAAAAGAATGGAATCCAGAATTCTGGCTTAGGCAACTAAATGATGCTACTTAACAGAAAAGTGAGAGGTGGAACAGGATTTTTATTCTTATTTTTGCTATACAGTTTTCTTTTGCTTTTTGAAGAAGAGGATAGAATCAAGGGTTCAATTTTACATTTGTACAAACTGAGATATCTGAAAGATAAGGGATTGTGAAATGGCCATTTAATCAGATCATTCTGGATTTCATACGTGAGGTCTGGGATGGATACATAAAATTGAAAGTTGTGGGAATATGGTTAGCACTATAAAATCATAGAAATGGAAGACATCACCTAAAATCAGAGTACTAAGTCAAAAAGAAATTCAAGACTGGGCGATCCAGAAGACCAATGTTTAAAAGTTAAGCATAGAAAAAAAAAAGCAAGCAGAGGAGACTAAAACTAATAGTCAAGAGAAAATCCAAGAACCATAAAAGAGAGAACATTCAAAGAAGCAACTGGAGAAAAAGCAAAAGTATCAGCATTAATAACCAATGGTTTCAATAATTTAAATAAAATCAAAATATTATTTTAATAATTTATAGATTTATTATTGTGTGATGCTTTATCTTCCTTCCCCTCCAAAAACAAGACTCAGTTAAATTACAAAGTAATATTATGAGTTGCCTTAGGGAATTTAAATGAATTTTCATTCATAAACTATTTTCTGAATGAGCTAATATATTTATTTAGTAAACAACACTTTAAATTACAATTATTTTTCAGGTATAATTGAGTAAAGCAAATAAAGCATAATAAAGTCAAAATTAAAACTCAAGCCATTATAAAGCCTCTAAGAAAATCTTGTTCTAGGCTTTTTCAGATATTTTTTTTCTTTTTCGTTTTTTATTTTAGGGGGCTCACTGCATTATTTCTTTACTTGTTTGGCTTTTCCAATATTTTAAATCTGTATAAACATCTTTTCTAAGAATGGGGTAAACAGAACAACAGTGCCAAAAGAAAAATACAACCATAGAGACAAAGGTGGCCAATAACACATAACAATCTGTATTTTAATTTCTTGATCTATCTCACACTAACAGCATCTCGTATTTTCCTTCAAAAAAGTAAAAATTAACTTTTACATAGATATAATGGATAAAATTTAAACTCTGTTTTAATATTTTTACCTTGTGACATACAATTAAATAAGATTTTATAACATTAAAAATCATTTAATGAACACATGCAGTAAGGCAACTAGAATAATATTAAAAAAGAACACATTATACTCAAGAAATACATGCAAAATTGGTATTTTATTTAATATGGTTCCATCTAACGATGGAAAACAAACTTTTAATTTCTTCCTGATGGTGAGATTCATTTCACAACAGCTTTAAAGTCTACCTTCTTAGGGGACAAGTAAGACTTGGGAAATGACAATTGTAAAAATGTTTCACCTTTCCCACATATACACAAGAAAAGAAATTAAATTCTGCTCTTTATCTTCCTGTAGTGAGCTGAATGGTAGCCCTCAAAGATATCAGGTCCTAATAATTCCTGGAACCTGTCAATGTTAGCTTATATGGTAAAATTTTTTGGCAGATATAATTAAGTGTCTTGCAATGGAGAATATTCTGCACCATCCAGGTGGGTGCTAAGTGCCATCGCACATATCTTTACAGGAAGACAACAGATGGAAACAAGATGCACATTGAGGAAAAGGCCATGTGAAAGATGGAGGAAGACACTGGAGTGATGAGGTCACAGAATGCCAGCAGTTACCAGATGCTGGAAGAGGTGAGGAGTGGATTCTCTCAAGTCTCCAGAGGGTTTATATCCCTGCTGAAACCTTGATTTTAGCTTCAAAAGACTTATTTTGGACTTCTGGTCTCAAGAACTATAAGAGAGTAAATTTCTGTTGTTTCAAACCACCAAGTTTATGGGTCATTTGTTACAGCAGCCACAGGAAACAAACACATTTCTCAAAAATAGTTTATCAAAATTAATGAGAAAATGCCTGCAAAAATATTTTAATAGTTGTACATTTTTTTCTTTAGTAGTAAGGTGATAACTCAATTAATTAGTATCCTTGAGGATAAAAACCTGTATCACCAGTGAACTAGGTTTCATCTTAGTTTTTATTATAAATCATATCAAGTAGTATTGGCAATAACTCAACAGTAGACAGACTGCGTACTGTTTCTTGCCTTCCTTCAAACTGCTCCTTGTAAAACTGCTGGGAGCCTGTTAAAGACGTTAATAGATCATTTTAAATAATCTGATCTAAATTATGTTCTGTATCACTCAAGTTTCAGAGGTCAAAAAAGCTAGAGAAGGGAGAAAAGGAGTCAGATGGAATGGAAATCTGTTTGCTGCCTCCCAAGCTGCAGCCACAAGAGCCACAGATGGGTCCATCTGTCACCGAGTACAATTCTTGGCCCACTGGCTATCATTTCTGCCAAGGTATAGCAAACTATTTTCAGAACGTATAATACTATACTATACTAATTTCAGTTTTGTTTTATTCACTGTACAAAAGGCTGTATGACTTTTGTCACGAATTGTTAAAATGAACTGATACATGAGTCTTCTCTGGGTGGTATTTAATAGTACAGGCTGCTATAGTTCCTCTTATTTAAAAAAAATCCTAGATCAACTGAAAAACTGTCACATTTTCACCTATGGAAAAATGTCTAACAAATGATGGGTGTTGTTAGAACACAGGCTCATCATTAACAGAGATAGAGAATTTTCTGCTTGAAGAAATATGACAGTTAAGTAGAGAAATAATTTGAAATCAGAATTGTAAAATCACATCAACAATAAGCTAAGTGGAACTAAAGCAAATACCTTATACACACACTTGCGCGTGAACATAAACACGCACCTTCCATATATGCTAGATCTGAAGGCTATAGGCTTTGTACAATTTCTAATCTTCAAAACAATCTTATGAAGTAGCCACTACCCCTCATTATACACATGAATCAAAGACATATTGAATGGCATGTCTAATGTTAAAAAACAACTAGTAGTAATTGACAGCACAGAGGTTCCCAACTCAGATGTGACTTCAAAGTCCATGTTTTATGTGTGCTCGTCCATTCCTCCAACATATTATGCATTGTGACTTCCTGTCCCAGACTTCAAATATTCTGTTCCACTGGAACCCCAAAGTAGAGTCAAAGAAATGCTAAATCTCCTAACTACATTCATATCCTAGATTTCTTCTTGCAATAGGAAGCGGAACAAAAATCTTACTTCAAGCCCCAATTTTTAGTTAAGAAAATAATGAACATTAAAAAACTTTCAGCTGTTCCCAATTTAGCATTTCAGAACTGCTTAGTCTGAGCCAACACACAGCTTTCTTGGCTCCTTAAAAGAGAGGACCCTTATTAATTTTTCAATATTTTAACCAACTCAATTAACAAGGATTAAAGAAAATTAAACAAGTTTCTTCAAAAGGTTTGTAACATCTTATAGGCAAAACCATTCTGTTGAGTACTTGTCAAGAACTCTAAAGGATCTAAGACTTCAACCTACTTGTCAGCCAACAAGCTAGCCTAACAGTTTAACGGGTGCTGGCAGAAGGCATGAAACCCCTGTGTGAGTCAAAGGACTTAATTACTCACAGCACAGCAAGTGGCATGACCAGCGTATCTGTAGCAGTTCGTCTTTCTCCCAATATCTCACAGGGGCAACATATATGGGTATAGATGGATACATGCACATACAATACACCACATTACAGAAGAGGAGCTTCGAATTAAGGGAACTCAAATCTTTTATAATAGACAGTACATATGCCTGCACTGTGTTCAAACGGAAACATTGTTTTTCTTGATAATAAGCATAATTGTCCTTTGCTCTCGAGACAGAAATTATCTCATTCTTCCCAAAGATGGTCCTGAACAAAGGGCTGTTAGTGCTTCACTGGCAAGATGTATAAAAACATGAGACCCATGGAATATTATCTCCCAGCTCTACCATGCACATTCCTTATTGACCAGAGATTGGAAGTTGCAGCCTCACCACAGAAAATATACAAGGTAAAATAAATATCATAAGCACCAAATTCTCTGTAGTTCTGCACTCAGAGTCTGAGACAGAGGCAGGAAAATCCTCATTCTCACCTTCCAAGTCTCATTCTTATTTCCCAGGCAGCATCCTAAATTGAATCATAACCTGTGTCATTCATTCAAAATTCCGTAAGGACCAAATCAGGTACTACATGTTAGGGTAGGTTAAAAGCAAATCAGATATCACCTCTAAGAAATTCTAATTAGTGTTCCCTAACACTTCGGTGAAAGGAACTATGCAAAAAAAAAAATTACCCCCACTTAGTTTGACTAAAATTGTGATTTGTACAAACATGTTGTGACGGGACCAATACTTCATCATCCTTGGGGTTTATCTCACAGTTTACAGAAGTCCTGTAGACTGAAAAATGCGGTATAACTGTTATTTAGTAGATGAGCACTAGACTGTATCTGAACTATATTCTAATTCTACTCATGATTACCTATAAAAGATTGTCCAAATCACTTAATTACTGCTCCTCACTACCTCAGAGCTACTGGAAATGAGTAAACATTCTTAAATCCCTAGAGGAAATAAACAAAAGAAATGAAAGGAAAATTATCAATTTGCAGCCAATGATGTATAATGTTCATAAAAGTACAAAATAAAATGCTGAAAACTGACTATTATATTCAGTTCTATTTACATTAAAAATATATGCTAGAATTATATGTCTTCAGGAAAGTGCATAAAATCAACTAACTTAAATACTTATTTCCCAACATGAAAATGAAAAAAATAAATTTTCTGTGCTTTTCAGTAATTGGTGTACATAAAATCTGAGTAATATGTTCTAAAATATTAATGCTTCATTATCTATTTTCTCATCTAAAAGAAATGTTAGGAGTAGAAACAAAAGCAACAAGAAAACATGAGGCACCACAGCTGTCTGTCAATAAAAGAATGGAGAGTATTTTTGAAGTATTAAGACTCTGATGTTGGAACTTGATGGGAAATGACAACCCCATGGCTTTGGCATCTGCTTTCAACAGATGCCCTCAGCAAAGACAGGTGATTTCTTGATTCAGTATTCCCTAAAAAGGTATTGTGCTGTCATTCAGAACAAGATAATGAAAAATCAGTCTATAGCTGCTGCTGCTGCTAAGTCACTTCAGTTGTGCCCGACTCTGTGTGACCCCATAGACGGCAGCCCACCAGGCTCCCCCGTCCCTGGGATTATCCAGGCAAGAACACTGGAGTGGGTTGCCATTTCCTTCTCCAATGCACGAAAGTGAAAAGTGAAAGTGAAGTCGCTCAAGTCGTCTCCGACTCTTAGTGACCCCATGGACTGCAGCTTACCAGGCTCCTCCATCCATGGGATTTTCCAGGCAAGAGTACTGGAGTGCGGTGCCACTGCCTTCTCCGCTATAGCACTGAAGCCTCATTGAATAAGATGCACAGCTCAAGAATTTCTAAGCTACTTCATGATGAGTTAAAGTATTAACCATAAGTACAGTGGAGAGAAAAAAGTGATGTAGATATTCAAAAAAGTGAATAAAAATGCTTTAAAGCCAACAGTTATGAGAAACAATAATAAGCAGACCTCAGTGACCTGCAGCAACCAACAATGGAAGACTCCTTTTGAGCACAGGCGCTTTGAGAAACAAGGGTGCAAACAAAAACAGATGCTACAAGGAGAAAGCACAGCTGCTAACCAAAGGACAGATTACATGCATGCTCAGTGAGAAAAGGACTTTGAGTCATACAATTACTAAGCCACGTGGAAAGACAAGACTTTATTTTGTAAGGGGGGAAGGGGAAGCTCTATGCACAGCTGTATGTAGAAAATTCTACATATTGTTTCAATTTCACAAAAAAATAATGCAGTATAATGACATTCAAACATCAAAGTGATGTTTGAGAATGGCACTCTACTTCAACCCCTATAAAATCTATTATACTATAAATTTAGCATTTTGAACTCATGTTGTATTATTAAGTGGTTCTCAAAAACTTTTTATTTTCAAAAGACAAATGTTATAGCCTCATCACATAACTTTTACTAAAATAAGTTTCAGATGGAAGAAAAAGATAAACATAATAATGAATCATAGAAAACTAGAAAAACATTTTAGTGAACAGTCACTCAATTCTAGAATTGGGGATGGACTTTCAAAGCATCAAATGAAGAAATAATTCACAAATGAAAAGATTTCTAGATTTAGCTACAGAAGTTTTACATAAAGAAAACTACAGTCTATCAAAGAGCAAAATGAGGGACTTCTCTGGTGGTCCAGTGGCTAAGACTCTGTGTTCCAGTGCAGGGGCCTGTGTTCAATACTCAGTCAGGGAACTAGATCCCACATGCACCAACTGGGAGTTCACAAGCCACAACAAAAATCTTGCATGCTGAAACTAACAGTTCACATGCTGCAATTAAAGATCCCCATGCCACCAACAAAAATTGAAGATTCAGAGTGCTGCAAGTAAGACCCAGTGCAGTGAAATAAATTTAAAAAAAAAAAAATTAAGCAAAATGATACTAACAGTTCATATACAAAGCCTGGGCCAAGGACATAAATAGATTCAAATATAAAAATTATTAATTACCTAGATATGTGTGAAAATACATTCAACCTCACTATTAATCAAAAGAAGAGTAAAGAATAAGACACTATGATTTGCCCATCATTTTAAAGGTTCTCAAAGATATTACAGGGGCTTCCCTAGTAGCTCAGCTGCTAAAGAATCTGCCTGAAATGCAGGAAAACCCAGTTCAATTCCTGGGTCGGGAACATCCCCTGGAGAAAGGATAGGCTACCCACTCCAAACCCCAGCTGGGTTGGTATAGCTGTCACAGCCAGAATCCCAAGTGACGGCCACCAAGATCTACAGGATGAGGAGGAACCAGTCTGGCTTAAGTAACTGATGACAAGTGTGTGACCCGTGCTTAGGGAATGTGTCTAAAAGCTGCTGGTCCCCCTAGTGTCTAGAATCTGCTGGCCCCCTGACAACCTTCAGATGTGTAAATGAGCACAGGAATCAAAGAGAAGGATGTGCGCTCATCTTCTGTGAAAACTCCAAAACTGCAACTTGATGCTGAACAACCATTGACAGGAGAATGTTGGATCCCACCAAAAAGATACCTCATGTCCAAAGGCAAAGGGGAAGCCCCAAAAAGACAGTAAGAGGGGAAAAATCACGTTTAGAATCAAACCCTAGACCCACCAGAGACGCTTGGAGGGCTCAAACAAAACCTTATGTACACCAGGACCACAGAGACAGCCAGACCTGCCTTTGAGTGTTTGAGTGTCTCCTGAAGAGGCACTGGTCAGTAGTGGCCTGCCATGGGGATAGGGGCTCTGACTGCAGCAGAACTGGGTCACGCAGCATGTGGCATAAGCCCTCTTAGAGGAGGTCACCGTTAGCTGCACCATACAGCCGCCAGGCAGATGACCCACAAACTGCAGAACAATTAGATCAAAGAAATTCCTGCACTGTTAAGAAAGTTCTAGGACTGACAACAGATTTACCAACCTGGGGATCCAGCAAAGGGACTGAGAACCCTCAGGGAATTTGACTTTGGAGGCCAGTAGGATTTGATCACAGGACTGGGGAAACAGATTCTTGGAAGACACAAATCAAACCTGTGTGCACTAGGAGCCAGGAGAATGAAGCAGTGTCCCCACAAGAGACTGAATCAGACTTGCCTGTGAGTGTCCAGGAGTGGAGGCATGGCTCAACAGTTTGTCCTCAGGCCAAACAACTGGGAGGGAACACAGCCCCAACCATCAACAGAAAATTAGATTAAAGATTTACTGAGCATGGCCCTGCCCATCAGAACAAGATCCAGCTTCCCCAACAGTCAGTCTCTCCCATCAAGAAGCTTCCATAAGCCTCTTATCCTTATTCATCAGAGGGCTGACAGTATGAAAACCACAATCACAGAAACTAATCAAACTGATCACATGGACCACAGCCTTGTCTAACTCAATGAAACTATGAGCCATGCCATGTAGGGCCACCCAAAATAAACAGGTCATGGTGGAGAGTTCTGACAAAACATGGGATGCTGGAGAATGGAATGGCAAATCACTTCAGTATTCATGCCAAGAACAGTATGAAAAGGCAAAAAGATATGACACTGAAGGATGAACTCCGCAGGTCAGTAGGTGCCCAATATGTCACTGGAGAAGAGTGGAGAAATAACTCCAGAAAGAATGAAGAAATGGAGTCAAAGCAAAAACAACACCCACCCAGTTGTGGATGTGACTAGTGATGGAAGTAAAGTCCGACTTACTTCCAGAACAACACTGGAAAGAACAATACTGCATAGGAACCTAGAATGTTAGGTCCATGAATCAAGGTAAATTGGAAGTGGTCAAACAGGAGGTGGCAAGAGTGAACATGGACATTTTAGCAATCAGTGAACTAAAATGCACTGGAATGGGCGAATTTAACTCAGATGACCATTATATCTACTACTGTGTCAAAGAATACCTTAGAAGAAATGGCGTAGCCCTCATAGTCAACAAGAGTCCGAAATGCAGTACTTGGGTGTAGTCTCAAAAACAACAGAATGATCTCTGTTCGTTTCCAAGACTAACCATTCAATATCACAGTAATCCAAGTCTATGCCCTGACCACTAATGCCAAAGAAGCTGAAGCTGAATGGTTCTCTGAAGACCTACAAGACCTTCTAGAACTAACACCAAAAAAAGATGCCCTTTTCATCATAGGGGACTGGAATGCAAAAGCAGGAAGTCAAGAGACACCTGGAATAACAGGCAAGTTTGGTCTTGGAGTACCAAATGAAGCAGGGCAAAGGCTAACAGAGTTTTGCCAAGAGAACACACTGGTCATAGCAAAAACCCTTTTTCAACAATACAAGAGCCAACTCTACACAGGGACATCACCAGACGGTCAGTACCAAAATCGACCAATTATATTCTTTGCAGCGAAGATGGAGAAGACATATACAGTGAGCCAAAACAAGACCTGGAGCTGACTGTCACTCAGATCATCAGCTTCTTATTGTAAAATTCAGGCTCAGATTGAAGAATATAGGGAAAACCATTAAGCCATTCATTATGACCTAAATCAAAGTGGAGGTGACAAATAGATTCAAGGGACTAGATCTGGTACACAGAGTGCCTGAAGGACCATGGATGGAGGTTCATAACATTTCACAGGAGGTGATGACCAAAACCATCCCCAAGAAAAAGAAATGAAAGAAGGCAAAGTGGTTGTCTGAGGAGGCCTTACAAATAGCTGAGAAAGGAAGAGAAGTGAAAGGCAAAGGAGAAAGGGAAAGGTATATTCAACTAAATGCAGAGTTCCAGAGAATGGGAAAAACTAGAGATCTCTTTAAGAAAACTGGAGTTACCAAGGGAACATTTCATACAAAGATAGGCACAATAAAGGAATAAAACAGCAATGATGGAACAGAAGCAGAAGAAATTAAGAAAAGGTGGCAAGAATACACAGAACTATACAAAACAGCTCTTAATCACCCAGTTAACCACGATGATGTGATGAATCACCTACAGCCAGATGTCCTGGAATGTGAAGTCAAGTGGGTCTTGAGAAGCATTACAACAAAAGTGGTGTAATTCAATTCATTACAAAGGACTGATGCTGAAGCTGAAGTTTCAATACTTTGGCTATCTGATGTGAAGAGCTGACTCACTGGAAAAGACCCTAATACTAGGAAAGACTGAAGGTAGGAGGAGAAGAGGACAACAGAGGATGAGATGGTCAGATGCCATCACTGACTCAATGGACATGAGTTTGAGAAAACTCTGGGAATTGGTGATGGACAGGGAAGCCTGGCATGCTGCAGTCCATGGGGTCCCAAAGAGTCGGACACGACTGAGCAACTGAACTGAACTGAAAAACAAACAAAGCTAGAGAAGGTGATGGAATTCCAGCTGAGCTATATCAAATCTTAAAAGATGATGCTGGTAGATTGCTGTATTCATTATGCCAGCAAATTTGGAAAACTCAGCAGTGGCCACAGGACTGCAAAAAATCAGTTTTCATTCCAATACCAAAGAAGGGCAATGCCAAAGAATGTAAAAATTACTGTACAATTGCACTCATTTCACATGCCAGCAAGATTATGCTCAAAACCCTTCAAGCTAGGTTTCAGCAGTACATAAACGGAGAATGTCCAGATGTACAAGCTGGATTTAGAAAAGGCAGAGGAACCAGAGGTCAAACTGCCATACGCTGATCATAGAAAAAGTAAGCGAATTCCTTAAAAACAAACGGGACCTAATTAAACATAAAAGACTTTGCACAATAAAGGAAACTATAAGCAAGGTGAAAAGACAGCCTTCAGAATGGGAGAAAATAATAGCAAATGAAGCAACTGACAAAGAACTAATCTCAAAAATATACAAGCAACTCCTGCAGCTCAATTCCAGAAAAATAAACAACCCAATCAAAAAATGGGCCAAAGAACTAAACAGACATTTCTCCAAAGAAGACATACAAATGCCTAATAAACACATGAAAAAATGCTCAGCATACTCATTATCAGAGAAATGCAAATCAAAACCACAGTGAGGTACCATCTCATGCCGGTCAGAACGGCTGCTATCAAAAAGTCTACAAAAAATATATGCTGGAGAGGGTGCAGAGAAAAAGGAACCCTCTTATACTGTTGGTGGGAATGCAAACTAGTACAGCCACTAAGGAGAATACTGTGGAGATTCCTTAAAAAACTGGAAATAGAACTGCCATACAACCCAGCAATCCCACTGCTGGGCATACACAGTGAGGAAACCAGAATTGAAAAAGACACGTGTACCCCAATGTTCATCGCAGCACCGTTTACAATAGCCAGGACATGGAAGCAACCTAGATGTCCATCAGAAGATGAATGGATAAGAAAACTGTGGTACATATACACAATGGAGTATTACTCAGCCATTAAAAAGAATACATTTGAACCAGTTCTAATGAGGTGGATGAAACTGGAGCCTATTATACAGAGCAAAGTAAGTCAGAAAGAAAACCCCCAATACAGTATATTAGCATATATACACGGAAGTTAGAAAGATGGTAATGATGACCCTATATGTCAGATAGCAAAAGAGACACAGATGTAAAGAACAGACTGTTGGACTCTGTGGGAGAAGGTAAGGGTGGGATGATTTGAGAGAATAGCATTGAAACATGTATATTATCATATGTGAAATAGATCGCCAGTCCAGGTTCAATGCATGAGACAGGGTGCTCAGGGCTGGTGAACTGGGATGACCCTGAGGGATGGGATGGGGAGGGTGGAGGGGGAGAGTCAGGATGGGGAACATATGTACACCCAAGGCTGATTCATGTGAATGTATGGCAAAAACCACAATATTGTAATTAGTGTCCAATTAAAATTTTAAAAAAAAATCTACTTTTGCTTCATTCACTATGCTAAACCCCTTGACTATGTGGATCACAACAAATTGTGGAATATTCTTAAAGAGAAAGGAATACCAAAGCACCTTACCTGCCTTCTGAGGTAGGTATGCAGGTCAAGAAGCAACAGTTAGAACTGTACATGGAAAAAAATTGGGAAAGCAGTATGTCAAGGCTATATATTGTCACCCTGCTTATTTAACTTATATGCAGCGTATATCATGCAAAATGCTGGGCTGGATGAAGCACAAGCTGATATCAAGATTGCTGGGAGAAATATCAATAACCTTAGATATGCATATGACACCACTTTAATGGCAGAAAGTGAAGAGGAACTTAAGAGCCTTTTGACGAAGGTGAAAGAAGAGAGGAAAAAAGCTGGATTAAAATTCAACATTTAAAAAACTAAGATCATGGCATCCGGTCCCATCACTTCATAGCAAATAGATGGGGAAAATGTGGAAACAGTGTCAGATTTCATTTTCTTGGGCTACAAAATCAATGCAGAAGTTGACTGCGAAATTAAAAGACGCTTGCTCCTTGGAAGAACAGCTATGTCAAACCTAGCCAGTGTTTTTAAGAAGCAGAGATATCACTTTGCCAAAATAGGTCTGTATAGTAATAGCTGTGGTTTTTCCAGTAGTCAGGTACGGATGTGAGAGCTAGACCATAAAGAAGGCTGAGTGGTGAAGAACTGACGCTTTTGAACTGTGGTGCTGGGGAAGACTCTTGAGAGTTCCTTCAACTGCAAGATGAAACCAGTCAATCCTAAAGGAAATCAACCCTGAATATTCATTGGAAGGACTGATGCTGAAGCTGAAGCTCGAATACTTTGGCCACCTGATGCGATAGCTGACTCATTGGAAAAGACCCTGATGCTGGGCAAGACTGAAGCCAGGAGGAGAAGGGGACAACAGAGGATGAGATGGTTCAGTTCAATTCAGTCGCTCAGTCGTGTCCGACTCTTTGTGACCCCATGAATCACAGCATGCCAGGCCTCCCTGTACATCACTAACTCCCAGAGTTCACTCAGACTCACATCCATCGAGTCAGTGATGACATCCAGCCATCTCATCCTCTGTCGTCCCCTTCTCCTCCTGCCCTCAATCCCTCCCAGCATCAGAGTTTTTTCCAATGAGTCAACTCTTCGCATGAGCAGGCCAAAGTATTGGAGTTTCAGCTTCAGCATCATTCCTTCCAAAGAAATCCTAGGGCTGATCTCCTTCAGAATGGACTGGTTGGATCTCCTTGCAGTCCAAGGGACTCTCAAGAGTCTTCTCCAACACCACACTTCAAAAGCATCAATTCTTCGGCGCTCAGCCTTCTTCACAGTCCAACTCTCACATCCATATATGACCACAGGAAAAACCATAGCCTTGACTAGACGGACCTTTGTTGACAAAGTAATGTCTCTGCTTTTGAATATGCTATATAGGTTGGTCATAACTTTCCTTCCAAGGAGTAAGCGTCTTTTAACTTCATGGCTGCAGTCACCATCTGCAGTGATTTTGGAGCCCAAAAAAATAAAGTCTGACACTGTTTCCCCATCTATTTCCCATGAAGTGATGGGACCGGATGCCATGATCTTCATTTTCTTAATGTTGAGCTTTAAGCCAACTTTTTCGCTCTCCTCTTTTACTTTCATCAAGAGGCTTTTTAGCTCCTCTTCACTTTCTGCCATAAGGGTGGTGTCATCTGCATATCTGAGGTTATTGATATTTCTCCTGGCCATCTTGATTCCAGCTTGTGTTTCTTCCAGTCCAGCATTTCTCATGATGTACTCTGCATAGAAGTTAAATAAGCAGGGTGACAATATACAGCCTTGACGTACTCCTTTTCCTGTTTGGAACCAGTCTGTTGTTCCATGTCCAGTTCTAACTGTTGCTTCCTGACCTGCATACAGATTTCTCAAGAGGCAGGTCAGGTGGTCTGGTATTCCCATCTCTTTCAGAATTTTCCACAGTTTATTGTGATCCACACACTCAAAGGCTCTGGCATAGTCAATAAAGCAGAAATAGATGTGTTTTCTGGAACTCTCTTGCCTTTTCCATGATCCAGCATGGTTGGATGACATCAACAACTCAATGGACATGAGTTTGAGCAAACTCCAGGAAATGGTGAAAGACAGGGAGCCTGGCATGCTGCAGTGCATGGGGTCAAAAGTCAGACACAACTTGGCAAATGAACAACAACAAATATTATTATATAACCCAGCTATTTCATTCACAAGTATACACACAAGAAATTATTGTACATCTACAACAGGACACGTGAATAATGCTGCTTATAGTAGTACTGTTCACAAGAGTAAAAATATGTTAACAATATTATGGCCACCAGTGAGAAAGTGGATAAAGTATGCTATAGTTGCACAATGAAAGATAATTCAGCCATCAAAAAGAATGAACTATAGTTTCATACAACAATTTGTATCTTTGCAACTTAGCGGTAAGTAATATAATATTAAAACTACCAGTTATATAAAGCAGAGTTATGTATTACATTTTTTAAAAGTTCAAAACAAGAACTAAGCAATGTATTATTAAGGAGCAAGCTTACTGGCTGGAAGCTGTCTTAGTAGCAACAAGTGATAAGCAGATTTGCATATGAGAAAGAGTCCTCAGGCTACAGTATGAAGAAGGAATTGGACTTGAAACAAACTGAACGTGAAGCAGAGAAATCATTTGGGAAAAACCGCTGATAGGGTCAGTTAAAGGTGAGGAGAGAAGGACATAAACAACAACAACTGACACTGAGATTAGACAGGAATGGAACAGAATTGAAAGCTATTCAAAGAGTTATGATCAAGAGCCCTTAAGTTCCAACCATATATAGATGGTGAGGGAAGGTGAAGAGTCAAGAATAATTCCCAAGTTTCCGGTCTGCAAGACCAGAGGTCCTAGGGTCAATACAAAAGTTGATTTTTTTTTTTTTTGGACATTTTGAGTTTCAAGAGATTCTGGGATGTCAATATTCATGCAGTATCCTCTTTTTTTTTTTTTTAATGGGCTTCCCAGGTGTCACAGCGGTAAAGAACCCACCTGCCACTGCAGGAGATGCTGGAGACATGGGTTCGATCCCTGGGTTGGGAATATCCCCTGGAGGAGGAAATGGCAACCCACTCCAGTATTCTTGCCTGGAAAATTCCATGGACAGAGGAGACTGGTGAGCTATAGTCCATGGGGTCACAGAGAATTGGATCCTCTTTTTATGATTAAGTATAAAATCTGATCCTTTCCCCTTCAAAGCCTATCCTATAATCGATGTCACCACTCCCTCTTCAAATCTGCACACTGCTTTGTTTTCACTTATGACATTCATCTTACTTTAGCCAAGCAGTGCTCAGTCTTGGCACCATTGACATTTTGGACCTGGAAAGTCTTTGCTGTGTGTGCAGTCCTGTTCATTTTAAGATGCTTAGCAGCATCCCTGGCTTCTACCCACTAGATGTGAGTATCATCCCCAAGTTATGACAATCAAAACTGTTTCCAAAAACCAATGAAGTTGCTCAGTCGTGTCCGACTCTTTGTGATCCCATGGACTGTAACCTACCAGGCTCCTCCATCCATGGAATTTGCCAGGCAAGAGTACTGGAGTGGGCTGCCATTTCCTTCTCCAGGGGATCATCCCATTTCCTTCTCCAGGGGATCATCCCAACCCAGGGATTGAACCCAGATCTCCTGCATTGCAGGCAGACGCTTTACCATCTGAGCTACCAGGGAAGCTCCAACATTACCAAATATCTCTTGGGGGCAAGTTCCCCATTCCTTAAAACCATGATCTAGCCTATATAATAGATACATGAATACTTAATTTATACCACCACTTAAAATCATAAATTCCCTAAAAGCAGCAACTTTACCATCTTGCCCACTTATATAAAACAGATATGACAAATGTATTCTTACATACTCATCAAGGTAGATTAAGGGGATAGTTATCTATGTTTGATTTACTATTTTTAAATTTATAAATATCTTTAAAAGTAATTGATTTCCCATTGACACAGGCATCTCTAACCAATTAGCTAAAGTACTAAGGATTTATATACTGGAATTATTTTTTTAAGAGGGGAAAATTTCTATGCTGCATAGTCTGGAGTCTCTTAGGGACATAGCATTTGACGAAGTCATTTTTGAATCAAATCCAAATTTATGTTCTAGAATTGGTTAGTCTCCATACAGTTCAAATAAAAATTTATACACAATCATTTTATTTCTGTCTCTTGTCCCCTTAAATCCCTAATATTATGCATAAAATTTCACCGAAAGAAGCATAATTAATTTAAACACCAATCCATGCCTCAAATTATAAGAGTACACAGATAAACAATGTCCACAAATAGGTAAGACTTTATTTTCCTATTTGGAAAAAAAAAACTTAAATTTTTTATCAAAACATATATTAGACAATATCTATTGTTTAACTATCCATTACAGTCTACTGACTGGCAGTCTATAAGTGGAATGCTATCAATTTATAATTTATTTGAAACAGTAGAAATGTAAAGACTAAAAGTTAGACCTTTAGCAGACTGAATACACTAGTTTAAAATGAAACTAAACACAAACTTAAATTATTGTTATAAAACTCACTTGTACAGTTTTCTTTTATTACATTAAATGGTTCCCTGGAGTATAAAGTATTTTTTTTTCTATAAAAGGGAAATGGGGGAAAAAAAGGGAAGCAGAGAAAACTTTCTGAAATTTTTCAGAGAACTGATTGTATTACAATGCTTCAAGAACTACCTAAATATACACAAAGTATAGAGAAAAGTAAAAGGTTTCCCCTTCTAAATTGTTCATGATGATGAACAGTCTCTGTACCATGGGGGTGGGCATCACACAGTTTAAGTATCCCTTAGAGTGTACTGTTGGGATGGGCTAGGAGAATGATATACCCTTTTGCAAAGTGTGACTGTATGCCTTGGAACTTAAATACCACCTCCCAGGAAATCAACATGCTCTAAGTCTTCAATTACTTTTATTTGTGAAAAGTGTCCTGAACATCACTTCTCATGCTGTCAATGAGGTTCTGGTTCTTGTATATCTTTATGCTTTTGATGATAAATAAATACTTCAGAGTTTATGTTACAAACAATCTAAATCAAAATATTAAATTTTAAACTTTAAGCCAGTGCCTCTAATCCCAATTCCAAAATATTCCAATCAACCACTTCTGTTCTTTTACCTGTCATGAAGTATATATGGTAATTTTTTCCAGAAAACATGGTAAGATCATATTTTTCAAATGCAATTAATCTAGCTGCTTATCACACAGTCCTAATTCTAAACTGTGGCTTATTCTCCATAATGATTCCTTAAAGCATTTTGCTCTATTGAGTACCTATTCCTATGCTTATAAACTTGTTTTCCCATGACACTGCATTGATTAACACTAAAATTTAAGACATCATTATCCCCACGGATCTACATTCCCGCCACCTTAGCAAAAGTCAGAGAACTAGGTAACCCCTCTCTTCCATTGCTAACGACCATGTCCACTGCTAACGACCATGTCCATTGCTAACGACCAGTCCATGAAGATCCTCCCTCCCCATCTTGTATTTTAACACTGAACTCTCCACCAATTCCATCCTCTCAGCCTCCAAGTATGTTTGAGAAAATACAGAGTGAACTTTCAGTTAACATCTGCCCTTAATATGCAATGCCATTCTCAACGCCATATGGGTGTAATTTCTCCCCTGAAAGCCTGCAATTGTCCCTTTCTGCTTAATCCTAACCAACCCGGCATGCATGGGGTCGCAAACAGTCGGACACAATTTAGCAACTGAACTGAACTGAAGCTGATCCCATAGTGATCATTTAACTCAAGATTCAGCAAGAGTTAACTTTATAGGAAATTTTCTCAAACTAACTTAACTCCCAATAAAATTAAGCCTTATGCCACAGTTCCATATAACTTATTTGTATCATTTATTAAAATATATATTTTTAATATTGCTACATCTCTTTTCTAATAATTACATATATTACTGTACACATGCACCTATTTTATAAACCTTTATAGGATCATGTTTCCATAGTTAGAGTTTAATAAAAGCTTGCTTAATGTACCTATTGTAAAACCAATACCATGAAGACAAGCTATGCAAATATCATGTGCAAAACAAAACACACTGCACCATAAACAGAAAGTATATGATCTATGAAGCTAAATAAGCATTCATCTTTCAGATTAAATCACCTATTTATTAGCACAGTGTTTATTAATAGCTTTGTTATAAGAAGAAAAAGTGTTGCAACAGGAATAACACTGGAATAGTGTTAGATTTAGAAAATCTAGCTTCTGACCCACACTCTGCCATATACTAGCCATTTAACTTTGGGCAAATCACTTAACCTCTCTCAACAACAAAGGGTAATTACTATGCACTCTACAAAGCCCACAGGGTTATTATTAGGATACAAAAGGGCAATATATATGAAAGTGCTTAGAATTTACAAGGAGCTGTATAAATGGTATGAGTTTAATGACAACCATACACTCTGATTTAAGATAACATTTTTTTTTATTTTGTTTCTTATTTACCATGGGTTTTGAGTTGGTTCTTTTTTTTTTTAACATTTTAAAATGTGAACTTGCAAAAGAAAGAAGTTAAAGGGCAAGTATTTATGCTCTAGAAGAATTCATCACTGAATAAAACACTGTAAGGTTTAGCAACTCAAATTCAATCTGAACCAATTAAAATATGAGTCAACTAACAAAAATGTCCATAATATTCGACTTTTCAGCAAGATATTTATTACATAAAGCAAGGCAGATATTTGATTCTGGCCACAAAATCACAAGCTTATTCCACCAAATGCACTTAGATGGCCTTCACCTATGTAACAAAATCAGAGGCTGCAAAGTTTAACCGGCTCCATTTTATAAGCAGATACAATACACCATGCTCCACAGTTGAAGAGGTGAACCAGCACATGTAGGAAATACTAGAGTTGACTCCAGGTTTACAGGAAAACATGTGATTCACCAGGACACAACACAATCTGATGTATGTAAAGAATTCCTAAATCTGTTTCACAGACCTATTGTTTATGGACATAAAGAACTATGAAGAAGCAGAGGGGTCAGCTGCAAATAGACTGAGACTTATCTGTAGTACTGGTGACAGTCAAATATGAAAAGTTTCCAAATTTGTTTGCATAGCCATTACCCATTATCATTTTTAAGCTCTCTTAAAGTCAACAAGTATCACAGTATCCAGATAGACTAAAACTTTCTAGGCAGTTTCCCTTTGTCTTGCCAAGTCTACCCACAGACCAGCAAAGATAAGACATTACAACCAGAGTTAGCTATTTTCTTGAAACTTGCTGATCCCTGATTTCCTGTTTTTATATGCATGAGGATTTTAATTAAGAAGTATCTGGAAGGCATATCAATTCAAAAAAGGTCATGAGCACAAACCACCAAATGGAGAATCAAGTAAACTGGCAAACTCTCCCTTTTAAATGTTAATCGCCTAGAAAGGCTGCCATAATTAGTTATTAGCAGTTGAGCTCCATCCCAGCAAAGAAAAGGGAGTGAGGCTGAAGAGGGAAAAAGAAATGAGGAGGGCAGCAGGAGGAAGGGGACAGGTGAAGAAGAACAGACACCAGAAATGCAAAGAAAAATAAAAAAAGATATCAAAGATAAACTTTGCCATCAGCTACATACAATCCACACTCCCTCACAGGAAGACTATTAATAGAGAAATTAAGATTTTGCTGCTACATATTTTACAGTCATTATTTTAACACAAGTTTATCCAACAATGTTAAATGTAAAACAGTTATTCAAGGGAACTGGAGAAACTACAGTTTCCTGTAAGTTCCTAGTCACTAAAGACATAATATGATGAAAAAAATGAGTCTGCTTCACACAAGTCTATCAGAAAGAGTACTGAACTAGAACGTGAACATTTAGTTCTGATCTCTATACTAGAACTTGAACATTTAGTTCCTTCCTAGCTTTGGTTTTGACCTTCTTGACAATTAGCTTTAGGTTAGTCACCAAACTTTTATCAATGTTCTCATTCACTCAAACAATAAATATTTCTTAAATGTCTAAAAAATTCTAGAGTTTCCCAACCCTGACTGCACAGAAGAATCACCTGGGAATACTTACACACACACACACACACACACACCCACACCCACACACACCTCTTTGCCCCGAGACTGATTTAATTGGTCTGGGGTGGAGCCCGGGCATAGATTAAAAAACAAACAAACAAACAAACAAACAAAAAACTCCCTTGCTATCTTTTTTTTTTAATTTTTTTAACTTTATTTTACTTTACAATATTGTATTGGTTTTGCCATACATTGACATGAATCCGCCACGTCCCACCGCCCACCCCATATCATCTCTCTGGATCATCCCCGTGCACCAGCCCCAAGCATCCCGTATCCTGTATTGAACATAGACTGGCAGGCAAGGTGGAAAGCCACAGGTCTATTTCATCTCTTATGTACATGGTAAGGAACAGCAAACAATGTGAAGAGCCATCTCCCTTCCTTTAAATGTATCAATTTCCCCTTCTAATCCAATTTTGTTTTAACCTAGATTCTCACCACCTCACACCTAGACTCTCACCACCTCACACCTAGATTAACAAATAGTTTCCTACCTATTTTCCCTTCTTCCAGTCTCTTCCCAACTCAATAAACCATTTCTGTCTAACTAATCAATTTGGTACTGAAACATTATTCCACTGAGAGTCATTTTAAATATAACAATAACAACAGAACTGTTTTCATTGAGCAGAGACTATATTGCATATACATATTTATATGTTTGTATATATACAAGTATGTATGTATAATCTCAAACATGCTCTATTTTTCTTCAATTCCATTTATATATAATAGATACTAGTCTCTTTACATACAAGATTATTGCCCCTAACTAGTTGTGGTTGAATTTGGTCAAAAATGAATGGCAAATGAATCACCCACAGATCTCTAATTTAAATTCTCACGTGTTCCCACAAGGAACACCAATTCAATTTTTTTTTAAGTAAAATGAGGTGGAATTATTTCAAAAAGTTCTCTGTTACTGTAGACACTGATAAAGTTTATGATGAATGAATATTACCAAGAATAAATATGGTTCTGGTTTGTGTTAAAACTTGCCTCAGAAAACAAACCAAAGCCTTAAAAGCCAATGGTTATAATCACATAAGATGATACTCATATTTATGAAAAATATTAGGTACAATATAAGATGTATATAATGAGAAAACTAAGGAAGTGCATTACTTATTCCCTGACCGTAAGCAGTTTTCCATCTTCCCAGGGAAAGCAAAACATAAAAAAGAAAATAAAGCCAGCACTAGCACGTAAGTGGTAAAGACATTAAGTACCATGGGAATTCAAAGAAACAGAAGACTGCCCTGGACTAAGGGAGTTGGAGACAGCATCTTGGAAAAGCTGGGGCTTGAACAAAATTAAATAGGTAGAGAAAAGGAAATCTCATGAATATGGATCTTCTACAAAGATAAGGCAGAAATTCATAAACTATGTTTGAGGAACTGGAAGCTGACCTACTTGGAACAGAGGGTTCTATGTAGGAGCATTTGAGGACTTAAGGTTGAAACAATAAACTGGAGCCAGACAGTGAAAGGCCAGAATGCCAACCTAGGATACTTCAACTCTGCGCTATAGATAGATAAATCTTTTATAGCTAACAACAAGCAAAACAACATATCCCTATAATGATGCAGTCTGAAACCATTTTTCTTGAAGCCTTTGAAGAACATACCTAGTAGTACAATGTCTTGCCAATATATCTTGAATATGTGAACATATTGTTTAGGAAATCTGTTCAGAGTGAAAGAGTAAACACTCAAATATGCTTTCCAACATACAAAATCATTGATGGTTCTTAGGATAACTCCTAAGAGAATAACTGGATAGGAGGCTTCAATTTTAGGTTCTCTTCCTCTCCCCACCCTCATCCAAACACACATCTTGATTTAATACTTAGAAACACAATACAATGAAATAGTGTTATTCTGAAAATAAGAGATCTTTTATTACCTCCCATTATGAGTGAATTTACTTACTACATTGCCTCAAAATCACTGAATTTATTAAGATCATTTTGTCCATGATTTCTTTCAGCAAAGCAGATGAAAACAGATACATAAATAACAAATTTGAAGATTATGAAAAGTGAAAAGTCCCTCATCAAATCAAAACACACCTAAAATAATCAGCCTTGGCTTATAAGGCAGAAGGGAGACTGTTCATAACAAAAAAATGCCATCCACAACAAAGAGTACCAGAGAGTATATGAAGAACATTACAATAGCCAATTTCTCATCCAAAATGATAAACTGTTAACCCACAACTCCGAAAAGAATGGAGTTAATTTTGATTCTCAAAAATGCCCTTACAATTTTTGGTTACATCTGTAATGAAAATTAAGACTCCAACACAACTCAAAACAAGGATTCTTTCCCTTAGTAAAGCAGACACATAAGTGATTGATGATTTAATTTGCCGTTGCAGCAAATACTAATTTAAGCACCACTACCTCAACACCAGGAAAATAACAAATCTCAGTATTTAAAGCCATACGTGACAAGAAGGCAAGACTATTCTAGGATGATTAAAACGCACACAAAATAAGAACACAGAAAAAAACCGTGGCAATATTGCTGCTGCACTAGGAAAAGGGATATACCATTCTTACAGGCACGCATGGCTTTAAAGAATATGTATAGATTATGGTCTTATGTATTGTCTTTTTTTCCTCCAGGAAAGACCGGAACATTCACGGGAGTTGGAAGAAGTGCATTCAGGAAGGTGTCAATGCCTCCCTCCCCACCCCTTTAGGGGGAAACTCGCTTTAACAATAATGCTCTTTCACTCCTCACATCCCACCCGGTTTCCACAGACCCTTCAGTCAGCATTCCTGCCCACCCCCCACACCCCCCACCCCCCCGCCGCCACTTCCCCGCTCTGCCCCTCACATTCAGAGCTGGCGGCTCCGACTGTCTCGCCGCCCCCGCGCACCCGCCCCGACCAGCGGAGTCTAACAACGCAGCCACGCAGCCACCCAGAAACCCACTGCCCCCACCTCCTCCTCGCCCCGCTTCCCCTCCCCCTCCCCGCCCTGTCACCTGCTTGGGTGGTGTCCGTCAGGTCGTAGCCGCTGCCCGGGAAGTCTCGGAGCTTCCTACCGCTGAGGCTCAGGATGCCGGAGTTGCCCGCCTCCTCCAGGGCCCGGTCCAGGCTCCTCACGGTGTGTTGAGGCTGCAGGCTCCCCGGGTTCCACTGCGGCCCGTTGGGGAACGGCTGACCGAAAAGAGTCGGTACCGGGATGGGCACCACCAGGGTCCCGCCGCCGCCGCCGCCTCCCACTCCGGTTCCGCCACCTCCCCCTCCGGCCCCACCACCGCCACCGCTACTTCCACCTCCACCACAACTGCCGCCCCCACTGTTACCACCACCTCCCTGACTCGCCGCCATGTTCCTGGGAGAGAGAATAGCCCCCGACAATACTCTGAGCCTGTGCCGCGAGTGTAGGGGGTTCTTAGGACGCATGCGCAGGCTGGGGGCGGGAGGTGGGGGGTGCGAGGTAGAGGGTGGGAAGGAACCAGGGGGCGGGCTGGGAGGAGGTGTTGGGTATGGAAGAGACGCTGTTCAAACGTGCAGAATGCTTGCTTTAAGAAATGTGCTGTCAGAGGAAGGATGCTAAACCCCGGTTCCGCTGCTTTGGGTACCAAAATCTTGGGAGGCGACACCAGCTTAACTCTAGGTCGTCAGGGATGTGACCCCAGATCTCTAAGTTGCTTCACCTTTTGAGATCTGCAAAACAAAAGTAAATATATTAGAGATGAAAGAGAGTCGTTTCAGAATATTTTGAAGCGGCATTTAGAAGGACTATCAGCTACCTGATTGAAACGCTTACTGCGAATGCCTCAGGAATCCTTTAGCAGTGTTAACACGGAGAGAAACTTTGGGGAGGAATATGGGTGCAGAATTGTTTTTTAAGCCTGCATGAATTTTCCCATAATTTAGAATTCCAAAATAAGAAAAGCCTTTTAAAATGTTTTCAAGGAAGCCTCTCGTTTCAGTGAGTGTGTGTGTGTCTCAGCCAAACTGCTGCCTTCCAAAACTTGGAAAAGTTCTCTGCATTCTGTTCTATAACTCTTTGAAGTCCTGCCAAGGTCTTCAAAATATCTCGAGTTTCTTATCATGTTAGTATGGCTGATGGAAAACTCTGATCATCAAACAACCTTAAAGTTTATTTTTGATATACAGCCTTTCTGAAGATTTAATGCTGTGGATAGGAAGCTAATCAATCTTGGATTTTCGGAGTTCATTCTTGGAACCTGAAGCCAACCATTTAGGTAGGTCACTGCCTTCCCTCCACTCCCACTCAGAGTTATTCAAATCTTTTTCACTGGTAGAAAAGTTACACAATAAAACTATCAGAATACTTGATCATATTCAGTTATCATTAATTAGAATATCTTGTGCATCTCTTTTACATCCACTTCAGTTTAAACAATCTATCAACAGTCTCATTTTCTTGGAGAAAGCTCCACAAAAATCACTACTTTGGGGAAAAAAATACAGGAAAGAATTACAACTTGTCTAAATTGCTTTCTGGCCATATAGGTTAACTAAGATAACTATGGTGCAAGAAATCACATTTGCCACATGCATGACCCACAGAAGGACCAGGACTGAAAATCAGACCTCCACAATGAATTAGGAAGTGAAATCAAATTATTTAAACTCACTGGTGTCAAAAAAGAACATTCTACCTTATATCTCATCTTTCTTACATCACAAATCAAATTAGGTATTAATTGAGAATTCCCAGAATCAAAAAGGATGGAAAGGGAAACTAAATGCATTAGATAGAGATAAGATTAGGAAAGGAACATTTAATAACTAGGCAATAAAAAAATTAGTGATTATTTAAAACAATGTATTGGACTCCAGGAAAAGTATGTCCTCAGAATACCTGTCAAGAGATGAAGGCCTTATACAACCAATTTAAGAAGAAAAGTAATCTTTCAAAGAATTTAAAAGATACTCTAAGTAGAAAAAACAGGAAGCCTACAAGGTAGGCTAGATATACATGAAAATCAGGCAAAATAACACATTCTGAAGCTCTTTGACAAAGAATTTTGAACAAAATATGCAGTCTTTATTGAATAAAGCACTGGAAAACTACAAATGTGATTTGTATTCAAGAGAACCAAGCAAATTGGTAGTTACCCAACATTTATAAATAATATAGAGAAGAAGAGGCAGAGTCCAAAGCTCCAAATTCTTCTATTAGAGATCAAGATTATTGGGATAGACTACAGGATGTTCTTATCAGCATATAAATAAATTAAAAGTGAGATGTTTTATCTTGGAATCTAGAAGAAGGCAATGAACTTGGGGATGAACTAGACAGAACTATAATATTAATTTAGGTTAAAATTCTGATCAGGATGCAGGAAAAAGCCAAGGGAGTCTCTGCAGTTTGTTTCCTGAAAATATTAATATTTAACATTGGTTAAATACTAAACACTGCAGATGGTGACTGCAGCCATGAAATTAAAAGACGTTTACTCCTTGGAAGAAAAGTTATGACCAACCTAGATAGCATATTCAAAAGCAGAGACATTACTTTGCCGACTAAGGTCCGCCTAGTCAAGGCTATGGTTTTTCCAGTAGTCATGTATGGATGTGAGAGTTGGACTGTGAAGAAGGGTGAGTGCCGAAGAATTGATGCTTTTGAACTGTGGTGTTGGAGAAGACTCTTGAGAGTCCCTTGGACTGCAAGGAGATCCAACGAGTCCATTCTGAAGGAGATCAGCCCTGGGATTTCTTTGGAAGGAATGATGCTGAAGCTGAAACTCCAGTACTTTGGCCACCTCATGTGAAGAGTTGACTCATTGGGAAAGACTCTGATGCTGGGAGGGATTGGGGGCAGGAGGAGAAGGGGACGACCTAGGATGAGATGGCTGGATGGCATCACCGACTCGATGGATATGAGTTTGAGTGAACTCCGGGAGTTGGTGATGGGCAGGGAGGCCTGGCATGCTGCGATTCATGGGGTTGCAATGAGTCAGACAGGACTGAGAGACTGAACTGAACTGAACTGAATTGAAATACTAAACTCAGGAGAGAAGAAACAGTGAAATGTTGAGTATCATCAAGACATATCAGGGGTGCTTCCCTGGTGTCTCAGCAGTAAAGAATCTCCCTGCAATGCAGGAGACGTGGTTTCTATCCCTGGGTCGGAAAGATCGCCTGGAGGAGGGCATGGCAACCTACTCCACTTAAGATTTTTAAAAAATTTTTAAAAAGACATATATTAGAAACCCTGAAAATATTATTTATATCATACTGAACTATTCCACAGCTGCTGCTGGAATGTGATATGAAGTTCTGCTCACTCCTCTCTCAGCATAAGTCCTGAATTAGACAAAGCCCTAAGAAGCACACCTAAAATAATCAGAGCAATGAGAGAAGGAGAAATTTACTTGGCCTTCATCTCTGTGGTAACCTGATCTTCAGTCCCTTCCAAAATCCCTCTTCTAGCATGTAACCATCGGAGGAGTGAGTATAGTTTAGTTTAGTTTAGTTCAGTCGCTGAACTGAACTAAACACAGCTTTCTGGATGGGATCTTCCCCCATCAGGGATCAAACCCAGGTTCCCTGGCAGTGAAAGCACTGAGTCCAAACTACTGGACCACCAGGTAATTCCCCCTTTGCACTGCTTTAACCAATCCTAACAAATCCATTAATCCCAAAGTTAATATTTCTTAACTCAAAAGGGATTTGGAGAAATATAGAATGATTACTATTACTAAAAAGAGACTATTATATAACTAATCTTTAATGGTGATGTCAGTAAGCACTATTATGTTCTGTCTTGGTTAGAATCCCTGCTATGATGCTTACAAGATGCAAGATAAACAAGTCATTTCAGCTCTCAAAGTCTCAGATTTCTTGTCTATAAAACAAGGATCATAACATTATTAGCTATCTCAGAAGACTTTAGTGAGGATTACATGAGCTATTTACACAAAGCACATATATTATAATGATTGTTACCTTTTTTTATGTTTACTTTGCCTGTAGAACACTGAGCAAAGTGAGTGATGAATTATCAGCACAGCAGTTCTTAAATTCCTCTGTACTACTGTGCTACCAGTATTAATAGACCTTTTCCTCTGTGTTGCTCTTGAAGTTACATCCTTACTGATTCACCCCAGGTTTCTGCCTTTCCTAATGTTTGTGTTTTCACTATGTGATTCAGTAACTTGATTCCAATTCTTGCTTACTGTCTCTAATGCAATCCCAGGTTTTTGACCTCTGTGCTCCTAGTATGAGACCCGGGTTCAATTTCTGGGTCGGGAAGATCTCCTGGAGAAGGAAATAGCAACCCACTCCAGTATTCCTGCCCCCCCCCAAAAAAAGGGGCTCCTGATATCATGAAATCAATTTAAATATCTGTTCCAAATCCTCCTTTAAAATATATCTTAAATGTTTTTGCTTTATGTAAACAACACAGAGGTTCTCAAGGCAAGAATACTGAAGTGGCTTGCCATTCCCTTCTCCAGTGGACCACGTTTTGTCAGAACTCTCCACCATGACCTGTCCGTCTTGGGTGGCCATACATGCATCATAGCAGGGATTCTCACCAAGACAGAACATAATAGTGCTTACTGACATCACCATTAAAGATTAGTTATATAATAGTCTCTTTTAAGTAATAGTAATCGTTCTATATTTCTCCAAATCCCTTTTGAGCTAAGAAATATTAACTTTGAGATTAATGGATTTGTTATGAGCCATACAACTATGGCATGGCTCATAGTTTCATTGAGTTAGACAAGGCTGTGGTCCATGTAATCAGTTTGATTAGTTTTCTGATACTGTGGGTTTTCATTCTGTCTGCCCTCTGATGAATAAGGATAAAGGCTTATGGAAGCTTCCTGATTGGAGAGACTGACTGTGGGGGGAACTGGGTCTTGTTTTGATGGGCAGGGCTCCATAAATCTTTAATCTAATTTTCTGTTGATGGGTGGGGCTATGTTCCCTCCCTGTTCCCAAACTATGGTGGAGGTAATGAAGAACTGACTCATTAGAAAACACCCTGATGCAGGGAAAGATTGAAGATAGGAGGAGAATGGGACAACAGAGAATCAGATGGTTGGATGGCATCACCGACTTGATGGAAATGATTTTGAGTAAGCTCTGGGAGTTAGTGATGGACAGGGAAGCCTGGCATGCCACAGTCCATGGGGTCACAGAGTCGGACATGACTGAGTGAATGAACTGAACTGAAGCAACAAAGGTCTATTAAAAAATCCTGAAGAGTTTCTTATTAGTGTGTAAAATACAGATTGCTGAATTTTTGCTTAGTTTAGCTTGGCCAAAAGAAAGTAAATAAAATATCACATTAAATTATTCAGACTACTCTTATGTCCAATTAGAAAATATAAGGCTGAGAAAGATTTTTTCATTTTCTTTGGTATTACATTGGAAAGTCTCCTTTTTATAGGTAAACATGGAAACAAGCCATATGCCTTTTGGGCAATCTTGTATAATTATCTTCCTCTGCTGGCAGTATGTGAGAGAAAATGATGAAATTGGGCCTTTTCAAGTAAAATCTAAATTCCTAAAAGGAAGACCTAGGCAACTGTCATGTTACCTCTAAGCAGGCTATACATGTGTAAGGGAAAAAAAATAAAAGATGTTAATGACATTTCAGTAAAACCTGTTAAAGAAATTGGGCTTCCCAGGTGGCTCAAATGGTAAAGAATCCACCTGCCAATGCAGAAGACTTAGGTTTGACCCCTAGTTCGGGAAGATACCCTGGAGAAGGAAATGGCAACTCATTCCAATATTCTTGCCTGAAGAACCCCAGAAACAGAGGAGGTTGCAAAGAGTTGTACACAACTTAGCTTATGAACAACAACATTAAAAGAATTACAATATCAAGATAGATTAAAACCCCAGGAGAAAAGATAAATCCCAAAAAGGTTTAGATTCTGTATTTCCTTAAACAGAATGAAATAGAAATACTGGACCAAAATCTGTGTATAAAATGAAGGTTGGAATGAAATGATGAAGAATCAAGTTGGGCATCTACCAAAGTCTAATTATATTTGTTTACCTTAAATTTTGCTTCAAATCTTCATCACTATATATGGCAAAGTGTGTCTTTTAGAGGTTTATGGGGGTTTGTTTCTTTCTCTAAATCAAATAAACATATGAAATAAATCTCTGTGGGACTGTGACTGAAGTGACTTCAGGCCTGGTGGCAGTGTGCCTAAATTATGTTTTTTTTTTTTTTAATTTATGACGCAATTTCTTTAAAAGGCTGAATCTGTTAACCTGAAGCTCTCAAGTGATAACTGGGTCACACGTGACCTTAAAATCCAGTGCTTCTCTCTATGTAGCAACAAGACTATTTCTTCTGAACCATGGTCATGATCATGACCCCAGTTAGCCTATTGGTGGGTTGTCAGAAGAAGGGTCAAAGCTCTGTTCCCTCAATAAGAGAGTGTGTTATGAAATATTGCAGAATATTTTAGATGTGTTTTTTTTTTGGTGTGGCAGTCAGAAATTTCAGCCTTCACTTATAAGTATAGGTTGGCAATGCTGACCTTTAAGAAGACATTTACTTCTGCTTAAGTGCTTTGTCTACAATTATGGTATGATTCTACAAAGTAGGAGAAAATATATTGGTTCTGATGACCTCATGTTTCACACTTCCAGGCTTTAATAGGTGTATTGATATAGGAAACTAACATACTTTGCCACTGTTTTGTGGTTTTAAAAATCTCTTTCTTAAAACAGCTAGCCATAGTCATTAAATAATGGAGTAAATAATTCTAAGGTAGTCAAGTAGTAGTCAAAGTCACCCAGTCGTGTCCGACTCTTGCGACCCCATGGACTGCAGCCCGCAAGGTTCCTCTGTCCATAGGATTCTCCAGGCAAGAATACTGGAGTGGGTTGCCATTTCCTTCTCCAATTCTAAGGTACTAATTAGTAAAGTGTTAGGTTATCCTTGATGATTTCATCCCCGTCTTCCATTTTGTATTTCTTAAACTCTCCTTAATAAAATCTTCATCTTAAATACCTCTACTTAGAATAAATTCTTTTTTTCCAAGATACATACATAAGTTTCAGAGGACTTTAAAATTTCCTGAGCTGGTTGAGATTTCTCCTCCTGGTCATAGACAATAAACTTCTGAGAAGCTGACAAAACCAAAGATATAAATACACCATACTGTTTGACTGCTAGCATTATCTCCACTGCCACAACCTTAACTCAAGTCACTATTTTCTCTGGACTACTACAGTTGTCTCCTAATTGACTTTTCTACTTCTACCCTTCTACCACTTAATAATTATGTGGCCTTGGGCAAGAACCTTAGTTTCTTCATGACTCATTTTCATCTGAAAAATAGGAATGATAATACTACCTACCTTATAGGGATATTATGAGGATTAAAATTAATACGAGTCTAGCATATGGTAAGAACTTTAGCTAGTATCATTGTCATTATTGTTATCATTAAAATTTTCTACTAGCTAATAATATCTAGCAGTGAAAGGTAAATTATCTCTCTTAATTGCACAAGAGTCTTATGCAGTGGACAGTATCATCCCCATTTTACATGTGAGGATACTACACTCCAGAGAAATTAAGTAACTAGTTCAAGGTCTCAGTTGAGAAGTGGCACAGCAAAAATTTGAATAGAAATATACCTGACTGCTAAACTGAGGCTCTTAACCACTGTAACTTCTGGCAGTAATCTATTGATATTTGCCTTGTATCTTTTCTCAGTCCAAAATTTCTTAGCTGTTTAACTCCTTCCAAACTATCTCCATAAAACAGTTGCTAAGTGCTGCCTGGTTAACTTATATAAAATCATTAAGTTTATTCATTAACAACTTTTATCAAGTTTCACATCAACCCTTTTTTTAATTGAAATATAATTTATGTTTCAAGTATAAAACAAAGTGACTGACTTTTATATATATGTGTGTATATACACCATATAAATATATACACAATATATGCATATATATATATACACACACACACACATGCTAAGTCTCTTCAGTTGTGTCCAATTCTTTGCAACCATATGGACTATAGCCCATTAGGCTCCTCTGTCAGATTCTTTTCCACTATGGGTTATTACAGAATACTGAATATAGTTCCTTGTGCTATACAGTAGGTCCATATTGTTTAACTATTATATATATATATATATATGTATATATATATATATATTAGTGTGTATTTGTTAATTCCAAACTCCTAACTTATCCCTCCCCCCACTTCTCCCCTTTGGTAACCATAAAGTGTTTTTTCTGTGAGTCTATTTCTGTTTTTAAAATAAGTTCATTTGCATCATTTTTTTAGCTTCCATATACAAGTGATATCATATGATATTTGTCTTTCTCTAACTTACTTCACTTAGTATGATAATCTCTAGGTCCATCCATGTTGCTGCACATGTCATTATTTCATACTTTTAAAAGACTAATATTCCATTATACACACACATGCATATATATATATATATATATATATATATATATATATACACATACACATACATACACACAAACACACACACCACATCTTCTTTACTCATTCATCTGTCAATGGATATTTACATTGCTTCCATGTCTTGGCTATAGTAAATAGTGCTGCTACGAACATTGGGGTACATGTATCTTTTTGAATTATAGTTTTGCCCAAGAGTGGGATTACTAGATCATATGGTAACTAACTCTATTTTAGTTTTTTAGGGAACCTCCATACTGTTTTTTATAGTGGCTATACCAATTTACATTCCCACCTAACAGTGTAGAAAGTTTCCCTTTTCTCGACACCTTCTCCAGCATTTACTATTTGTAGACTTTTTGATGATGGCCAATTATATAACCACATACCACTTGATATGTACATCTGCTATGGGCTAGCTGGGTTCTTACCAATATTCCTTTATTATATATAAGCTTTCTATTAACATTCTGATTAATAAAGAATTTTTCTTATTATTCCTTTATGTTAGATCCTAAGAAATTCAGTTATTCAATCATAGAGTAGAAGTACTTTAATCCTCTTAATAAACATTGCCAAGTTATTTCCAAAAGTCTTGTACCAGTTTACATTGTCAATAGCAATATAAGCAAGAAAAAAATTTTTTGGCTGTACCACATGGCTTGTGGGTTCCCAGACTGAGGACTGAACTCATGCCCTCATTAGTAAAAGTACAGAGTCCTAACCACTAGACCACCAGGGAATTTTCTAAGTAAAAATACCTTTGCCAGTACTGGGAATGTTCAGTTTTTAAATACCTTTACTATATTATATATGACACAGAAAAAAAAATGTTAGTTCTTCTGCTTTAAAGACAAAACTTAGTCTCTCACCTGAGACCATCAAAAATTTGGACAATGTATATAGAATGATGACTTTCAAAATACTGAGTATCAGCTAACAAAAACAGTAATACTGGTATGAGACACAAAAGAAGTAAGGCCTGCAACTGCCCAATCTTATTGTTTTGAGTGAGTTTCCAGAAACTTCTTCAGCTGGAAAAAAGGGGATCTATGAAAAACCTACAGCTAAAAATAAACCTAATGGTGGAAATGTGCATGAGTGTATGCTCAGTTGTGTCAGACTCTTTGCAACCCCCTGGACTGTAGCCCATCGTGCTTTGCAATCCATGAGATTCTCCAGGCAAGAATACTGGAGTGGGATGCCATTCCTTTCTCCGAGGGATCTTCCCAACCCAGGGATCAACCTGCCTCTCTTATGTCTCCAGCATTTGCAGGCAGATTCTTGACCACTGAGCTGTGATTGCGAAAGACTGAATCCTTTCTCTCTAAGATCAGGAACAAAACAAGGGTGTTCAAGAGTGTCCAATTCATGAATATTGTACTAAAGTTTCCAGACGGAGTAAGAAAGCAAGACAGAAAGAAGGGAAGAAGGTAGAGAAAAGAGGGAATAAGGGTAAGAGGATAGAAGGGAAATGGGAAAGGAAAAAAGGAAGGGAAGGAGGCAGGCATCCAGATTGGAAAGGAGTCTTTATTCACAGATAATATGATCATCTATTTAGAAAATAAATGGAATCTATAATAAAGCTATAAGAACAAATAAGTGAGTTTGGCAAAGGTAAAGGACAGAAACTCTGACAAAGATGTGAAAGACCTGTACACTGAATACTACAGACCATGGCTAAAGGAAATTAAATAAAACATAAATAAATAAATAGATATATCATCTTCATGGATTAGAAGACAATATTGCTATGGTGCCAGTTCTCTCCAAAGTCTCAGCAGGCCTTTTTATAGGAGAAGCTGACAAGCTAATTTTAAAATTCATATGAAAATGCAAATACTCTAGAATAGTGGATACAATTTGGAAAAAGAAAACAAAGTTGGAAGACTAAGACTATCAAAATGCAAGACTTACTACAAAGCTTCACTAAGATAGTGTTGTACTGGTATAAATATAGATACATAAATCAATTGCACAGAATAGAAAGCCCAAAAATAATCTCTTGTTTATGGGCAAATGACTTTTGACAAAGGTGTAAAGACAAGTCAGTAGGAAAAAGACAGTTTTAGCAAATAGTGCTAGCACAATTGAATATCCATATGCAAAAAAAAGACAAAGTTGGATCCATACTTCACATTACATCTAAAAATTTACCGGTAATCCATCATAGACTTACGTAAAATTGAAAAGTTAAAACAAAGGAGAAAATATTTCTGACCTTGATTTAGACAAAGACTTCTCAAATATAACACAAATAGCACAATCCATAAAAGAAACGATTGATAAATTGGACTTCATCAACACTATAAACCTCTGCTCTTTGAAAGACATTGTTCAAAGAATAAAAAAACACACAGAATGAGAGAAAATACTTTCAAACCATACATAAGATAAAGACTCGTAAGTACACTATGTACATAACTCTCCAGAGTAATGAGAATCATAAGTAATATTAAGAAAACAAACAACCCAATAAAAAAATGAGTCAAAGATTTGAACATTTCACCAAAGAAAATATCTGGATGGCAAACAAGCTCATGAAAAAGTGCTCAACATCATTACTCATTACTGAATGAAAAATAAAACTATGAGATACTACCATACCTCTATTAGAATTACTAATATTAAAAACATTGACCATACCAAATGTTAACAAGGATGTGGAGAAACTGGAACCCTCATACTCTGCTGTTGGAAATGTAGAAGGGTAAAACCACTTTGGAAACAGTATGGCAATTTCTTAAAATGTTTAACAAACATCCACTGTACGGTTTAGTTGGTCCACTCCTAGATATTTACTCAAGAGAAATGAAAGCTCACAGACATACAAAGATTTGCATATGAATGTTAACAGAGTATTTGTCTGGAATAGTCAAAAACTGTTAGTCAAATAGTCAAAAACTGAAGACAGCTTAAATGTATATCAATAGAAGAATGGACAAAAAAATTGGATTATTTCCATACAGTGGAGTACCTTTCAGTAATAGACAGGAATGAACTATTGATACAATATAACAAAGTGAATGGGTTTCGAAATAAATATGCTGAATAAAAAAGACAGAAAAAAAAGTACATAATGTATGATTCCCTTTACATAAAACTCAAAAAATGCCAACTAATCTCTACGGACAGAAAGCAGACTAGTGGTTTTCTGAAGGCATATAGAGCTTGGGATCATGGGCAGAGAAATCACAAAGGAGCATTAAAAAATTCTTGGGGGTAATAAGAATATTCACATCTTAATCATGATAATGGTTTCATGGGTATGTATATATGCCAAAAATTATCAAATTTATACTTTCCATATGTACAATTTATTTGATGTCAATTATACCTCTAGAAAAATGTTAAAATTGACAAATTATTCATTGCAAAATGAACAAGGAAAAGATTTTTTAAGAATAAAATTTCAATAAAATTTAATAAATAATTAAATAATTAATTTAATAATTAATAATAATAGATAATAATAAATAAATAAATAAATAATGAATTTAATAAAAGTTAATACAAAAAATAGTTAAATGTTTTAATAGCATTTAATATAAATTGACCAAAGAATTAAATTGAGTGAGTTGAGTTTATTCTTTTTTTAATTTTTATTTTTAATTGGAAGATAATTGCTTTACAGTACTGTGTTGGTTTATGCCATACAACAATGTGAATTTACTCTCAGTATGCTTTCTTGACAAAAATAATGAAATATAATTCTGAATTAAATGTTTGTATATAATTAGGAAATAAATATGTCCTTAGAGTCCAACTATCTACTGTATCAAAATGGCCTAAAATATTTGAATAAAAATGGTTTCGCTCCAATTGAGATTATTGAAGCAATCATCGATTATATCCCTTTGATGAGTTTACAATGTAGTTGTAGAAGCAAGACTTGCGTGTAATAATTGATTCCATTTATAATGGTACTGGGAAATCAGAGAATAGAGTTAAGGAAATATTTATGGAGGAACTTGATCTGAATCTTGAAGAGTGATGGCCTAGACAGAGCAGAAGGGATACGACACCTCAGGAAAAGGCAAACACAGAAATAAGCATGTTGTGTTTTAGGAACAGTATTCAACATGGCCTGACCAGAGCAAAGGGGACATATTGGGGAGAATGGAAAATAAGCTTACATAAGTAAGATAGAACTGGATTATGGTTGGTCTTGAAGTCAGAAAGAGGTGATTAGGTTGGATTCATTAGATAAATTTCTCAGAGGATCTGGCATGATTATGCTCAATGAGTTTAGGCAGAAGGAAACTGGAGTGGGGGAAATTAATTGCGATGTTAGACTAAGGTAGTGGTGTTAGAGAAATGTTTAGGAGACAAATTTAAGAGAGGTTTTACAGGAAGACTTAACAGGATTTGGAGATGGATTAAACATTTATTCCCTAGTTCTATTCCTTGTTTCCTTGACATTAATAGATATTTAGTGTTAATTTCACATTTACATCTCCTTTCACATCTATATTCAATAATAATTGCATAGTCACATTTATGTAATCTAAGCCTGGGATTTTTTCTCTTCTTTTCCAAGCATAATATATCATCTAATTTTTCCTGATTAATTTATTCAGTATTAAGAATTCTGAGTTCATTTTCATTGATGTGCTTTGTATAATTACGTTCTACTATAACCTTATCTCATAATCTGATACACTGTTTATTCTGACTTTTTTCTTACACAAGATTCATTTTCCAATGTATAATCAATCTGTATCTCAAAAAAGTTAATATTTTAAACTTAATTCTCTGTGACTCAGTGTAAATCACTAACAATTTACCTTTTATTCTAGTTACTTCTTACTGTTCTTATACAATCTGAAGTGATACATTATCAATTGCATTCCATATGGTCTTCTAGACTCTTCCTTTGCAAAATAAACATTTCTGGCACAGAAAGCTCCTTTTTGTGTGTGTATGAGATTGCTTACAGGATATTTGTGCCTTGCGAGAAAGGGAAAGGAGACAGCTAGCAGAGCCTGGCTCCCTCATACTAACCCTAACTTTCTTTATTCCCACTGTATAATTTAGCCTCAGTTCAGTTAGTTCAGTTGCTCAGTCGTGTCCGACTCTTTGCAACCCCATGAATCGCAGCACGCCAGGCCTCCCTGTCCATCACCAACTCCTGGAGTTCACTCAGACTCACGTCCATCGAGTCCGTGATGCCATCCAGCCATCTCATCCTCGGTCATCCCCTTCTCCTCCTGCCCCCAATCCCTCCCAGCATCAGAGTTTTTTCCAATGAGTCAACTCTTCACATGAGGTGTCCAAAGTACTGGAGCTTCAGCTTTAGCATCATTCCTTCCAAAGAAATCCCAGGGTTGATCTCCTTCAGAATGGACTGGTTGGATCTCCTTGCAGTCCAAAGGACTCTCAAGAGTCTTCTCCAACACCACAGTTCAAAAGCATCAATTCTTCGGCACTCAGCCTTCTTCATAGTCCAACTCTCACATCCATACATGATCACAGGAAAAACCATAGCCTTGACTAGACAGACCTTAGTCGGCAAACTAATGTCTCTGCTTTTGAATATGCTATCTAGGTTGGTCATAACTTTTCTTCCAAGGAGTATGCGTCTTTTAATTTCATGGCTGCAGTCACCATCTGCAGTGATTTTGGAGCCCCCAAAAATAAAGTCTGACACTGTTTCCCCATCTATTTCCCATGAAGTGATGGGACCAGATGCCATAGAGCAGGCTAAAACATGTGAGTTATTAACCCTCAACAGTCTAAGCAACAATCTCCAGTAAATGGTTACCTCGAAAGCTGAGCAGAATATTTTTTGAAAATAACACTTTCAGAAGAAATTTTCAACAAATATCTTCTCTGAAATAATCTTTTTTGACGCTGCATCACGCCATGCCATTACTCTTTTCCTATTGCCACCACATTAACCCTTTTGACCTCAAGATCAAATTCAGTCTTGGATCAAAACAAAAGAGCAACAACAACAAAACTCTTACTAAATAGTCTCAAACTCAAATCCGTCCCCTTTCTGCCATCCGCAATAGACCCTAGTCGTCTCTCCCTTGAATTATTACACCAGCTTCCTAACTAGTGTCCCTGCTTCTGGTCTTGCCTCTCAGTTCAGTTCAGTCGCTCAGTCGTGTCTGACTGCAACCAATGGACTGCAGCACGCCAGGCCTCCCTGTCCATCAGCAGCTCCACAGTTCACCCAAACTCATCTCCATTGAGTCGGTGATGCCATCCAACCATCTCATCCTCTGTTGTCCCCTTCTTCTCCTGCCTTCAAGCTTTCCCAGCATCAGGGTCTTTTCAAATGAGTCAGCTCTTCCCATTAGGTGGCCAAAGTATGGAAGTTTCAGCTTCAACATCAGTACTTCCAATGAACACCCAGGACTGATCTCCTTTAGGATGGACTGGTTGGATCTCCTTGCAGTCCAAGAGATTCTCAAGAGTCTTCTCCAACACCACACTTCAAAAGCATCAATTCTTTGGCACTCAGCTTTCTTCATAGTCCAACTCTCACATCCATACGTGACTGCTGGAAAAACCATAGCTTTAACTAGACGAACCTTTGTTGACTAAGTAATGTCTCTGCTTTTGAATATGCTATCTAGGTTGATCATAACTTTCTTTCCAAGGAGCAAGCGTCTTTTAATTTCATGGCTGCAGTCACCATCTGCAGTGATTTTGGAGCCCCAAAAAATAGTCAGCCACTGTTTCCACTGTTTCCCCATCTATTTCCCATGAAGTGATGGGACTGGATGCCATGATCTTCATTTTCTGAATGTTGAGCTTTAAGCCAACTTTTTCACTCTCCTCTTTCACTTTCATCAAGAGGCTCTTTCGTTCTTCTTCGCTTTCTGCCATAAGGGTGGTGTCATCTGCATATCTGAGGTTATTGATATTTCTCCTGGCAATCTTGATTCCAGCTTGTGCTTCATCCAGCCCAGTGTTTCTCATGATGTACTCTGCATATAAGTTAAATAAGCAGGGTGACAATATAAAGCCTTGACATACTCCTATTCCTGTTTGGAACCAGTCTGTTGTTCCATGTCCAGTTCTAACTGTTGCTTCCTGACCTGCATACAGATTTCTCAAGAGGCAGGTCAGGTGATCTGGTATTCCCATCTCTTTCAGAATTTTCCACAGTTTGTCATGATCCACACAGTCAAAGGCTTTGGCATAGTCAGTAAAGCAGAAATAGATATTTTTCCTCTGGTTGGTCCTACCTATTTCCACATTGCTGCCAGAGTGACTTATCAAAAATGGTCACTTGCCACCTTCCTTATTTCCTACAAAAGAAGGTCCAATTCCTTTAGTATTGTATATAGGGCCTTTTATGATTTGGTTCCTGCCTATTTCTCCAGTCTCACCTCACCATTCAGATGCTTTTTGCTTTATGCTCTAGTCTAGCCATACTAAATCACTTATATTTCTTGCCACACACCATGCTCTTCCTCTTGATATAAATGACCTCCTCAAACTATTTCCACTGAGTAACACCTACTCATCCTTCAAGATTCAGTTTGGCATCACTTTTCCAAAATGCCTTTCTTCAACTTCTCATCAGTTGATTTCCCTCCGGTTCACTGCATTCTCGAAACACTCTGCATGTATCTGTATCACATTAGTTATTACACATATCACTTTTGGTCTTGTTTCCCTTCTCTCAGATGTGAACTCCTAAAAGGCAGGGACTGTGTCAAATTTGTATTTGTGTTCTAGAACATAGTATAACTCAAAAATATTTGTTCCAGAATAGAAAAATGCAAAATAAGTCTTAGGATAAACACCTTATATTTTGCTCCCAACGCCTTTTGAGGCACACATATATTTGTATGAGAATTAAAGTCATTTAATCCTAACATCCACAATAGAATGATATTTTTTTCTCAAAATCATGTTCAAAGCTTGCCTCTCTTCACATCATAGTTGTAATCCACTCTCTATTCTTGTATTTAGCACAAAGATGCCATTTTCCAAAGTTTTGTTATTTGCAAGCCTGGCTCCCTTGTTAGACTTATAAGGCACTAAAACCCAATTTTCCTCAATATGACTGCCCCCTGTCCCTGGCAATTTCTGGAAGCCTCAGACTCCAGCCTTGTGAGCAACTAAATTCCACTGCTTACTGCCTTAAGGTCATATCTAAGAAAGGTTTTCTGGCTCATAAATTTTTCCTGCTGTTTGGAGTAGAGGGCACAGAGCCTGGGTGTCATAAAAGAAAGTGCTAATCTGTACATGAGGTGTATTGAAGCATGTAAAGCCAATTTGCAACAGTCTATGGCATTTTTATGAGGTTAAAAGCATCTTGCCAGACCTATTCAAATTGTATACATGTGGGAGAATTGTGCTCATAGCTATTTTTAGAGTTTTAGATCATCTTCCACAAATATGCGAAGGTATCCTCAGTAGTCTACTAGAGATCAAAAATATTTCCAAAGATGTGTGCCAAGGTCCAACTTCTGATATGGCAGGACTGATTACAGGATGCTGATTCTTACTGTAGGTTAAGTAGGTCTGCTGCTGCTGCTGCTGCTAAGTTGCTTCAGTCATGTCCGACTCTGTGCGACCCCATAGATGGCAGCCCACCAGGCTCCCCTGTCCCTGGGATTCTCCAGGCAAGGACACTGGAGTAGGTTGCCATTTCCTTCTCCAATGCATGAAAGTGAAAAGTGAAAGTGAAGTTGCTCAGTCGTGTCCGACTCTTTGTGACCCCATGGACTGCAGCCTACCAGGCTCCTCCGTCCATGGGATTTTTCAGGCAAGAGTACTGGAGTGGGGTGCCATTGCCTTCTCCTAGCTTTCTAACAAGGAGCTAAACAGATTGCTTATCTGCTGACTTCAGAGAGAGAATCAGTAGATAATAGTGAGCACCAGCTCACTAGCAGTAGGAAATCTAATGGGCAGTGGGAGAAGGAAACTTCAGTCTTTGAGGAGTCTATGTGCCCCCTTTGGCAGAAATACTGTACATTGCTACCCCTCTTCAGGATATACTTCTGTCTACTGTCATCTCATCCCATTCCCTCTTTCCTCTTTTCTGTGACTTTGGGTAATCCATTCCCTGTAATTCATTCCAGCTCTTTCAGGTTTTAGTTAATAACAGAATCACAGTCAATAATGTGACACCTCTACTGAAAATTGGTGACACAATTGTGTGCAATTTCAATAGAAGTACATGAATCAGGTTAAAGGAGATACTATCTTCCCTTTACTTTTTGTTCATCAAAATACAACTGGATATTTGGTTCCAGCATGAGAGCTACAGTTAAAGAAAATAAACAAAAATATCTAGGGATTTTGAAGATCAAGTGTTACAAATATCATTTACTGTGAAAAATTTTAAATTTATTTTCCTCAGCAGTGTTTCTTGATGAGTAGTTTATCTGCGTCAAAATTATCTGGGATGCTTGTTAAATTTTTAGATTCTTAAGATCCATCCCAGACCTGCCCAATTGGTATCTCTGGGAAATGGACTAGGTGATCTAGATTTCTTAACATGCCCTCTAGAAAATTATTTTGCATATTAAAGCTTGACAACTAATGATTTGCAAAGTATATCATAATGGCTTTCAACTGTTTATAAGGGTTCTTATATGGAAAAAGGAAAAGATTAAATCTGAATTGCTCAAGAAAGGATAGTTTTGTGTTGTTTAAGAAGGTAGAACTTAAACTACGGATGAAGGCTATAGCAGGAAAGTTCAAATATGAGGAAGATATTTTTAAAGCAATTAGGCATAGCCATCAAAAGAAGTAGCAACTGTCTTGCAAAGTATTGAACTTTTACCCCGGAAGTGTTCATATATAGAGGATAGAGAGTTCTCTTTCAGGGACGATGTAGTAGAAATTCTTACATTGAGTAGGAAGTTTAATAAACTGACTTCTTGCATCTCTTCTAGCTTACATGTTTGATAAATTTATACAAAATGCTTTGAATCATTAAAATTATGTCAGGGCCTCCAAAGCTGATATTCCTGGTCTCTTTGATCTTTCCTTCATTTAGCATTCATTTATAAGCAACTACTATGTGCTGAACATTGTGTTACATTGTAGAGATACAATGGTCAACAGGCAGCAGCATTCCTGTCTTTGTGGAATTTATACTGTCCTGAGTAAAGGGCAAAAGTACCCTTCAAAGTTATAGAGTGACTCAGTGGTAAAGAACCTGCCTGCCAATGCCAGAGATGCAGGAGACATGGGTTTGATTCCTGGGTAGGGAAGATCCCCTGGAGGAGAAAATGGCAATATGTTCCAGTATTCTTGCCTGGAAAATTCTATGGACAGATAAACTTGGTGGGTTACAGTCCATGGGTTCATAAAGAGTCAGACATGACTGAAACAACTGAGCACACACTCACAGTTATAGAATAAGTGGTGTGGTGGAGGAAATGTAAGGTACTAAGGTGACATAGAGAAAGGGCACCTAACTGAACTTGGGAGTCAGGGAAAACTTTCTGGAGGAAATACTACCTAAGCTGAGAATTCAGCCATTAGCAGTACTTAGCAAAGCAAGGGAGGGAAGACCTTGTGCAAAGGGCAGGAGGTAAGAGACAGCATGCTCAATCAAGAAAATGAAGGTAATTCAGAATGGCTAGAGTAGGGCTTCCCTTGTGGCTCAGTTGGTAAAGAATCCACCTGCCATGCAAGAGACCTGGGTTTGATCCCTGGGTTGGGAAGATCCCCCGGAGAAGGGAAAAGCTACTCACTCCAGTAGTCTGGCCTAGAGAATTCCATGGACTATATAGTCCATAGGATCACAAAGAGTCAGACACGACTGAGTGACTTGCACTTCAGAGCAGAAGTGCCGCAAGATACAAAATGACTGAAATGGTACATACAGTGTTCACACTCTCTGGGCCACACAGATTATCATAAGTTTGGCTTTTACCCCAAAGGCAATGTGGAACCATTGAAGGTTTCTAATACAAGAAATAATATGAACAAATATTCAGTATACAAAAAACCCATTCCTTAGTACACAGAATAGCCTCTTGCTCTGTCTCTAAGTACCAGTGTTCTGGAAACTTACCCACTTATCTAGAGTCCAACTAGCTTTGATCTCTTGCATACAGTTTCCTGTGACTACTGCCTGCTTTCTGAGTGCTACTTCACAGCCATCATAATATAAAGTAGAAAGTAAATATGTGGTTGTGGATCCACACTAACTGATCTTAAGCTAGGTAATACAACCTTTCTAAGACTCGGTAAGTGGTTCATCACTACAAGATCACAAGCTCCATGAGGACAAAAGTCTGGTTCACTATGCTATCCTTAGAACCTGGGACATCTTTATTACTTAGTTAGTATTTGTTTACTGAACAATGAATCCACAAAATGGGGACTCTGGTGCATACTTACCCCACTGTTGTGGTTAGTATTAAAAGTTATAGCTACATAATGAGTGTAATGCTTAGAACGTAGTGCTGCTGCTGCTGCTGCTAAGTCACTTCAGTCGTGTCTGACTCTGTGCGACCCCAGAGACGGCAGCCCACCAAGCTCCCCTGTCCCTGGGATTCTCCAGGCAAGAACACTGGAGTGGGTTGCCATTTCCTTCTCCGATGTATGAAAGTGAAAAGTGTGAAAGTGAAGTCACTGAGTCTTGTCCAACTGTTAGCGACCCCATGGACTGCAGCCTACCAGGCTCCTCCGTCCATGGGATTTTCCAGGCAAGAGTACTGGAGTGGGGTGCCATTGACGGTCCACAAATAGAGCTGTCATTATTATGATGATGCCTTGTTGCTCTTGGCTCTAGAGCACCACTTTATCTCCCTTTTCTATTATAATTTACAGCTGTGGCTGGATTCCAGTGACCCTGACTCTTCACCTCCTTTACATGAGATTGCCAGTTGCCTCAATACTTGGTAATAATTTCTACATTCTATTTCTGTAATTGTGATTCTGATTTCACCCAAACCAGAAAGATTAATAAAAGTGTCATTTAATGTATGAGTCCCTTTAGTGTTCACCTGAAACTATCACAGCATTGTTTGTTAATCGGCTATGCCCCAATACAAAATAAAAAGTTTAAATAAAGAAGAAAAGATACCTGCATCCATTAGTAGTCACTCCCTTTTTTCCCCAATCTCTAATCTACTTTCTATTGCTATCGGTTTGTCTAGTCTAGACATTTTATGTAAAGGGAACCATAAAAAAAGTCATTTAAAAATTATAATGCATTGAAATTAATGCTGAAAATGTATAATTCAGAGTATTAAAAATATATCATTTACAACCTTCATAATAATAATCTCTGAAATTAGAGCTGTATAATATAATTAAAAATAAAAGGAAAATGAGTTAAAAAAAAGGGAGCATAGTACATACTTTCATAAAAGAAAACCCTATCAACTAATATGAAAACTGATGCACAACAACTTTGTTTTCAGCTGCTTTTATATATTTTATATATTAGACACCCTCAAATTCTTAGAGGGCAAAAGCAGTTGATTTGGAAATAGCGATGATGTGAAATGAACTAGGAAAAGATAAATTTGGTAAATTGTTCTGTCAGCCCTGAGGCAGGGAATGAGTCTGTTTACCAGCTGTCTGCCTGTCTTCCTAATGTATCTGCTGGTACATTAATGCCATAGAAATGAAAATAAACAGTAGTCTTGCCAATATAGGTGAAATTCTGAACAAGTGACCTAAATAAAGGTAACTAATATAGTAAAAGAAAGAATAATGCTACATAACACTTTGCTGAATTTTATGTTTTAAAGGCCTTAATCTTTAAAACTAGAGTGATTCATAGAGATTAGATTTAAATTTTTGTAGGTCTAATAATCGGGCTTCCCAGGTGGCTCAGTGGATAAAGAATCTGCCTGCAATACAGGAGACGCAGGAGATTTGGATGGGATCCCTGGGTCGGGAAGATCCCCTGGAGGAGGGCATGGCAACCCACTTCAGTATTCTTGCCTGGAGAATCCCATGGACAAAGGAGCCTGGCAGGCTACAGTCCATGGGATCACAAAGAGTCACGACTGAGCAACTAACACTCAGTCACAGAGTGTCACAGGGTCACAGAGTCCAAAAGGACTGAAGCACCTGAGCACGCACGCACTCAGGTCTGATAGTAATAAAAATTTTAGTTCATCCAAAGATAAAAATAATTAAATGACTAGAATGAGGAAAAGACGTAAATTTGTGTTAGTACCTTGGTTAGCTCAACATCACTGATCAGCTTTAGAACACTATTATAGAAACAAAACTGTAATACATAATATAAATTTACTTAAATGCTTCAAAAATAGTTGATAATATATGAAAATGTTCAGTTATTGTATAGTAAGTAAAGAGCCAATCCTATTTTGTTCTAACTTATTCCATTACATTTAAAGAAATTTTTAGAAAGCGAAATACTTGCTATGCTAAAAATAATAGCATAAAGATATTCTATCCTCAATATGTCAAACCTCTTCAGAGATTAGGCTTCATAAGTCTATCTAGTGGATTATATTATGAATCCCTATCAAAGAAGATCCTGTGAAGAACATAAATAGATTTTAAATTCATGATTTTAGAGTATACATAGCAACAGTCACAAAATTACAACAAGTAGAATGCATGCAGGTTTACACTTACCAAATGAAAGGGTATAGGCAGAGATAAGTCTTTCTCTCCAAGATTTAATAGGTCTCCCTGTGGAGGAGCAGATCTCTCCTTTCTTTATCTGCCAGTCCAATGTTGAATACAGGCCTTATTGTCTCAGTTAACTAACATTTAGGAAATCATGTGTCTTCACTGTAAGGCCTTTCACAAAGTTAACATATGAACCGAGACAGAATGCAGAGGAGAATGAAACAAAAATGTGTAGCTGAAATGCTGTCAGGAAATCTCCAAAAAATTAAGGCTAAGTCCCATTTATTTGTGAGAGAACCAGTTCTGGAAGGCTGAAGATACCTGAAATATATTAAAAGAGCCGTTTTTCTATCCATCTGATTTGGCAGTGGAGTGCCTCTTAGTGTCCATGGTAACTCCCACAGAGTGGTTTGGAAATTCATCATCAAAAGGCTTACACATTAAAATATAATGGATCAGCCATAGTACTTAGATAATGCTCAGTTTCTGAACTTCAAAACAAGTTTAAACCATTCTATACCTTTAGGAACATATTATCAATGCAATTGATATATTAAAAAATTACCTACTTTTTAAAATCCACATCAATATAATTTTTCAAGTACTACAAAGTATAGCTAGTGATTATAGTACAGCAAAGATAAAAACATGACAGGCTTTGGAAATCTAAAATACTCTCACAAAATATAAATAGCATATATAAATTATAATCATAGAAATATTAATTAAGGAATATAAGAAAGTACTTCTATTGATGTCCTTAAATGGCCATTTTGTTTTGCATTCTTTGTTTTAGAGGAATATAAAATAGTTGTATTTTTAACTTTGAAACTTCTAACATTTTTTTGGTTATCCTTTCAGCATTAAAAAGCTAACTAAACTGAGGCAAGACAGGATTTAATATAGTGAATTGAAACTAAAGAAATCTGTCTTGGTTCCTACTTAAAGTCCTTCCTCGGCAGGTTTCATAGTACAAATTGAGAAATTGGTTAAATGCATGGAAATACTTCATTGGCCTGCTTGAAAGCAACTGACCTTTACTCAGCCTGTTAATCAGTAAGTGAAGTCAGTGAGACATGACTAATCCCAGAGGAAGAGCTTTTGAATATACCTTAATGTGGGTAACACCTGGCGGAAACTCAGGGTGTATTTAGCTAAAATTAAGAACTTGAAAGTCTTAACCCTTCAGTGGTTTGAAATGCATTATATACATTAAAAAAAACTCTCCAAGTGAACTGTACTCAATTAAAAGAACTATAGGCTCCAAATACAATATACCCCCAATATTTTTGGATAAGGTCAGGAATGTTGTGGTCTGATGGGGAAATTAAAATAAAACTAAGTGATAAGATTAATCACCTGAGAAAACAGTCTCAGGAAAATAGCCCACGTATGAAATGACTCATAAGCATTTTGACATTGGACTAGAAGTTTCCTAAGTCAGAAACACCCCCTTTAAAAGAAGGTGTCAACTTTAAATGTAACAATCAACTATAATTAAGGCTTTTTAAACATTTCTTTCATGATGAAATTTGAATAGAAGAGACATCTTGATGATTGATAAAGAGATATATTAAAGTGGGCTTCCCAGGAGGCTCAGTGGAAAGAATCTGCTTGCCAATGCAGGAGCAGCAGGAGACATGGTCTCCTGTCAGGAAGATCCTGGAGTAGGGCATGACAACACACCCCAGTATTCTTTCCTGAAGAATCCCATGGACAGAGGAGCCTGGTTGGTTACAGTCCCTGGAGTCTCAAAAAGTCTGACGTGACAGCATGCACACCCTTTAAAGTAAGGTACGTGAAGTATAACAATTTGTCCATTTCCTCAGTACCATGCAATTGCGAGGACTAAAGAAAGATTCTGTTCTTTTTGACAGCTTCATCCCTACAGAAAGAGTGGATGTATCTAATTATCATAATCGGATTACAGTAACCTATTAAGATAATTTGGTCCCTCATATTCTTTTATACCAAAGGAGACTTTTATCTAGCATGTTTTTCATTGTGAACATTCCCACTCAAGTCCCTGATAAGTAGACTCTGTGTGCACTATGACTCTCTACCCCACTATCATGTATAGAATCCTGAAAGATACAGCCTTAGCAGCCAGCAAGCTAGTGGAGGTGATGGAATTCCAGTGGAGCTATTTCAAATCCTGAAAGATGATGCTGTGAAAGTGCTGCACTCAATATGCCAGCACATTTGGAAAACTCAGCAGTGGCCACAGGACTGGAAAAGGTCAGTTTTCATTCCAATCCCAAAGAAAGGCAATGCCAAAGAATGCTCAAACTACCGCACAATTGCACTCATCTCACACACTAGCAAAGTAATGCTCAAAATTCTCCAAGCCAGGCTTCAGCAATACGTGAACCGTGAACTCCCTGATGTTCAAGCTGGTTTTAGAAAAGGCAGAGGAACCAGAGATCAAATTGCCAACATCCACTAGATCATGGGAAAAGCAAGAGAGTTCCAGAAAAACATCTATTTCTGCTTTATTGACGATGCCAAAGCCTTTCACTGTGTGGATCACAATACACTGTGGAAAATTCTGAAAGAGATGGGAATACCAGACCACCTAACCTGCCTCTTGAGAAATCTGTATGCAGGCCAGGAAGAAACAGTTAGAACTGGACATGGAACGACAGACTGGTTCCAGATAGGAAAAGGAGTATGTCAAGGCTGTATATTGTCACCCTGCTTATTTAACTTCTATGCAGAGTACATCATGAAAAATGCTGGACTGGAAGAAACCCAAGCTGGAATCAAGATTGCCGGGAGAAATATCAATAACCTCAGATATGCAGATGACACCACCCTTATGGCAGAAAGTGAAGAGGAGCTAAAAAGCCTCTTCATGAAAGTAAAAGAGGAGAGCGAAAAAGTTGGCTTAAAGCTCAACATTCAGAAAATGAAGATCATGGCATCCGGTCCCATCACTTCATGGGAAATAGATGGGGAAACAGTGGAAACAGTGTCAGACTTTGTTTTTTTGGGCTCCAAAATCACAGCAGATGGTGACTGCAGCCATGAAATTAAAAGACGCTTACTCCTTGGAAGAAAAGTTATGACCAACCTAGATAGCATATTCAAAAGCAGAGACATTACTTTGCCGACTAAGCTCTGTCTAGTCAAGGCTATGGTTTTTCCAGTAGTCATGTATGGATGTGAGAGTTGGACTGTAAAGAAGGCTGAGCACCGAACAATTGATGCTTTTGAACTGTGGTGTTGAAGAAGACTCTTGAGAGTCCTTTGGACTGCAAGGAGATCCAACGAGTCCATTCTGAAGGAGATCAGCCCTGGGATTTCTTTGGAAGGAATGATGCTAAAGCTGAAACTCCTGTACTTTTGCCACCTCATGAGAAGAGTTGACTTATTGGAAAAGACTCTGATGCTGGGAGGGATTGAGGGCAGGAGGAGAAGGGGACAACAGAGGATGAGATGGCTGGCTGGCATCACGGACACAATGGACGTGAGTCTGAGTGAACTCTGGGAGATGGTGATGGGCAGGGAGGCCTGGCATGCTGCGATTCATGGGGTTGCAAAGAGTCGGACACGACTGAACGACTGAACTGAACTGAGACTCTTTCTATGCCATCTTATGTAGAACATGGGCTTCCCCGATGGCTCAGATGGTAAAGAATTCACCTGCCAATGGAGGAAAGCCGGGTTCGACCTCTGGGTTAGGAAGATTCCCTGGAGAAGGAAATGGCAACCCACTCCAGTATTCTTGCCTGGAAAGTTCCATGGACAGAGACTACAGTCCAAGAGGCTGTAAAGAGTTGGACAGGACTGAGCAACTCACACACACACACATACATATGTATATAAACATATATGTTATACAAACCCAATGGAATATTATTCAGCCATAAAAATGAAAGAAATTCTAACACAACAACATGGATGGGCCTGGAGGACATTATGCTAAGTGGATAAGTCGGACACAGAAAGACAAATACTGTATGATGTCACTTATATGTGGAATGTGAAAAAGTTGAACTCAGAGAATCAGTGAGTAGAACAGTGGTTACCAGTGGCTAGAGTGTCGGAATTATGAAGAGTGTGGGAGTTGTATGTAGATGTTAGTCAAAGAGTACAAACTTCCAGTTATAAGATGAATAATTTCTGGAGATTTAATGCAGAGTATGGTGATTATAGTTAATAATACTCTACTGCATACCAAAAATTTGCTAAGACAGTAGATCTTAAGTGAAGTGATGGATGTGTTAATGTCATTTTAGTAATCATTTCATGATGTATATGTATAATAAATCATTATGTTGCACATATTTTAAAAAATCACATGTATAACCTAAATATATACCATTTTATTTGTCAATCATACTTTAATAAGGTTATAAAAATTAAATAAATGGATCTTATATTTTGCTTACATTTTACATTTACTTACATTTTATATACTGCTTTTACAAAAATCAATAATATATATAAACAATGGCACCAAAATCAGAAATTAAAGAATCAATAAATTATTTTTAAAATATTTTCTTATAAATTCATAGTTTATTTATTGTTGATAATAAATTACTCTGATAGCTTTCAAATGTGAATCAGTTATCAACACAACTTTTTAGAAATATTTCTAATATTTAAAATGAGGGATAACTTAAAAATATGTAGAACATTTGACAATCTCATTATCTTCATTTCTCTCACACTCCACATCCAATTTTGCTCCTTCAAATTATACTCCAAATCCAACCACTTTACACTCTAATATACCAAATGGCCATCAACTATCACCTGCATAATGGGTCTCCCTATTTACCGCTTCCACTCTTGCCCTCTACAGTCTTTTCTCAAAACAGCAACTGGAATGATTCATATTTAAAATGTAAGTCAAATCACCACTTCACTCTTCTGTTCAAAACTTTGCAAACGGCTTCCCACCTTAGTCACATAAAGAGCCAAAAATGTTATCATAGCTCCTTCCTAGTCATGCACAGCTTTCCCTCCTTCCCTTCCCCAACATTTAATACTCTGACCTCCTGTTCAAGAATGGGGAAGAAGATGGTCTTTTCTCCCTCCACACTTTTCCTTTGATTATAAAACTGTAGTCCACTAAGTTATCAGCATGGCACCCTCTCCCCTGCCTGCTTGTAAGCCTCACAAGCTTCCTATTCTAATAAATCACTTCTTGTCTATTACTTTGTCTCTCACTGAATCTTTCCTGTGCTGAGACATAAAGGACTGGAGCTTTTTGGAGTCCCCCAAAACGCCACCTAAAGGTTTCAAAATGTCTTCTCATCAAGGCATTTCATGACCATTCTATTTAATATTACAACTTCCTGTAACACACAACTTCTTAACTCCATATTTTTTTCTCCATAGCACTTATCACTTACACTATTCATTTTACTTACTTATTTTGTATATGATCCATCTTCCCTCACTAGAATGTAAGTTCCATGAAGACAGGGATTTTTTTGTGTTCTTTATTCACTGTTGTATCCATACAATGTAGAACAGTATCTGGTTCAATATATATTTATTGAATAAGTGAATGAATGAATGAAGCATATGAGATGATGCTTCTTTCTAGGAGCATTCCTTTCCATATATATTAATATGGAAATAACATTCTCTGGACACTTCTTTTCCTCTACATATTCCTGAAAATATCCAAAAGTCTTCAGGAACACCAGACATAGCAACTTGATTGCTTTTAGCCATTGACCATGTGGAACATCTAAAAACTGAACTGTAATGAACTCAGTTCACATACTTGCTTGTGATGACAATCCAAAAATGCTGACTTCTGCCTTTTTGGAACTAAGTGGTCCTGTATTTTGCCTTCCTATATTAATAATAACAAATTAGATAAATGTGCAATTGTAGCTTTACAACTCTGTCATCCAAGGGAATCTGTGCCAATGATTCCCTTATCCCTAAGTGTATACACCCAGAGAACTTGCTCTCTATTATTTTTCAATACAGAGCAATAGAGAGGTACTAAGACCTGAATTTCTGTTCATGAGGTGCAGTTCTATCCCTGATTAATTTTTTTCTTATATCACTAAAAACCCTGGTATACCTACTGTGGTTGTGTATGTGTATACAGGCTTTTCATTTTGTCACATATTTTAAAATGAGTATTCAGTTCAGAAACTAGTCAAATTCTACATGTTGAGTTAAATAGACTCCAAATCCTCCCACATGAACTAAACTAAGGTAGTGAGATGTAGCAGAACATGCCACTCCAAAATATGCCTCTTTAGCATATGGATTATTTTGAGAGGCAGCAGACACAGAAGAAACTCTGAAAACAGAGAAGTTACTCTTTCATAAGGGAAATTTACATTTATAGAGTAAATGTCCACTTGTATGTGGTTCCCTTTCTGTACCAGGAAGAGAAGAAAAACTCTAAATCAGAAGAGAACCTTATCAATGGACAAGATGCTTACTTAAATCTGCATAACAAACCTTACCCTTGTCTACTGTGCTTTTCCTGGCCACCTCCCAGGACTGGTTCCCAACTTCCAATATCTTTATTCTGTTTTTAACTAAAGATGGAATTTACTTAAGATGATGGCTTGGGCCATCTTGGGGAGTTAGTTTTCCTGGGTATCTCCCATGTATACATGAAGTATACATGTTAATAAAGTTCTGTCCGTTTTTCTTTTGTTAATCTGCCTTTTGTTACGTGTGTGGGGGGAAGTAGTTTAGTCGCAAAGTCATATCCAACTCTTTATGACCCCATGAAGGCTCCCCTGTCCTTGGACAGGCTCCTCTGTCCATGGGATTTCCCAGGCAAGAATACTGGAGTGGGTTGCCATTCCCTACTCCAGGGAATCTTCCTGACCCAGGGATGGAACCTGAGTCTCCTGCATTGGAGGTGGTTTCCTGCATTGAAGGCCAATTCTTTATAGACTGGGCCACCTAGGGTTCTCATCCAAAAACTAGGAAAGGTAGAGGGAACATTATTTTTCCCTCCCCTATAGTATACAGGAGATGGCAACCCACTCCAATATTCTTGTTTGGAAAATCCCATGGACATAAGAGCCTGGTGGACTACAGTCCATGAGGTCACAAAAGAGTCAGACACCGCTTAGCCAGTAAACAATAACACAACAGTAGCTGTAAACAATCCACCAGTTTTTAGGGGGAAGAGAAGCCTGTAGGAAACCTTTGCAGGTAAGGGAAGTTAGTAGTAGCTTGATGTGTCCTAGTGACAGTATCCTCATTTATTAGTTAGGTAGCACTATCACCAAAATATGTGCACAAAGAGCATTACACGTGCTACTGCAGAATTATGAGTCATGAAAGTAAAGCAATAGCGACATTTGGAAAGCAAGCATTGACTCTTATCAAAAGCAAAACATAAGCCCAAGCGTCCTTACAGCTAAATTGAAAAGCTAAAGGTGAATGTATTGATTTGATATCCTTTGAAGATACTGCAGTTCCTTTATTTCTTGCTTGTTTCTGTGTTTTGAAAAATGAAAACTGGAAGTTGCTGAATCTATTTTAAGATATCAGTTTGGTATACAAGGCAGCAATTATGACAACATTTGTATTAAAAATCAGAAAAAAAATGGTGAATGCTATTTAGAGCACTTGAATGTGAATGTATTTTCAGTGTAATGTTTAAAGAAGAAATAATTGAAAGGAAGAAGATAAATGATAATTGTGATTATTATATGATATTTTCTACAATAGTAGAGAAACCAAAAAATGTTCCCTCCTTTTCATTTGCGGAAGGTTCTTAACAAGAAACCCATATATTCCTAAGAATATTTCAGAGTTGCCAAATATGCAAAAGTATACAACAAATAATGCTTCACTGAGCTTGTGAAAGTAGATAATTTATCTGAATATCTGAATGCAGGAGAGTAATAGACAGGATTCAGCCCAGAAAATAAAGCAGTAACATTAATGAGAAGTGTAGATCTCTCACTGAATGCATTCTTTTCCCTCTCAAAATATAAGCTATTTAATATTACAGTTGAAACTATGGCAGAACTGAAAAATAGAGTTTTTCTACTAAAAAAACATGTTTCTTTGAATTTTATGGGAATGAAACTTTTAAAATATCATGTCTAAAAGATGGCTTCAGAAATAGATACTAAATTATGAAACCTGAACCAAACGATCAGGGAATAAGGATGTCTGATCAAACTGATTTTCTTATGATAAATTCATTTTCATTCAATTTTTTGTTGAATAAGAATATTCTAAAGAATATTAATAAAACAAAATTCAATTGAATTAGATTAATGAAAACCGAAACAAACTTTTTTTAATGCTTGAACATGTGGTGCATTTTTAGATTATCATTTGAAGAAATAATCACTCTCCAGTAGTCTAGATACAGAACGTGCATTTGAGTGTTTGTTTACTTGTGTTGTCAACAAATAGAGAAAAAAAATCCTCAGACAGGAAATATATTGTGATGTTTCTTTTTTGTGAAAATGCAAAATAACTTAATCAATTGGAAAGTATAGTTAAATAGATAATGGAAATGTAAGACTTTGCATATATATAGAAAGCAGTTTGATAGAAATTTGAATATTTGCTACTTAGATATTTTTATCCTTTCTCTCACTTTCCAAATTCAGCTTTGTGTGTTTTCTGCATGCAGCTATGACAGAAGCTATATGCCCTGGCCCCAGCTCTAGGTGTTGGTGCAGATCAGGCTACAAGCCCAGTGCTAAACAATTCACCAGCTGTGTATCAGAGTGTGAGCACAGGGGGATCTGCCACAAAATACTCCTATTCAGTCCATGGGAAAGATGAGAGAACGCCCCCCAAAAAAAAGAAAGAAAAGAAACATTTTTCTGAGCTCTACTTTTTTAGGAAGGACCTCAATTACATCTTTTCTCTATGTCTGAGCTTAAATAATGGAACTCATGAACCTGCAATCTTGATGAGAAAAAAAAGGCTAGGAGTTGGGGAGGAGAGGCACTGTGTTCAATGTAGTGGAAAGAGAAAAGAAGCAAAGACAATAGCTTTAACAGATGAGAACATGTGAAGCATGTTGCTTATGAAAAACCTTACCACTACTTTGTGAAGATTTGTCAATTAATCTAGCAAATATAATTATGAAATGGATGAATATTTTTAATGCCACAGAATAAAATACAAGATATAAGAAAAGGAACAAGCTTAACTGATTATTAGCCCAATTTCATTTTTTGGATGCATTTACTTTCACCTCCCATTTATTTAAGGGTAGATATTTCAAAATGGTAGCAAGATGATGCTGTGAAAGTGCTGCACTCAATATGCCAGCACATTTGGAAAACTCAGCAGTGGCCACAGGACTGGAAAAGGTCAGTTTTCATTCCAATCCCAAAGAAAGGCAATGCCAAAGAATGCTCAAACTACTGCACAATTGCTTTCATCTCGCACACTAATAAAGTGATACTCAAAATTCTCCAAGCCAGGCTTCAACAGTACGTGAACCATGAACTTCCAGATGTTCAAGCTGAATTTAGAAAAGGCAGAGGAACCAGAGATCCAATTGCCAACATCCATTGGATCATTGGAAAATCAAGAGAGTTCCAGACAAGCATATACTTCTGTTTTATTGACTATGCCAAAGCCTTTGACTGTGTAGATCACAACAAACTATGGAAAATCCTGAAAGAGATGAGAATACCAGACCACCTGACTTGCCTCTTGAGAAATCTGTATGCAGGTCAAGAAGCAACAGTTAGAACTGGGCATGGAACAACTGACTGGTTCCAAATAGGGAAAGGAGTAGGTCAAGGCTATATATTGTCACCCTGCTTATTTAACATATGCAGAGTACATCATGAGAAACGCTGGACTGAAAGAAGCACAAGCTGGAATCAAGATTGCCAGGAGAAATATCAATAACCTCAGATAGGCAGATGACACTACCCTTATGGCAGAAAATGAAGAAGAACTAAAGAGTTGCTTGATGAAAGTGAAAGAGGAGAGTGAAAAAGTTGGCTTAAAACTCAACATTCAGAAACTAAGATGAAGGCATCCAGTCCCATCACTTCATGGGAAATAGATGGGGAAACAGTGGAAACAGTGTCAGACTTTATTTTTTTTGGGCTCCAAAATCACTGCAGATGGTGACTGCAGCCATGAAATTAAAAGACGCTTGCTCCTTGGAAGAAAAGTTATGACCTATCTAGATAGCATATTGAAAAACAGAGACATTACTTTGCCAACTATGGATGGGAGAGTTGGACTATAAAGAAAGCTAAGTGCCAAAGAACTGATGCTTCTGAAGTGTGGTGTTGGAGAATACTCTTGAGAGTCCCTTGGACTGCAAGGAGATCCAACCGGTCCATGCTAAAGGAAATCAGTCCTGAATACTCATTGGAAGGACTGATGTTGAAGCTGAAACTTCAATACTTTGGCCACCTGATACGAAGAACTGACTCATTTGAAAAGACCCTGATGCTGGGACAGATTGAAGGCAGGAGGAGAAGGGGACGACAGAGGATGAGATGGTTGGATGAATCACCAACTCAATGGACATGAGTTTGAGTAAACTCTGGGAGTTGGTGGTGGACAGGGAGGCCTGGCATGCTGCAGTCCATGGGATCACAAAGAGTCAGATATGACTAAGCAACTGAACTGAACTGAAGCAAGATTATCACACTAAATTGAAACTTCTTGGCTAGCTTTTCAAAGTGTTCAATGATATAGGTATGTTTTTAAAACTAAAAAATAAAAGTAAAATATCCCACCACCTTATTCTCACAAGGTTACCTTGACAGGCAGTGTAGTGTGACTCTGGAAACTAGTTCTCTAGCCTTATTCTGTCAATTCCCTCTTAGCTGTGTGCTGTGAGACAAAGCGCTAACCTCTCTGAAGCCAGATTTTTTTGTCTTTAAAATGACAGAGTTACGTTGGACTGTCTTCAGGACTCCATTTCTTTTTTGCTGTTGTTGTTGCTGTTGGCTGTACCATGCAGCTTGTGGGATCTTAGTTCCTCACCCAGGGATTGAACTCAGGCCCTCAGCAGTGAACATACTGCCTAACCTAATTCTAACCACTGGGACAGCTAGGGAATTCCCTCTTTTCCGTTTTAATAATCCTGTACCTTTATAAGATTATTATTCCTATTCCTAAGCTGGGCCTATTTGGTATAGAACAAAAGAGAGGCTTGGAAGAAAAGGAAGTAGAAAATGAAAATCAATTCAGGCAAGGAAAAAAAAAAACTGTAGGCTTGAATTATCCAAGTGCACATAAGAGATAAATAATTTCTTGAACTTCTGTTTATAGCATATAATTGTATTATTATGTAATGCAATTAATAATATTCAGAATGCCTCCATTTTGAGGAAGACTAATTTTAAACCTTTCACTAAAAGGTCACTTCTTTTACAAGTACAAAACATTGTTAAAAAAAACATTTAAATAGCAAATGTGATATTTATCAGTAGCACCATTTGAGGCATAATTGTGTTCCTAGCAAAAAGGCGTTTTCAAAGTCATACCTGTGATGATACATCCATACTCTTCAGTTGTGATATTTAGTTATCACCATGGGATACATTTTTCTGGTATTTTGGTATAAAAGACATCATAACATCTAAAGACAAGTTGATGTTTTACTTGACTTGAATTCCAGGGTATAAAAATATGTTTTTTTGCTATCGTGAAAATGGGTAATGCCAAAAAGGATAAATTAAATAAATTATTTTCTTCTGAAGATTCAGACTGAAGATCATAAAAGTAAAACACCTGATTGAAACAATAGTAACCATATTAAATTGTCTTTGAGAGTTTAATAAATTTCTATTTTTAAGAAGAGAGAAAAATAACTTATAAATATCTTCCTGGGAAATGTTATTTTCTACAAATTAAATTTTAAAATCTATAGTTTTTCAATACAATTCAGATTAAACAAAATGAAATATTGCATAACCTCACACAACATAAATAAACTCTATTTCAAGTTAAAAATAGCATATCCTCTGAAATCTTATTTTTGCTATTCTGCACCTGAAATATGCCATTATGTCAATTAGAAAAATAATCCTCAGTTCAGTTCAGTCGCTCAGTCATGTCCAACTCTTTGTGACCACATGAACTGCAGCACGCCAGGCCTCCCTGTCCTTCACCAACTCCTGGAGTCCACCCAAAGCCATGTCCATTGAGTCGGTGATTCATCCAACTATCTTATCCTCTGTCATCCCCTTCTTCTCCTGCCCTCAAGCTTTCCTAGCATCAGGGTCTTTTCAAATGAGTCAGCTCTTTGGATCAGGTAGCCAAAGTATTGGAGTTTCAGCTTCAACATCAGTCCTTCCAATGAACACCCAGGACTGATCTCCTTTAGGATGGACTAGTTGGATCTCCTTGCAGTCCAAGGGACTCTCAAGAGTCTTCTCCAACACCACAGTTCAAAAGCATCAATTCTTCAGCACTCAGCTTTTTTTATAATCCAACTCTCACATCCATACATGACCACTGGGAAAACCATAGCCTTGACTAGATGGACCTTTGTTGACAAAGTAATGTCTCTGCTTTTTAATATGCTGTCTAGGTTGGTCATAACTTTCCTCCCAAGGAGTAAGTGTCTTTTAATTTCATGGCTGCAATCATCATCTACAGTGATTAGTGGGGCATGTTGACCAAGACAATTATATTTCAGAAATAGTACTGATTGTAAACGTGCTACACCTCAATGTTAGAACTAACTTACAAAAAGACCATTTTTAAAGTTTGTATTTGTAACCAGTGGGATTCAGGACACACTACCCTAAAATATGGCACCTTGGCATATTGAGTATTTTAAACTGAAGGAGAAAACAGCAAAATCAGGAAGGTCGCTGAATTCTCCCCCACTCCTCCCTGTTATGACCCCTCCCCTGAAACAAGTCATAAAACCCTCACACAAGATGTGTCATCCCTATATCCAGAGGAAAAGACCCATTCTTTTCTCCAAAGACAAAGGGATGCCAACAAGAATCTTAACAAGAAGACCTTGCTAAGCTTCCCCTGCTGCTGCTGCTGCTAAGTCCCTTCAGTAGTGTCCGACTCTGTGACCCCATGGACGGCAACCCACCAGGCTCGCCCGTCCCTGGGATTCTCCAAGCAAGAACATTGGAGTGGGTTGCCACCTCCTTCTCCAATGCATGCAAGTGACAAGTAAAAGTGAAGTCGCTCAGTCGTGTCAGACTCTTAGCGACCCCATGGACTGCAGCCTACCAGGTTCCTCTGTCCATGGGGTTTTCCAGGCAAGAGTACTGAAGTGGAGTGCCATTGCCTTCCCCTAATTTACTGCAATTATCTGCTCTTGAATTAATTAAACAGAGGCCATTAGACTGAGGTGTCTCTAGTGCCATGGCATTCTACATAAGAAAATTAAAACCTAAGCCTCTGAATGCATCAAGGTTACAAAATAAAAAATACTAAAAACAACCATAAATAGCCAGTCAAGTTTTAAGCTACAGCAAATCAAAAAATTTCTTTTCATTCTCTCTTATAAATCTTTTCCTTAGCGCATGTTGCTGGAGTGCCCCTAACCACTTCAGGTTCAGTGTTGCCAGATTTGAATGGGTAAATGCTCAAAAAACTCTTAACATATTTAATATGCCTCAGTTTCTCTTTTAACTCCTCATGCTTCTTAATCTATCATATCTCTCCATGACTGTCCAGTCTTCATTGAAACTAGCATAAAACTCTCAGGTCTAAATGTTTATTTAGGTCTTTATTTCCTTATGGAAGCGCCTGTGTCACATAAAACTTATATTAAATAAATTGGTATGCTTTACTTCTGTTCATTTGTCTTTGTCAGTTTAATTTTTGGACTCAACCAGGGATATTAAGAGGGTCATAGAAAACTTTTTCCTGACCCGTGCAACTTTATTTTCTTTATTTTATAATTTTCTATGTATTTATTTATGACAAGAATTTTTCTTTTTCTAACCCTATTTAAAATATTCAACTATGGAAAATATTTGTATATTTTGTGGAAAATTAGGTATATTTTGTAAAAATATACAAGAACAATTAAAAATTGTATACTAATTAGTAGAAAAATAATATTATTGTATTTTTTGTATGCTAGACACTGTGCCATGTAGTTTACATATATTTTCTAATGTGAAAGATGGTTTACTTGCTAAGGGTTTATGTTATGTACAATAGATATTTTACATTTTAAATAAAATAAATTTTAAAACTAGATATGCAAAACATTTTCCACCTACAAATTACTGAAATCTGCATTACTGCATACTAGTAGAAAAAACTTTGCACTTTTACTGCATACCAGAAGAAAAACAATATCATCAATTGTATTATCAGACATTATTTTTAAATAATTCTATTGAGTTGGAAAATGATTACTTATAAAATAAAGGAGCCTTTTTACAAATGGCCAAAAGGCACAGGAGATGCTCAGTCATCTGCTGCTGCTAAGTCACTTCAGTTGTGTCCGACTCTGTGCGACCCCATAGACGGCAGCCCACCAACCTCCCCCATCCCTGGGATTCTCCAGGCAAGAGTACTGGAGTGGGTTGCCATTTCCTTCTCCAATGCAGGAAAGTGAAAAGTGAAAGTGAAGTTGCTCAGTTGTGCCCAACCCTCAGCAACCCCATGGACTGCAGCCTTCCAGGCTCCTCCATCCATGGGATTTTCCAGGCAAGAATACTGGAGTGGGGTGCCATTGCCTTCTCCAGGGGATCTTCCTGAATCAGGGGTCAAACCCATGTCTCCCGCGTTGCAGGCAAATGCTCAGTCATCAGGGGAATGCAAATCAAAACTACAGTGAGATATTACCTCTCACTCAGTAGGATGTTATTGTCAAAAGCAAGCAAACAGAAAATAACAAGTATTGGTGAGGTTGTGGAGAAATTGGAACCTTTATGCACTGGTGGCAGGATTGTAAAATGGTGCATCTACTAGAAAAACTTTATGAAGTTTTCCCAAAAAATTAAAAATAAAACTACCATATAATCCAGCAATCCTACCTCTAGGTATATATCCAAAAGAATTAAAAGCAGAGTCCCAATGAAATATTTGCATACCCATGCATCATAGCACTTTTCATAAGAGCCAAGAAGTGGAAGCAACCCAAATGTCCATCAACAGTTAAATGGATAAACAAAATGTGGTCACATCTTATGAAAAACCCAAAGGAACTTTTTGGCCAACCCAATACATACAATGGATTATCATTCCGCCTTAAAAAAGGGAGGAAATCCTGTCACATGCTGCAACATGGATGAACCTTGAGAACATTTTCTAAGGGAAATAAGCCAGTCACAAAATGACAAGTATTGTATAACTCCACTTATGTGAGGTACTTAGAGTAGTCAAATTCATAGAGACAGAAAGTAGAAAGGTGATAACCAGGGAGGGGAGAAAGGGAAAAAAGGAGTTGCTTAATGGACATAGTGGTTTGGATTTGCAGGGTGAAAAAAGTCTGAAAATCTATTGCATAACAATGTGAATACTTTTAACACTATTGATCTGTGTACTTAAAAATGCTTAAGATGGTAAATTTTATGTTAAATATTTTACTATAATAATAATGAAATAGTTTACATTCCTAAATCAATGTTTTTATAATCTCTTTTATTAGACAATGAAATATAGAGTTATCTCTAACATCTTATTTTTGCTTTTCCATATAAGGTATATGCCAGTAAATCAACTATATTTCAACTTTTTAAAAAAAGGATACACTAGGACTTCCCTGGTGGTCCAGTGGCTAAGACACATGCTCCCAAAGAAGAGGGCCAAGGTTTGATCCCTGGTCAGAGAACTAGATCCCATACGCCACAACTAAGACCTGATGTGGCTAAATAAATAGATAAAAAATTTAAAATGTTTTTTAGAAAGGATATGTCATCGTGCAAATCTTTGAACAGTTATCCTGGCTAAAAAAAGAAAACATTGCACATTTAAATTAATGCATATATATTCCTCTCAAAGCATGGAAATAAAGTAAGGCTGCCTTTTTACAAAGTAAACTAGTTAAAAATGATAAAGATCTGGTAATCTGATAAGAAGATAATTGTGATTTTCAGTCTGAATATTGTATAAAGTCTATGTAATAAAGGTAAAGATTAGTTCAAATCCAAATAGTTTCTAACGTGTATCAAAAAATCACAGACTAGATCGAAATCTTATCACTTCTTATATAAGTGATGTACATGTGAGAAGATGATACTGAAGGAAGTGGGTAAGAAACAGGGAACATAGTATTAGTTTCCATCATTCTATAGATAATTGCTGCTGCTGCTGCTGCTAAGTCGCTTCAGTCATGTCCAACTCTGTGTGACCCCAGAGACGGCAGCCCACCAGGCTCCCCCGTCACTGGGATTCTCCAGGCAAGAACACTGGAGTGGGTTGCCATTTCCTTCTCCAATGCATGAAAGTGAAAAGTAAAAGTGAACTCGCTCAGTCGTGTCCAACTCCTAGCGACCCCATGGACTGCAACCTACCAGGCTCCTCCATCCATGGGATTTGCCAGGCAACAGTACTGGAAAGGGTTGCCATTGCCTTCTCCCAACAGACAATTAAATGAATATAAAAGGACTCCCAGTAATGTGATAGATCACCTGTTAACATCCATAACATTTAGAGAGCTCCTAAAGTCAAGAAAATCTAAATATTCCAGTCAAAAACCAAATATGGTATATAAACATACTTTGCAAAAGGAAAAGTAGCAAATAGCCAATAGAGATGAATCAAAAAGTCAGCCTCAGTAGCAATTTAAAAAATTTTTGTATGCAAAATGGTTCTTAGCTTTGTCATGTTGACAGAAATTTGTTGGGAAATTCACACTTTTAAGTACATTTTGGTGAAAATTTTCTGAAGGACTTTATCAATATTGGATATTGTTCCAGTTAGTTATTCTAGTTGGGTGGATTTATTTTAATTAAATAATTAGAGACATGCACAAAAATTTTGTGTCTCTATCACACCATTATCTTGTGCAGCGTAAAATTGGAATGAGGCTAAATGACCAACAAAAATGGAATGGTTAAATAAATTATGATACACAAAGGCAAGGAAATACTATATAGCTTTAAAAGACTACTTAATGGCTTAAGAAATTACTAAGGTGTTTACCGTACACAAAAATAAACTCAAAATGGATTAAAGATCTAAATGTAAGATCAGAAACTATAAAACTCCTAGAGGAGAACATAGGCAAAACACTCTCCGACATAAATCACAGCAGGATCCTCTATGATCCACCTCCCAGAATTCTGGAAATAAAAGCAAAAATAAACAAATGGGATCTAATTAAAATTAAAAGCTTCTGTACAACAAAGGAAAATATAAGCAAGGTGAAAAGACAGCCTTCTGAATGGGAGAAAATAATAGCAAATGAAACAACTGACAAACAACTAATCTCAAAAATATACAAGCAACTTCTGCAGCTCAATTCCAGAAAAATAAACGACCCAATCAAAAAATGGGCCAAAGAACTAAATAGACATTTCTCCAAAGAAGACATACGGATGGCTAACAAACACGTGAAAAGATGCTCAACATCACTCATTATTAGAGAAATGCAAATCAAAACCACAATGAGGTACCACTTCACACCAGTCAGAATGGCTGCGATCCAAAAATCTGCAAGCAATAAATGCTGGAGAGGGTGTGGAGAAAAGGGAACCCTCCTACACTGTTGGTGGGAATGCAAACTAGTACAGCCACTATGGAGAACAGTGTGGAGATTCCTTAAAAAATTGCAAATAGAACTACCTTATGACCCAGCAATCCCACTTCTGGGCATACACACCGAGGAAACCAGAATTGAAAGAGACACATGTACCCCAATGTTCATCGCAGCACTGTTTATAATAGCCAGGACATGGAAACAACCTAGATGTCCATCAGCAGATGAATGGATAAGAAAGCAGTGGTACATATACACAATGGAGTATTACTCAGCCATTAAAAAGAATTCATTTGAATCAGTTCTGATGAGATGGATGAAACTGGAGCCAATTATACAGAGTGAAGTAAGCCAGAAAGAAAAACACCAATACAGTATACTAACACATATATATGGAATTTAGGAAGATGGCAATGACGACCCTGTATGCAAGACAGGAAAAAAGACACAGATGTGTATAACGGACTTTTGGACTCAGAGGGAGAGGGAGAGGGTGGGATGATTTGGGAGAATGGCATTCTAACATGTATACTATCATGTAAGAATTGAATTGCCAGTCTATGTCTGACGCAGGGTGCAGCATGCTTGGGGCTGGTGCGTGGGGATGACCCAGAGAGATTTGTGGGGAGGGAGGTGGGAGGGGGGTTCATGTTTGGGAACGCATGTAAGAATTAAAGATTTTAAAATTTAAAAAAATAAAAAATTTAAAAAAAAACAGAAATTACTAAGGTGTTTAGATTCAGAAAGGAAATAAACTATATATTTAATGCTACCTCAAAAATACTACCTATTTTACAGCAAAAAGATAATATATGCATCAAAAAACGTAAGAATATTAAATGTTAGCAGGTGTTTTTAAAAGTAGATACCATTAGGTGGTAGAAAGGATTGTTTTTAAAAATTATGAGTAATATATTTTTCTCATATAAATATATACATATATTACTTTTGTCAGTTTTAAAATGTTTTATAATGGAGGAGGACATTTTAGGAATTTGGGATTAACATATACACACTACTATATATAAAGTAGATAAACAACATAGACCTACTATTTAGCACAGGGAACTATACTCAGTATTTTGTAATGACCTATATGGGAAAAAATCTAAAACAGAATATATTTACTGTACACCTAAAACTAACACAACATTGTAAATCAACTATACTTCAATAAAAAGTGATTTTTTGGAGCCACATCACCTGGCCTGTGGGATCTTATTTCCCTGACCTGGAATTAATCCCTTGTCCCCTGCATCAGCCGTGTAGAGTCTTAACCCCTGTATTGCCAGGGAAGTCCCAAAAAATGAATTTAAAAATTTAGAAAAATAGAATGTACATGATAATGTTCCTTTATAAAATCAGAAACACTGAGTTATTTTTAGATATACATTTGCCCTATTAAGCCTTCCCTACCAAAGCCTGTCTATGCCTTAAAAAACAAATATTCTTATTCAGTCATCAAGTCATGTTCAACTCTTTGCAACCCCATGGACTGTAGCATGCCAAGACTCCCTGGAGTTTGCCCAAGTTTATGTCCATTGCATCAGTGATGCCATCCAACCATCTTGTCCTCTGTCACCCTCTTCTCCTCCTGCCTTCAATCTTTCCTAGCATCAGGGTTTCTTCTAATGAGCTGACTGCTTGCATCAGGTGGCCAAAAACAGATATGTTGAGATATAATTCACATATCATAAAATTCACCCATTTAAAGTATATTGATTACTGAAAGGATGACATTGAAATTTCCAACTATTATTTGTTGAACTATTTGTCACTTCAGTTCCATTGGTTTTTATTTCATGTTTTTGGGTCTCTGTTGTTAGGTGCATATGTGTGTGTAATTTTTTCTCTACACTTTCGTAGCTTAAGAGAGTAGTTATTCCATCCTCTGTGATTCCACAGCACATTGCTCATTGGTCTATCACTTTTCACAATTCACTGTCTTTTTTATTATTTTTGTACTTGTCTCTCTACTGTGTCTCAGCTATCTGCATGGTAGAATCTAGTAAAGTACAAGAGAGAAAATAAGTGGTGAATGAATGAATGACCTAATCCCCTTGTTTTGTACTTAGCCTCAAAGCTATTCTTGCTGTGCTTAGCATTTTGAGTTAAAGATAGTGATCAAATCCAACTCCAAAAAATGCAACTGACACTTGAAAATGCCAAATTGAATTTGGTTAAAATTCCTTCCTTATACATTTCAGTATATGTAATGTGCAATTCAATTGTGTGGGGAAAAGTTAGCATAACTATAAAGGTTGGGTTCTATTTTTTTGTAACTTCTATATGTTTACATAAATTATGTCATTTCTCTTGTTTTTTTGAGTTTAAATATTCCCACCGCTATTGCCCATACAGTTTTTTCAGTAGTCGTGTATGAAGGTGAGATTTGGACTATTAAGAAATCTGAGGACCAAAGAATTGATGCTTTTGAACTGTGATGTTGGAGAAGACTCTTGAGAGTCCCTTGGAGATCCAACTAGTCCATCCTAAAGGAAATCATTCCTGAATATTCATTGGAAGGACTGATGCTAAAGCTGAAACTCCAATACTTTGGCCACCTGATGCAAATAACTGACTCATTGGAAAAGACCCTGATGCTGGGAAAGATTGAAGGTGAGAAGAGAAGGGGACAACAGAGGATGAAATGGTTGAATGGCATCACCGACTTTATGGACATGAGTTTGAGTAAGCTCCAGGGATTGGTTATGGACAGGGAAGCCTGGTGTGCTGCAGTCCATGGAGTTGCAAAGAATCGGACATGACTGGGTGACTGAGCTGATACTGATTGACCTCAGTGGAATGCCAGAAGTTAGAAACAGGAACAGAAAAAAAAAATCCTATAGGAGTAGTAAATGTTTGCCCCATTTATTTCTATTCTATTTGCTATCTACCATTAATCCAGGTTTGTAACCTAGAATTGCAACATAGCAGGAAATAACAGATGATTTACTTTCTAGGAAAACATTCACTGTGCAATTTTGAAAAATGTGAACATGAACTTTAATAAAAGCTTAAAGGATTTACTGTAAGAACTATATTATTCTCTTTAAAAGCAATCCTCTCTTTATGTGATTGTATACTCACATACCTAAATATTTGAAAACCTACTAGTTTACCTGCTATGTAGCAAAAAAGAGTACTTATGAGAAAATGTTTTTTTTTAATCTAACAATATAATTAGTAATTGTTAGAAACATAAACCTCTTTATTTATTTATTTATTTTTTGGCCACAACTGCATGGCTTGCAGGATCTTAGTTTACCAACCAGGGATTGATTTGGTGCCAGCTGCAGCAGAAGTATGCAGGGTCTTAACTACTGGACTGCCAGGAAAGTCCCAGAAATACTAGCCTTTAAATAAAAATGAGAAAAAATCTTGGCTCTCTGTGTACTGATGCTGAACAGAAATATGGAGGCAGAGTTATGGAGGAGAAAGAGTGACAGTTCTTTGCCAGGCAAAAAGACAACATAGCAGGCTAGTGCCTTTGAGAACTGGGCCCCTCTCCCTGGGGAATAGTGTTAGTCATTGAGTCATGTCAGACTCTTTGCCACCCCATGCACTGTAGCCCATCAGGCTCCTCTGTTCACAGGATTCTCCAGGCAAGAATACTGGAATGAGTTGCCATTCTTTTCTCCAGGGTATCTTTCCAACCCAAGGATTGAACCCAAACCCAGGGATCAAACCCTGGTCTCCCGGTATTGTGGGCAGATTCTTTACTACCTGAGTCAGGGAAGCTTTGGAGAATAGGGAGAGGTCTATTCGCTCCTGGTGGGAGGTAGGTGATAAATATCTCAGCAGTGATATGCTTGCATTCTTCTGATGGGTTGGTGGTGAGGTAAGTAGGAAATTAGCATCCTCAACCTTCAGATCCAACAGGTCTGGGGTCTACATGCTTGCATGCAGCATACCATTGTTAATCATTAACTTTTCCTACCTGGAGGGGTTTCAGTATCTGCAAAATAGGTCAGATATTGTGTATATCCACTAATGGGTAAACAGGATCTTGCCCCAAGGCTACTCTTAACTGTTTCTCCCAGGCATCACATCTACTCCCTTCCCTAATTAACAGCTTCTTGAATTTGTCCATTGGAACTCAGGGAAGGTCATGAAGTCTGAATGAAGGCCATTTCCTGTAATCAAAAAATAGGGTCACAGAAAATCTTTGTGCCCAGGAGCCCCACAGGGCTCAAAAGTCTCCTCAGAAACCTTCTATTTGAAACATATGTACAAACATAGCTTCTACAAGATCATAATCTATATATTTTCTTGCAGAAAATTCAGCAGCTAAGTTCAAAGAAATCATCCCAACAAAGCAAGATGTTTGTGACACTGAGAAGGACCCTGTGGAGCCCTCCCTGGTACAAATCCTTTTCATGTCCCCCATTTCTTATTTGTAGGAAACAGGCTTCATTCAGCCTCCTTGACCTTCCTTGAGTTCCAAAGGGCAGATTCAAACACTTGCTAATCAGGGAAGGAAGGGGGATGCATAACAAAGAGGGGAAATAATAATGCAGCCTTAGGGTAGGTGGTGGTTCTTCCTCAAGGAGTAAGCATAACAATATCTTTGAACAGAAACTAAGGCCCCAGTTCAGGTGGAGGATGGCAAGTGCTGGGTGAGAGTGCGAGTCCTAGAGCACTTCCCTATTGCCTCACCACCAAATCACATACCCTGCAGCTTCCCCCACCCCAATTTTGCCTATAAAACTTCTCCCTGAAAACTATCAGGGAGTTTGGGGTTTTTGAGCAGGGTCCACCTGATGTTGCTTGCTTTTACAATAAACTTTTCTCTGCTCTAAAACTTTGACATTTCTGTTTGTTTGGCCTCACTTTGCAACAACACACACAAACTTACATTCAGTAACATTTGAATTATGTTCTATTAAAGCACACGATTTAAAAATCAATTAATGTAATCCACCACATCAACATGCTATGGAAGAAAAATAACATGATCATATCAGAAGATGATACATACAAACCTCTCATAAAATGGTTTTGAAAAATATAGGTAAAATGACCCTGCAAACTATCAAATGCTAGGGCTGTAGTGGTAAGTACAAAATTAAGGATGTATTCCTGAGGTTAAGTAGCAATAATCTTAGGCAGATATTTAAAACTATGCATGTAGAGGTTTTTTTTTTAGTTACACAAGCAACCGCTTATAAATCTTGGGCTGAGGGAAGTGAGAAATTACACTAGATAGATAGATAGATAGATGGATGGATGGATGGATGGATGGATATAGATATAGATATAAACACATATGTTAGGGAGCTGTTGGCTGATTTGGGCTCCAAAATCACTGCAGATGGTGATTGCAGCCATGAAATTAAAAGATGCTTGCTCCTTGAAAGAAAAGCTATGACCTAAACAGTATATTAAAAAGCAGAGACATTACTTTGCCAACAAAGGTCCATCTAGTCAAAGCTATAGTTTTTCCAGTAGTGATGTACAGATGTGATGAAGAAGAAAAGTTAAAATTTTACATAACCGCCTTCTCCTTCTCCCTCTGTAGCTCAGCTTGCCGCTTGCAAAGTCTATATCATGTAGGTCACATATTCTCAGAAAGTGGGGACTTGCAATACTAGGAACTGGAGTTTCTCACTCACCCTTGTCCTGCTCTTAGCATTCGTCCAGCCCCTGCAAACCTGCCAGGCATCCCTCTCCCCATCTTGACTGCTGTTCCAACATGCACAAAACCCCTTAGTTTAAACCAGCCTATTAACAGCTAGTGTTGCCCACTACAGTCTGTCTATAAAAACTCTGTAATCCCTTTGTTTCAGGCTCAGAGCTTGGAGTGTTGACTCCTCTGGGTGTGCCAATGTAATAAACCTAAGTTTTCCAACTCTCCAAGTGTGGTGCTTGGTTTCTTGAGTACTGGTTTCTGCAACAGTGAGAGTTGGCCTATATAGAAAGCTGAGCGCCAAAGATGTTTTTGAACTGTGATGTTGGAGAAGACTCCTGAGGGTCCCTTGGATTGCAAGGAGATCCAACCAGTCCATCTTAAAGGAAATCAGTCCTGAATATTCATTGGGAGGTCTGATGCTAAAGCTGAAATTCCAATACTTTGCCCACCTGATGCAAAGAACTGACTCACTGGAAAACCTGATGTTGCGAAAGATTGAAGGCAGGAGGAGAAGGGGACGACAGAGGATGAGATGGTTGGATGGCATCACTTTAAGTAAACTCCGGGAGTTGGTAATGGACAGGGAGGCCTGGCATGCTGCAGTCCATGGGGTCACAAAAAGTCAGACATGACTGAGCAACTGAACTGACTGAGTGGGTAGTTGATGGACTAGCCAGGGACTCTAAAGAACCAGACTGAAGAAAAACAGCAGGAATCAAGTGTAGACCAAAGAATGTCACCTGCCATTTCAGTCAACAAAGAATGTTTCAGCCATAAAGCCATCAGCTGTTGCAGCTGCCCCCTAACTCAATGGTACACCTTGAAGGGAATCCAGAATGGAGAAAAACAGGATACTCACCATAGATAGTTAAGATGTATATCAAAGGGATAATTTCAGTGAGCCAAGACTCTTGCATTTTCCCATACATAGAGAATCATTAACTTTAGAAATTTGTTTTTTTGTGATTAGCAATAATCTTTTTTTTATAAGTATAGATGGATGTCCAAAATGCTTTAACCTCAGATATTGTCTGTTTTATGGCCATGTCATATGATCTATTCAGGTTTTCTATTTCTTTTAAAGTCAATTGCGGTATTTTGTGTCCAGGAGTTTGTCCATTTCATCTGAATTGTCTAAGTTGTTGGTATAAAGTTGTTCAAAACATTGCCTTATAATCCTTAACATTTTTATAGGTAGTAGTAATGTCTCTCTTTTAATTTTTGGTCTTGGCAATCTCTTTTTTTGGTCCATGTTGTACAGTTTGCAGGATCTTAGTTGCCCAACTAGGGCTTGAATCCAGGATCATGGCAGTGAAAGCACTGATTCCTAACCACTGGACCACCAGGGAATTCCCAGCTGTAATCTTTTTATTTTCAACTACATGTGTGTTTTTTTTTTCCAGCAAATACTCTTATATAGTCTGGCTCCTCCCTTACATCTTTGAAATATTCCTTCAGAACTATATGAGGGGCTACCTTCCTGAGCTATAGTCCTTAGTAATGTCCTGAATAAAATATAATTCTCAACATTTAGGTTGTGCATTTTTTTCCAGTCAACACAACAGAGGTTAGACAATTAGAATTGTGACTAAAATTACTCTTGAAACTTAATCTAATGAGCCCACCACTGCCACACACTGATACTGAAATTTGCACCACTGCTATTACTACCCCCAGAAACTGGCTATTGTGGCTTAGCTTTCATGTGGAGAATAGACATAATAAACCAGGCTAGAAGAAAGAAGATCAGTTAGGAAGCTTTTTCAATGTAAACTACAAATTGGCACTTGCCATCGGTGTTTTGTCATCTACCTCTGAAACAGAGCAGGACCATATGGTCCTTGCCAACCTCACCCTCCAACCATGTCTTCTGCCTGCCCTTTGCCTTTGCAAAACTTTAATCAAAGAATAAGTTTAATCAGAGAAGTGAGAAATGCTGAAACAAAGGAAAACAATCAAAGGAGACTAAATAATAATAATATAGTTATTAAGCACGGTCAAGGACCTTTAGTTCTTTCTCAAGGGCTATAGATAATATTCTGAATCATATCCTGTGAAATGTCTTATAAATACCAAAACACCAGGGAGAGAAGTTAACTACATGATGGCCAGACTGTACCCAGGACATGAGCTGCCACAATTTGAAAACAGACCCCAAAGAAATGGGAATAAGTACACCCTGGAACTGAAGATTAACTGTACCTAAAACAACCAAGATGATGCTAGTCGGGCCATTGATTACCAATTTGAAGATTATTATGCTGTTTCTGCATGTAATCCACCCCTCCGACTCTGTCTATAAAAGCTCTCACCCTCTGCTTGCTGGGGGTAGAGTCCACCATTGGACAGATATCCACCACTGTCTCCCCTCCAGTTGCCAGCATATGAAATAAAGCAGATTTTCCCTTCCACCAACCTGGCCTGTTTATTGGCTTTTGAGTGGAGAACAGAAGGACCCACCACACTCCTTCAGTAACACCTCTACAAGGATTATATCATGTGCTGCTGCAGCTGCAGTTGCTGATCTTCAACAACCCCGAAAGGATTTCAAGGTGGAGAGCAGAAATGAAGCACTCTATGCTCTGGAAAAACTGGCAGAACAGGTCTTGAGATAGTGAGATATTTTCAAGAGCTGATTTGATGAGCCCAATTCTTGCATCTCCTCATATTTAGAAAAGCACTAAATTCCTTCATGGTGACATTTGCTCCTCATAACTTACAGAAACCTTCTGCAAGAATAGTGCTTAATTGCATGTACTCCACCTTTACCAATATCACATATATACTGACCTTCTCCCTACACTTGGAGCAGTTCCTCAGAGCTATCTGAGATGCTGTTTCCTGGGCTATAGTTTTCATTTTGCCTCATGTAAAGCTTAACTTGAAACTTTCACATTGTGCATTTTTTTAAAAGTTGGCAACACTACCATGTCTTAAAGGCTCCATTATCTCTTGCTACAAATAAGGAATTTGGAAGCATTAAGAAATTTTTAAAACTGTTAAAATATAGACTGTCTGTCACCTTTTTTGGGTCACATCTATTAGAGGGATACCAGTGTGATACTTCTAGAACCCCAATGTCTCCAATGTCTTAAAGACTTACTGGAACTTTTTTTTTTCTTAATTTTTCTTTGATGATGGTGCTCACGGTGCCTTGGTTTTGTTTTTGTTTCTAAAATTCCAGTTCCCCCTTTCTTTAGGTTTTAGATTGAATCTAGCAAAAATTGGGCTAGGAGACAACTTGAGAGAGACTGCTCATAAAATTACTGTGCATAAAAATTGCTTCTCTCATGTGGCAAACAAGGAAGCTATTTAATAAGTCTGGCTTTGCATAACTTTTGTCTGCTTCCATTCAAATAAGCGTAAGTTCAAACTGAGTTCCCTGCTATTAATATATAAGGTCTAATCCACAGTTTCAAATGTTTCTTCAAATTGGAATGTGAAGTCAAGTGGGCCTTAGAAAGCATCACTACGAACGAAGCTAGTGGAGGTGATGGAATTCCAGTTGAGCTATTTCAAATCCTGAAAGATGATGCTGTGAAAGTGCTGCACTCAATATGCCAGCAAATTTGGAAAACTCAGCAGTGGCCACAGGACTGGAAAAGGTCAGCTTTCATTTCATTGCCAAAGAAAGGCAATGCCAAAGAATGCTCAAACTACCACACAATTGCACTCATCTCACATGCTAGTAAAATAATGTTCAAAATTCTCCAAGCCAGGCTTCAGCAATATGTGAACCGTGAACTCCCTGATGTTCAGGCTGGTTTTAGAAGAGGCAGAGGAACCAGAGATCAAATTGCCAACATCCACTGGATCATGGAAAAAGCAAGAGAGTTCCAGAAAAACATTTATTTCTGCTTTATTGACTATGCCAAAGCCTTTGACTGTGTGGATCACAATAAACCGTGAAAAATTCTGAAAGAGATGGGAATACCAGACAACCTGACCTGCCTCTTGAGAAATCTGTATGCAGGTCAGGAAGCAACAGTTAGAACTGGACATGGAAGAACAGACTGGTTCCAAATAGGAACAGGAGTACGTCAAGGCTGTATATTGTCACCCTGCTTATTTAACTTCTATGCAGAGTACGTCATGAGAAATGCTGGACTGGAAGAAACACAAGCTGGAATCAAGATTGCCAGGAGAAATATCAATAGCCTCAGATATGCAGATGACACCACCCTTATGGCAGAAAGTGAAGAGGAACTAAAAAGTCTCTTGAGGAGAGTGAAAAGAGTTGGCTTAAAGCTCAACATTCAGAAAATGAAGATCATGGCATCCAGTCCCATGACTTCATGGGAAATAGATGGGGAAACAGTGTCAGACTTTATTTTGGGGGGTTCCAAAATCACTGCAGATGGTGACTGCAGCCATGAAATTAAAAGACGCTTGCTCCTTGGAAGAAAAGTTATGACCAACCTAGATAGTATATTCAAAAGCAGAGACATTACCTTGCCGACTAAGGTCTGTCTAGTCAAGGCTATGGTTTTTCCTGTGGTCATGTATGGATGTGAGAGTTGGACTGTGAAGAAGGCTGAGCACTGAGGAATTGATGCTTTTGAACTGTGTTGTTGGAGAAGACTCTTGAGAGTCCCTTGGAATGCAAGGAGATCCAACCACTCCATTCTGAAGGAGATCAGCCCTGGGATTTCTTTGGAGGGAATGATGCTGAAGCTGAAACTCCAGTACTTTGGCCACCTCATGAGAAGAGTTGACTCATTGGAAAAGACTTTGATGCTGGGAGGGATTGGGGGCAGGAGGAGAAGGGGACAACAGAGGATGAGATGGTTGGTTGGCATCATTGACTCAATGGATGTGAGTCTGAGTGAACTCTGGGAGTTGCTGATGGACAGGGAGGCCTAGCATGCTGCGATTCATGGGGTCACAAAGAGTTGGACACGACTGAGCGACTGAACTGAATAAGTTCCCAGGTGTTACTGATGTTGTGGGTCTAGGAACTACACTATGAGAACAACTGCTTTGAATGTTGGAGACAGAACCCAGTTCTCAGACAATTTTTCTGTTTATATACACTGATTCAGTGATACTTAAATCATGTGACTCAGACTGGGACTTGAGACGACTCGGCCAGGTCTCAAACCCAGTCAAAACCCAGATTGGGGCATGAACTTATGATCTTTAACTGAGATCACACTTGGTCTCTGGACTTAATGAAACTCAGGGTCTTGATGTCTTATTGCAGGAGGAATTCAGTGAGAGACAAAGCAAGAAGTAAGAAGTGGATTTATTTAGAGAAAAACACCTTTCCACCAATCTGGCCTGTTTATTGGCTTTTGAGTGGAGAGCAGCTGGACAGAGTGTGGGCCATGTCAGAAGGCAAGAGTGGCCTCAAAATACTGCGTGGTTTGTTTTTATGGGCTGAGTAATTTGATAGGTTGAGTGGGAGGATTATTCTAACAAAATATTCTGGGGAAGAGGTGAAGATTTCCAGGAATTGAGTTACTGCCCACTTATTAGTCTTTGATGGTCACCTTTGGAACTGTCATAGTGCTGGTGGATGTGTCACTTAGCTTATGCTAATGTATTCCAATGAGTGTATGATGAGGCTCAAGTCCACTGGAAGGCAAATATTCTACCATCTTGTACCTACTTGGTTCTAGCCAGTTTTCATCATATTCTATGGCTATGTCATTCGTTTAAAGGCTGTACCCTGCCCCTTCCCTCCTGTTCTAATTTCATCTAGTCTCATGATTTTCAAAAGTAGATATACACTGATGTCTTCCAAATTTGAATCTCTAGCTCAGACTTCACTGAAAGTTTGTATAATTGACTACTTGAGATCTCTACTCAAATACACAATGGTAATCAGAAACTTAATTTTTCAAGGCCAAATTCTTTAAAAAATGTTTTATTGACGTATAGTTGATTAGTTAAGGAAACACTGACTGCAACAGCCTACACTGAACAAGGTACCATAGTAATCATTTGCGTGAGTTATTTTATGACAGGAGGTCCTGGTAAGGAACACAGAACTAACAAGCCACCACCAACTGGAAGAATTTGGGAAAGGTAAAAAAGAGGCCTACATGTCCTATCAACCTCCCAGGATCCTCCTTATCGGAATCCATCTTGGCTGAGTGGTGCATGAGGACTCACTCTAGCTGAGTGAGTCCTTCCTGGTAAGGAAGGACCCTGGAGTTAAAGTGATTGGCCAGAGACAACCAGGAAACTAATCCCATTACCATACAATCTGAAACAGCAAGCCACGTAGCAGAGCAGTTCTCCCGGGGTTCCTAACCTTGCTGCTCTCCACTTAGTACCCCTTCCTAATAAAGTCTCTAGCTTTGTCAGCACATGTCTTTCCTTGAAAAATTAATTTCTCAGTATATGAACGCATATATATGGAATTTAGAAAGATGGTAATGATAACCCTGTATGCAAGACAGCAAAAGAGACACAGATGTATAGAACAGTCTTTTGGACTCTGTGGGAGAGGGAGAGGGTGGGATGATTTGGGAGAATGGCATTGAAACAGGTATAATATCATATAAGAAACTAATCACCAGTCCAGGTTTGATGCAGGATACAGGATGCTTGGAGCTGGTGCACTGGGATGACCCGGAGGGATGGTTCAGGGAGGGGGGTGGGAGGGGGTTTTAGGATGGGGAACATGTGTACACCCGTGGCAGATTCATGTTGATGTATGGCAGAACCAATACAATATTGTAAAGTAATTTGTTGGGAGCCACGTTAGGCATTACTGACAAAACGGAGGCACGGCCCCAGACCCCTCTCCTCATTCCGCAGGCACAGCCCCAGGATGAAGGAGTTAGGCCTTGTAATTCTGACTTGTCTTTTCCTCTCCTTGGCTAAATTGACTGAAAAGGAGTATTAAGGTGCTTATTGTTTTTGAGAGGAGCATGAGAAGGCACAAAGTCTTTTACAGTTGTGCTCAGAAAATAGTCTATAAAATAACCATTGACATTTGTTCAAGGATTTTTACAAAGAATGTCTCAGGATGAGCATGTAGGCCACAGCTTGAGGCCATGGGAAGGATTATTATCTGAGACCTGTTTGTGAGGGGAATGTTTATGGCAAAAGAAGTTTTCTGAGTTTAGGGTTTAGGATTAACTAAGAATAGCTAGAAGCCTTTTTAGGAGATAATGATCTTAAGATGCTAGGGACAAACAGGATCTAGAAAGATAAGAAATAAACTGAGGAATGTGGCATGAGTTACAATGTAATCACAAGTTAAGTACAGGACACATAAGAGAAAGAAGATAATAGATAGTTGATTCTGAGAGAATCAGCTGAAGCAGGAACTCTGTTTGTAGGGCAACAATGATAAATCTGGGTGGGGGAAACTGGGAGTGTCAAACCTCTGATGTAATGCTCTTGTCAAAGTATAAAAGAGAACCTGAAGCTTGAAATAAACATGTAGTCCCATACTATGAGCCAGAAGCTACATCATCGCCGACACTGCCCATCTTTTCAGGTTGAATCCCTGGCTGCTGGAGCTGGACTTCAGCAGTAATTAGCCTCCAATTAAAATAAATACATTTAAATTTAAAAAAAGAAAAATTAATTTCTGAGTGTTCACAGGAGCCCATTCTCAGGTCTGGAAGGGGTCCACCTTCCTGTAACAGATTTATGATGTTATATTAGTTACTGCTGAACAGAAAGTGACTCAGATATACATACATTCTTTTTCTTATTCTTTCCCATTATGTTTTATCTCAGGATATTGAATAATTCCCTGTGCTATAGAGTCAGTTCAGTTCAGTTCAGTCGCTCAGTCGTGTCCGATTCTTTGTGACCCCATGAATTGCAGCATGCCAGGCCTCCCTGTCCATCACCAACTCCCAGAGTTCACTCAGACTCGCTTCCATTGAGTCAGTGACGTCATTCAGCCATCTCATCCTAGGTCGTCCCCTTCTTCTCCTGCCCCCAATTCCTCCCAACATCAAAGTCTTTTCCAATGAGTCAACTCTTCACATGAGGTGGCCAAAGTACTGGAGTTTCAGCTTCAGCATCATTCCTTCCAAAGAAATCCCAGGGCTGATCTCCTTCAGAATGGACTGGTTGGATCTCCTTGCAGTCCAAGAGACTCTCAAGAATCTTCTCCAACACCACAGTTCAAAAGCATCAATTCCTCAGTGCTCAGCCTTCTTCACAGTCCAACTCTCACATCCATACATGACCACAGGAAAAACCATAGCCTTGACTAGACGGACCTTATTCGGCAAAGTAATGTCTCTGCTTTTGAATATACTATCTAGGTTGGTCATAACTTGTCTTCCAAGGAGTAAGTGTCTTTTCATTTCATGGCTGCAATCACCATCTGCAGTGATTTTGGAGCCCCCCAAAATAAAGTTTGGCACTGTTTCCACTGTTTCCCCATCTATTCCCCATGAAGTCATGGAACTGATACCATGATCTTCGTTTTCTGAATGTTGAGCTTTAAGCCAACTTTTTCACTCTCCTCTTTCACTTTCATGAAGAGGCTTTTTAGTTCTTCTTCACTTTCTGCCATAAGGGTGGTGTCATCTGCATATCTGAGGTTATTGATATTTCTCCTGGCAATCTTGATTCCAGCTTGTGTTTCTTCCAGTCCAGCGTTTCTCATGATGTACTCTGCATATAAGTTACATAAGCAGGGTGACAATATACAGCCCTGACGTACTCCTTTTCCTATTTGGAACCAGTCTGTTGTTCCATGTCCAGTTCTAACTGTTGCTTCCTGACCTGCATACAGATTTCTCAAGAGGCAGGTCAGGTGGTCTGGTATTCCCATCTCTTGAAGAATTTTCCACAGTTCTATAGAGTAGGAAGTGTTATTTATCCATTCTATATATACCAGTCTGCACCTGCTAATTCCAAACTCCCAATCCTTCCTTCCTGCACCCCAACCCCCAACCCAAGACTAAATCTTAATCTTACTGAAACCAGGCAGTACCCTGTGGGGGCCTTCTTGGGCATGAAAGCCTTTCTGCTTCCCAGTTCTTATAGGCGGGAAAAAGACTTCAGCCTCCTGGACCTTCCTGAATATCAAAGGGAAGATTCAAACAGTTGCTAACCAGGAAAATAAGGGAATGAAGAAACAATGGAGGAACAATCAAGAAACAATTCAGTTCAGTTCAGTCACTCAGTCGTGTCCCACTCTTTGTGACCCCATGAATCGCAGCACGCCAGGCCTCCCTGTCCATCACCAACTCCCGGATTTCACTCAGGCTCACGTCCATTGAGCCATCTCATCCTCTGTCGCCCCCTTCTTCTCCTGACCCCAATCCCTCCCAGCATCAGAGTCTTTTCCAATGAGTCAACTCTTCTCATGAGGTGGCCAAAGTACTGGAGTTTCAGCTTTAGCATCATTCCTTCCAAAGAAATCCCAGGGCTGATCTCCTTCAGAATGGAGCAATTAAAGCAGTGTCCTTTTTCCTTCTCAAGTGATATTCCTAATATTATCTTTGTGGTTTTTCTTGGTGGGAGGGGAACTAAGGCCCCCCACCCAGTTGGAGGATGGTAACTTTAGGCTGAGCACAGCATTCCCACAACACTGCCCTGGTATCTCTCCATTAACCAATCAGAAGAAAGTCACACACTCTGCAACCCTCATCCCAAATTTTGCCTATAAAAACTTTTCCCTGAAAACCATCCAAGAGTTCGGGGTTTTTGAGCATGAACAATCCCCATTCTCCTTGCTTGGCTCTTTAATAAGCCTTTTTCTGTTCCAAATTCTGATGTTTTGTTTTGACTGGCATACAAACTTACGTTTGGTAACATTAACTCACAAACCCTTCTCCTCCCCTGTTTGGCCCCATTTCAGTAAATGGCAACTCCATTCTTCTATTTTGTTCAACACAAAAGTTTTGAAGTCATTCTTGACAATGTGCCTTCTATCACACTCTATATGCAGTCCATCTGCAAATCCTGTGAGATCTACTTTTAAATTACATCCAGAATCTTCATCACCACTTCTCACCACCTCTACTACTACCATCTTAAGTCAAGCCATCATCATTTCTTGCCTGGATTTTTGATGTCAACTACAAATTTGCACTTACCTTGGGCACTTGCCATCTACTTCTACAATGATTAAATCATGTGCTGCTACAGCTGTTGATCTTCAACACCCACTGAAGGGAGGTCAGGTGGAGAGCAAAAATGAGGCACTATGTGGTCTGGAATAACTGGCAGAACAGGTCTTCAGATAGTTAGATATTTTCAGGAGCTGATTTGATGAGACCAATTCTTGCATCCTCTCATATTTAGAAAAGCGCTAAATTCCTTCATGGTGACATCTGCTCCTCATGACTAGCAGAAATATTCTGCAAAAATATGTGCTTGGTTGCATGTACTCTGCCTTCACCAAAATCACATGTATACTGATCTTTCCCCCTTACTTCTTTGGATCAATATCTCAGAGTAATCTGAGATGCTGTCTCCCAGGCTATAGTCCTCATTTGCCCCAAATAAAACTTAACTTGAAACTCTTACATTCTGCAATTTCTTAAGTTGGCAATATCAAGAAAATGAGTCCAGAGGAAATGGAAAGAAATATTATGATTACATATGGCGGTTAACTGGGTTGTTTGTGATTACATTATGAAAGAACCCCTCTCCTGGAAATATTAAAGGAAAATTTTTTCAAGAAGCTGGATATATTTTCTAAATATATGGAAATAGAAACCATTGAAATTTGAGTTATTGTTATTGTTAACTCTTATTAATACCCACAGGCTGAAGGTGAAGTCTAAGAAAGTTTATGTAATACATAGGAAATTTTTCATTCATTAAGATTTTGCCTTATACATTTATTTCTTATCTTATTCAAGATTTATTATGCCAATCATACGCTTAATTCCATTTTTTCTGTCTCCTCTAAGATAGAAAACCTCTCTATTGATTATTTCCTATTGTCTTCCCTATTTTTAATGCCTTTCTTTTCCCTAACACCTTTCCCAGAGCCTATAAACATGTTTAACTAATTTTTTTTCCATTAAAAAGAAACACTCTATCTTACCTTGTGGAAGTAGTTGTTAAAACAATGGGTTGGAGTTTAGCACCAGTATTTACTAGCTTTGTGTCCTTGGGCAAAATTTTAAATTCCTCTGTGCCATTTCCTTACCTGTAAAAATGAAATAATACTAGTTCTTACTTTATGAGGTTATTATGAGAGTTAAAGGGTGACTAATAAAGCTCTTAGAAGAGTTCTTGACAGAAAGTAAATGCTATATGTGTTTGCTAAATAAAAATTAATTGATTAATTAATCAATCCTTGATTTGTGGTTTGTTAGAACTCTGCTGACACTGCATAAGGAAATGGCAACCCACTCTAGTATTCTTGCCTGGAGAATCCCATGGACAGAGGAGCCTGTTGAGCTACAGTCCATAGGGCAGCAAAAAGTCAGACACGACTGAGCTACTAACACACACACACAGAACTCTGCTTAAGGTTAAAAAAAGGAAAAACTTAATTTCTAAATTTAATGCATTATTTACTTCACTAATTTGACCTTTCAGCAATACTTGACCCAGTTCAGTTAAGTTCAGTCTCTCAGTTGTTTCCAATTCTTTGCAGCCCCATGGACTGCAGCATATCAGGCCTCCCTGTCCATCACCAACTCCTGGAGTTTACTCAAACTCATGTCCATTGAGTCAGTGATGCCATCCAACCATCTCATCCTCTGTTGTCCCCTTCTCCTCCTGCCTTCAATCTTTCCCAGCATCAGGGTCTTTTCCAACGAGTCAGTTCTTTGCATCAGGTGGCGAAAGTATTGGAGTTTCAGCTTCAGCATCAGTCTTTCCAATGACTGCTCAGGACTGATTTCCTTTAGGATTGACTGGTTGTAACTCCTTGCAGCCCAAGGCACTCTCAAGAGTCTTTTCCAACACCATAGTGCAAAAGCATCAATTCTTCAGGACTCAGTTTTCTTTATAGTCCAACTCTCACATCCATAGATGACTACTGGAAAAACCATAGCTTTGACTAGATAGACCTTTGTCAGTATAGTAATGTCTCTGCTTTTTAATATGTTGTCTAGGTTGGTCATAACTTTTTTCCAAAGAGTAAGCGTCTTTTAATTTCATGGCTGCAGTTACCATCCACAGTGATTTTGGAACCCAAGAAAATAAAGTCCGTCACTGTGAAAAGATACCCCACGTCCAAGGGCAGAGAAGCCCCAGCAAGTTGGTAGGAGGGGTTAAATCACATTTAGAATCAAACCTCATACCTACCAGAAACACTCAGAGGGCTCAAACAAACCTTGTGTGCACCAGGACCCAGAGACCCCACAGAGACAGACAGAAGCGTGTTTGAGTGTCTCCTGTGGAGGTGTGGGTCAGCGGTGGACTGTTTCATGGGCACGGGCTCCGGGTGCAGCAGATCTGGGTATGGCATAAGCCCTCTTGGAGGAGGGTACCATTAACTCCACCATAGAGCCGTCAGAACTTACACAGGACTGGGAAACATACTCTTGGCGGGCACAAATGGAACACTGTGTAAACCAGGACTCAAGATAAAGGAACAGTGACCCCACAAGAGACCGACCCAGATTTGCCTGGGAGTGTGGAGGAGTCTCCAGCAGAGGCATGGGTTGGCGGTGGCCTGCTGCAGGGCTGGGGACACTGAGCGTAGCAGTGCATGCATGTGACCTTTTGAGGGAGTTCACCATTATCTTCATTACCTCCACCATAGTTTCAGTACAGTTCAGAAGCTCAGTTGTTTCCGACTCTTTGCGACCCCATGAATCGCAGCTCGCAAGGCCTCCCTGTCCATCATCATCTCCCGGAGTTCACTCAGACTCACGTCCATCGAGTCAGTGATGCCATTCAGCCAACTCACCTCGGTTGTCCCTGTCTCCTCCTTCCCCCAATCCCTCCCAGCATCAGAGTCTTTTCCAGTGAGTCAACTCTTCTCATGAGGTGGCCAAAGTACTGGAGTTTCAGCTTTAGTATTATTCCTTCCAAAGAAATCCCAGGGTTGATCTCCTTCAGAATGGACTGGTTGGATCTTCTTGCAGTCCAAGAGACTCTCAAGAGTCTTCTCCAACAACACAGTTCAAAAGCATCAATTCTTCGGCACTCACCCTTCTTCACAGTCCTACTCTCACATCCATACGCGACCACAGGAAAAACCATAGTCTTGACTAGACAGACCTTAGTCGGCAAAGTAATGTCTCTGCTTTTGAATATGCTGTCTAGGTTGGTCATAACTTTTCTTCCAAGGAGTAAGCGTCTATTAATTTCATGGCTGCAGTCACCATCTGCAGTAATTTTGGAGCCCAAAAAGATAAAGTCTGACACTGTTTCCACTGTTTCCCCATCTATTTCCCATGAAGTCATGGGACCAGATGCCATGATCTTCGTTTTCTGAATGTTGAGCTTTAAGCCAACTTTCTCGCTCTCCTCTTTCACTTTCATGAAGAGGCTTTTTAGCTCCTCTTCGCTTTCTGCCATAAGGGTGGTGTCATCTGCATATCTGAGGTTATTGATATTTCTCCCGGCAATCTTGATTCCAGCTTGTACTTCTTCCAGCCCAGCGTTTCTCATGATGTACTCTGCATAGAAGTTAAATAAGCAGGGTGACAATATACAGCCTTGACGTAATCCTTTTCCTATTTGGAACCAGTCTGTTGTTCCATGTCCAGTTCTGACTATTGCTTCTTGACCTGCATACAGATTTCTCAAGAGGCAAGTCAGGTGGTCTGGTATTCCCATCTCTTTCAGAATTTTTCACGGTTTATTGTGATCCACACAGTCAAAGGCTTTGGCATAGTTAATAAAGCAGAAATAGATGTTTTTCTGGAACTCTCTTGCTTTTTCCATGATCCAGTGGATGTTGGCAATTTGATCTCTGGTTCCTCTGCCTTTTCTAAAACCAGCTTGAACATCAGGGAGTTCACGGTTCATGTATTGCTGAAGCCTGGCTTGGAGAATTTTGAGCCTTACTTTAGTAGCATGTGAGATGAGTGCAATTGTGCGGTAGTTTGAGCATTCTTTGGCATTGCCTTTCTTTGGAATAGGAATGAAAACTGACTTTTTGCAGTCTTGTTGCCACTGCTGAGTTTTCCAAATTTGTTGGCATATTGAGTGCAGCACTTTCACAGCATCATCTTTCAGGATTTGAAATAGCTCCACTGGAATTCCATCACCTCCACTAGCTTTGTTTATAGTGATGCTTTCTAAGGCCCACTTGACTTCACATTCCAAGATGTCTGGCTCTAGGTGAGTGATCACATCATCATGATTATCTGGGTCGTGAAGATCTTTTTTTGTACAGTTCTTCCGTGTATTCTTGCCACCTCTTCTTCACATCTTCTGCTTCTGTTAGGTCCATTTCATTTCTGTCCTTTATGGAGCCCATCTTTGCATGAAATGTTCCCTTGGTATCTTTAATTTTCTTGAAGAGATCTCTAGTCTTTCCCATTCTGTTGTTTTCCTCTATTTCTTTGCATTGATCGCTGAAGAAGGCTTTCTTATCTCTTCTTGCTATTCTTTGGAACTCTGCATTCAGATGCTTATATCTTTCCTTTTCTCCTTTGCTTTTCACTTCTCTTCTTTTCACAGCTATTTGTAAGGCTTCCCCAGACAGCCATTTTGCTTTTTTGCATTCTTTTCCATGGAGATGGTCTTAATCCCTGTCTCCTGTACAATGTCATGAACCTTATTCCATAGTTCATCAGGCACTCTATCTATCAGATCTAGGCCCTTAAATCTATTTCTCACTTCCACTGTATAATCATAAGGGATTTAAGTAGGTCATACCTGAATGGTGTAGCAGTTTTCCCTGTTTTCTTCAATTTCAGTCTGAATTTGATAATAAGGAGTTCATGATATGAGGCACAGCCAGCTCCTGGTCTTGTTTTTGTTGACTGTATAGAGCTTCTCCATCGTTTGCTGCAGAGAATATACTCAATCTTATTTCAGTGTTGACCATCTGGTGATGTCCATGTGTAGAGTCTTGTCTTGTGTTGTTGGAAGAGGGTGTTTGCTATGACCAGTGCATTTTCTTGGTAAAACTCTATTAGTCTTTGCCCTGCTTCATTCCGCATTCCAACGCCAAATTTGCCTGTTACTCCAGGTCTCTCTTGACTTCCTACTTTGGATTCCAGTCCCCTATAATGAAAAGGACATCTTTTTTGGGTGTTAGTTCTAAAAGGTCTTGTAAGTCTTCATAGAATCGTTCAACTTCAGCTTCTTCAGCATTACTGGTTGGGGCATAGACTTGGATTACTGTGATATTGAATGGTTTGCCTTGGAAACGAACAGAGATCATTCTGTTGTTTTTGAGATTGCATCCAAGTACTGCATTTCTGATTCTTTTGTTGACCATAATGGCTACTCCATTTCTTCTGAGGGATTCCTGCCTGCAGTAGTAGATATAATGGTCATCTGAGTTAAATTCACCCATTCCAGTCCATTTTAGTTCACTGATTCCTAGAACGTTGACGTTCACTCTTGCCATCTCCTGTTCGACCGCTTCCAATTTGCCTTGATTCATGGACCTGACATTCCAGGTTCCTATGCAATATTGCTCTTTATAGCATTGGACCTTACTTCTCTCACCAGTCACATCCACAACTGGGTATTGTTTTTGCTTTGGCTCCATCCCTTCATTCTTTCTGGAGTTATTTCTCCACTGACCTCCAGTAGCATATTGGGCACCTACTGACATGGGCAGTACCTCTTTCAGTATCCTACCTTTTTGCCTTTTCATACTGTTCATGGGGTTCTCAAGGCAAGAATACTGAAGTGGTTTGCCATTTCCTTCTCCAGTGGTCCACATTCTGTCAGCTCTCTCCACCATGACCTGCCCATCTTGGGTTGCACCACAGGCATGGTTTAGTTTCATTGAGTTAGACAAGGCTGTGGTCCTAATGTGATTAGATTGACAAGTTTTTTGTGAGTATGGTTTCAGTGTGTCTGCCCTCTGATGCCCTCTTGCAACACCTACCATCTTACTTGGGTTTCTCTTACCTTGGCCGTGGAATATCTCTTCACGGCTGCTCCAGCAAAGTGCAGCCACTGCTCCTTACCTTGGATGAGGGGTATCTCTTCCTGCCACCCTTCCTGACCTTCAACGTGGGATGGCTCCTATAGGCCCTCCTGCGCCCGCACAGACACCACTCTTGGGTATGGGGTTGCTCCTCCCGGCCACCCCCCCTGGCCTTGGACACGGGGTGGCTCCTCTTGGCTGTTGCCCCTGACCTCAGACGCAGGGTAGCTCCTCCTGGCTGCAGTTCCTGTCCTCGGTGGCAGGGTATCTCCTCTGGGCCTTCGCCCCTGGCCTCGGATGCAGGGTAGCTCTCGGCCACGCTTAGTGCGCTGGCCGCCACCTGCGCCATCAGAATAAGACCCCATTTCCCCCTCAGTCAGTCTCTTCCATCAGGAAGCTTCCATAAGTCTCTTATCCTTCTTATCAGAGGGCAGAAAGACTGAAAACCACAATCATAAGAAACTAACCAATCTGATCACATCGACCACAGCCTTGTCTAACTCAATGAAACTATGAGCCATGCCGTGTAGGACCACCCAAGATGGACAGGTTATGGTAAAGAGTTCTGACCAAATGTGGTCCACTGGAGAAGGGAATGGCAAACCACTTCAGTATTCTTGCCTTGAGGACCCCATGAACAGTATGAAAAGGCAAAAAAAGATAGAACACTTGACCCAGTGGAGTACTGAATTCTTCTTGGAATTCTTCCTTTATTTCCTGGACACCACTTTCCTGGTTTTTCCTATAACTCTCTGATACTTTCTATTCAATTTCTTTTGTAATTTCCATGGGGTTCTGTCTTTAATCCTCTTCCCTTATTGCTCTATAATTCAAATATGATAGGAAAAAATTGTTTCAAGTCTTTCACATAATTAAAAAAGAAAACCTCCATAATCTAATCTCTGCTAATTTCTCCAGATTCATCTTTCAGTACCTCATCACAATGAATGGCTTGAACTTTCCAGAATGTGCTGGTAGTGCTGCCAAGAAATATGCTTCCCACCCCTACAATTATTCCTTAATTTTCAAGTCTTAATTTTTTCTTGATACATTAAGTGATTTTTCTCCTTTAAGTTATATACATATATATATATGTTTTGTTGCTACCAGTATCCCCAGAGCACAATGCTGTAAGGAGCTCAATATTTGTTGTATGAACTGAATTATAGCACTTAAATTAATATTTTGAATGTATTTATTTTTCACAGGCAACTGTATATGTCTTTAGAAAAAGATTAGCTTATTGGGAAGTCCCTGGTTGTCCAGCAGTTAAGACTCTGCACTTGCACTTGCAGTTCGATCCCCTCTCTTCAGTCAGGAGTTCCTCAATGCCACGAAGTGTTGCAAAAAAAAAAAAGAGATTGACTTACAGTCTTCAGGACTCTGGCCATAAGCACTCATTTACATTTTAAAATCTCTTCAGACATTTATGTTGTGATTTCTGTAACAACTTGAAAAAGTTTTCAGCTCTCGAAAATTATTAATTTCATTTTTGTTTCCCCTGATGAACCAGTTACACAGGATTCCACTAACATTTAGAAGTGGCGTATATGGAGCTTTATTAGGCAATAAGCGCGACAATTCCATTTTTCTTAAGAAAAGTCATGGACAAACATTTAGGGAAATCACGAAAAAGTCTGTGTCACTATAAACCTCTGAAAGTGAAAGTTGCTCAGTTGTGTCCGACTCTTTGCAACCCCATGGACTATATCCATGGAATTCTCCAGGCCATACTTTCCCTTCTCTGGGGGATATTCCCAACCCAGAGATAGAATCCAGGTCTCTTGCATTGCGGGTGGATTTACCTGCTGAGCCACCAGGGAAGCCCACTGGATGAGTCTTAACTGCTAGATTTATGATAGTTCTTTGAATTTGAGAGAAACAGAACCAGTCCATCACATTAAGAATATAACATTGTATTCGCCAGAGATGCCAGCTGCAAAGAGGAGAAATGGGATTCTTCTGAGAGCTATAAAAAGCAAGGATCAAGCAGTCTCTGTCTCACACACACACATATACAAAGTAGCCGACTGAGTAGTGTATGTACAGGAGAAGAAACAATTTTTAGAAAGAGCGGGAAAGAAATGGGCCAGTCTTCCTCTTATTTTTTTTCTTGGTGAGCCAAATTTCTGATTGGAGATCTGGGAAGGTAGATGTCAAGCTCCATCTCCTGGGTCTCAGGGACAGCAAAGCGACAGACTGTGACTGGAGGATGAGTTTTGTTAGAACCCTAATGAACAGTGTTGGGGGCTCCACACTAGTTCGGAGTGTGGTGCAGTTACACTAAGGAGAGGGCTTCTATTTCCAAACAGACAGGAGATGACAGACACCAACAAAGAGGGAAAGATGGACTTTCTAGATATGTCTCTAGGTATGTATCAATAGATCGAGGTGGTGAAGGGCAGGCTGGAAGCCGGGCTGTGAGGCACGCCCTCAGGCAGGGAGGCTTTCCCTTAGCTAGTGCCCACCAGTGAGAAAAAAGAGCTATCTGAACCCCCACCCCAACCCCCCAGGCCCCTGCCCTGTTCCCATTTCCCCACTTCTCCAGCCCTGGCCAAAGCTGACAGAAATTGCATAGGGATTACTGGAAGGGGTCTGATGTGGGAAATAAAAAGCAGGCTGTATCCATGTATGTTATCATTCAAAGGAATGGTAGCAAGTTACCCTTTTCATGCTCACACGCAGTTAGTCACCTTTCCTCTTCACAGTCCCAGCACGTGTCACAAAGGACTGGATTCCAGGGGTGAAGGAACAAGCCTAAAGCTAGTTTTTGAGGAGTGGTGGTCCGGCAGCCAGACTGGGCAAAGGGATCGTTTATTCGGTTGCTTGTTTTTTGATTGATACCTGTTCAGTCTAGACCGCCCTTCACTTCTGCTGGTGCTCTCCAGTCTCTCGCGTCTTCCCTAGTAGCTCATTTGGTAAAGAATCCTCCTGTAATGCAGGAGACCGCGGTTCGATTCCTGGGTCAGGAAGATCCCCTGGAGACGGGGAAGGCTACCCCCTCCAGTATTCTGACCTGGAGAATTCCATGGACTGTATAATCCTGGGGTTGCAAAAAGTCAGAAACGACTGAGTGACTTTCACTTTCGCTTTTCCAGTCTCTCACCTCAGACCTCTACTGTCTCACAGCCATTAAAAAATTGGCGGTGAGAGGGGGTGAGAGGGGGTGAGAGGGGGTGAGAGGGGGTGAGAGGGGGTGAGAGGGGGTGGGAGGGAGGACGGACTGCATAAATGAAGCGGGGGAAGCGGGGCAAGAGGTGGTGGTGAGGCAGCACAGAGCAGAGGAAGGGAAACCTTAGTCATAGCGGGGGGCAGAAGGAGCAACAAAGCGTCCGCGACTTTAGAAAAGAGAAGTAGAGGAACATGGCAGCGAGGTCTGACTGGATGTGGAGGTGAGGAGCAAGGAGGAATGAACCTGGAGCAAGGAGGAATGAACCTGGGGATGGGAAGAAGAGTAGGAAGAGATTTCACCTCAGAAATGAGAGTGGGAGAGCAAAGCAGGGAGGGCAGAACTTTGAAATAGAAAGGCACAGAGCAAAGAGGGCTGATCTTATAAGTGAAGAGAGAGACATCAGAATTGAGGAGGAAGGGGCAGGGGTTCAGACCTAAAATATGAAACAGGGAGCAATAGTAAGGGCAATCATTAGAAGCGGAGTGAAAAAAGCTGAGAGAGAGAGAGGGGGAAAAAAAAACAAAAACAAAAACAACAACAGTGGGAAGAGCCAGGAGAAAGGACCTTAGGAAAGAGAGAGGAAGAGAAAGTGGGGAGAGCAGACCTCAGAAATGAGCAGAGCATTGCAGCCAGGGAGGACCTCAGAAATGGTAGGGAGCAGGTGTAGTAAACCATAGAAATGAGGGTAACAGACCAGAGCAGGGAGGGTGGACTTTTGAAAATGAAAGTGGATTCTCTTTTTAGTGTTGAGCTGTAAGAGTTCTTTATGTTGTGGACACTGAAACCTTTTCAGATATATGATTTAAAAATATTTTCTCCTATTTTGTGGTTGTTTTTTCATTTTCTTGACTATCCTTTGAAACACAAAGTTTTTAATTTTGACAAACTATTTTTTTTTCTTCTGTTATTCATGCTTTGGTATCATATCTAAGAAATTATGAGTTACTCCTATGTTTCTAAGAGTTTTCTAGTTTCCACTTTGACTCATATTTTATAAGCACATCATTGATTCATATTGAGTTAAATGTTTGCAGATAGTGTGAAGTAGAATCTAACTTCTCTTAGATTCTTTTGCCTGTGAATATCCAGTTGTTGCAACATCATTTGTTATAAAGACTTCTTTCTCCTATTAAATGGTCTTTCTTAAGTTCATTTATAGATAGTTCATTTTCCTAACTTCATTTTTGGGTAGTTCATTGCTAGGGTATATAAACAGAATTTATTGCTACCCGATAAATAATTGGGTAGATCTTCATAATTTCTTATTGTGGTGTGCAGGAGCTATTCTTCATTGCGGTGCAGCAGGCTTCTCATTGTGGTGGTTTCTCTTGTTGCTGATCATAGGGTCTAGGCATTCAGATGGATTTCAGTAACTGCAGCATGTGGGCTCAGTAGTTGCAGTTCCCAGGCTCTAGGACAGGAGCTCAGTAGCTGTGGCACAGGTGCTTAGTTACTCTGTGTCATATGAAATCTTCTCAGACCAGGGATTGAACCAGTGTCCCTCGCTTTGCAAGTGGATTCTTAACCACTGGGCCACCAGGGAAGCCCCAGGCAAAACTTTTGGTTAGTCATTTAAGGCCCTACTAGCTTGAAGCCAAGAAAAATACATCATAAAGAGCAAATGTATGTTGTTTCTGTGAAAGTGAAAAGTGAAAGTGTTAGTCACTCAGTTGTGTCCAACCCTTTGCGACCCCATGGACTATAGCTGGTGAGAAATCTATGCTTTTCCAATAAATTTCCCCATGCTTTTATTAAAGTGAAAAGATTACTTTTAACAATATATATCTTTGGAAAGCTACACATATGCATTAGAAAGTAATTTTATATTATTTGTATATTACATATATAATTTTATATTATTTATGGGAGCTTCTTTGGTGGCTCACATGGTAAAAAATCTGCCTGCAATGTGGGAGACCCAGGTTCCATCCTTGGTTGGGAAAATCCCTGGAGAAGAGAATGTTTACCCACTCCAGTATTCTTGCCTGGAGAATTGCATGGCCAGAGGAGCCTGGCAGGCTACAGTCCATGGGGTCTCAAAGAGTCAGATATGACTGAAAAGCAATTTTGTATTATTTGTATAATACATATATGATTTCATATTATTCATACACATATAAATATATTATTTACATTGAATACACGGATTTTACTTCCATTGTAATCAAATAGGAAAAGGCTCTACAAATTTATTTATTTATTTATTTATTTTTGTGAGAATTGGACTGTGAAGAAGGCTGAGTGCCTAAGAATTGATGCTTTTGAACTGTGGTGTTGGAGAAGACTCTTGAGAGTCCCTTGGACTGCAAGGAGATCCAACCAATCCATTCTGAAGATCAGCCTTGGGATTTCTTTGGAAGGAATGATGCTTAAGGAGAATCTCCAGTACTTTGGCCACCTCATGCGAAGAGTTGACTCGTTGGAAAAGACTCTGATGCTGGGAGGGATTGGGGCAGGAGGAGAAGGGGACGACAGAGGATGAGATGGCTGGATGGCATCACGGACTCGATGGACGTGAGTCTGAGTGAACTCCGGGAGATGGTGATGGGCAGGGAGGCCTGGCATGCTGTGATTCATGGGGTCGCAAAGAGTTGGACACAACTGAGCAACTGAACTGAACTGACTGAACTGAAACATTCTCAAAAGGCATTACAAGTGTTTTTTAAGAAATAAAAGGCAAAAGTAAGACCAAAATTGGAACTGGCAACAGTAAGAACTTACTGGGGACTGCACCCCCCATGTTCATCACTTCTATCTAAATGAGACTAAGGCAAATGGTTCAGTAGTTAGAAAGAGAGGAACCCTTTTTGCTTGTTACATATATTATATCATAGATCCATAAATGTTTATAAGGTATCCACTCTGTATTAGACTTCCCTGGTGGCTTAGATGGTAAAGCGTCTGCCTACAATGCGGGAGACCCGGGCTCAATCCCTGGGTTGGGAAGATCTGGAGAAGGAAATGGCACCCCACTCCAGTACTCTTGCCTGGAGAATCCCATGGACGGAGGAGCCTGATAGGCTACAGTCCATTGGGTCCCAAAGAGTCGGACACAACTGAGTGACTTCACTTTCACTTTCAGTCTGTATTAAGCACTATCTAAACACTTGGTGTACTGATACACAAACATGGTCTCGTCTCAAGTATTTAATAATGTGGTTGGAGAGGCAGTTATATGGTGTTTTAACTGTTTCCAAAGTATTATGTGTTGTCAGAGTCTCTCAGAAATTGAGAGGAATCTTGGATCACTTACATTTTTTGAGGTTTCTGGTATTTTAAGTATTTGAAAAATGACAAAACAATGTTTACAAAACTTGGGGTATATTTTAAATGTTTATAAATAATAAAATAGTGCTTTCAACATACTCTAAAACATCAGGCAATATAGTTAGGCTTTTCACAAGAAAATCAATTCTTTAATTTTAATAAAAATTTAATTATTCATATGGCATCTCAAGCATCATGATCTATTTTATTTTTATTTTTTAAATATAAGTTTATTTATTTCAATTGGAGGCTAATTACTTTACAGTATTGTATTGGTTTTGCCATACATTGACATGAATTGGCCATGGGTATACATGTGTGTCCCCATCCTGAACCCCCCTCCCACCTACTTCCCCATCCAATCCCTCTGGGTCATCCCAGTGCACCAGCCCCGAGCATCCTGTATCATGCATCGAACCTGGACTGGTGATTCATTTCACATATGATATTATACATGTTTCAATGCCATTCTCCCAAATCATCCCACTCTCGCCCTCTCCCACAGAATCCAAAAGACTGTTCTACACATCTGTGTCTCTTTTGCTGTCTCGCATACAGGGTTATCATTACCATCTTTCTAAATTCCATATATATGCATTATTATACTGTACTGGTGTTTTTCTTTCTGGCTTACTTCACTCTGTAAAATAGGCTCCAGTTTCATCCACCTCATTAGAACTGATTCAAATGTATTCTTTTTAATGGCTGCATAATATTCCATTGTGTATATGTACCACAGCTTTCTTATGCATTCCTCTGCCAATGGACATCTAGGTTGCTTCCGTGTCCTGGCTATTAGAAACAGTGCTGTGATGAACATTGGGGTACACATGTCTCTTTCAATTCTGGTTTCCTCAGTGTGTATGCCCAGCAGTGGGATTGCTGGGTCATAAGGCAGTTCTATTTCCAGTTTTTTAAGGAATCTCCACACTGTTCTCCATAGTGGCTGTACTAGTTTGCATTCCCACCAACAGTGTAAGAGGGTTTCTCCACACCTTCTCCAGCATTTATTGCTTGTAGACTTTTGGATCACAGCCATTCTGACTGGCGTGAAATGGTACCTCATTGTGGTTTTGATTTGCATTTCTCTGATAATGAGTGATGTTGAGCATCTTTTCATGTGTTTGTCAGCCATCTGTGTGTCTTCTTTGGAGAAAATGCCTGTTTAGTTCTTTGGCCCATTTTTTGATTGAGTTGTTTATTTTTTTGGAATTGAGCTGCAGGAGTTGCTTGTATATTTTTGTGATTAATTCTTTGTCAGTTGCTTCATTTGCTATAATTTTCTCCCATTCTGAAGGCTGTCTTTTCACCTTGATTATAGTTTCCTTTGTCATGCAGAAGCTTTTAATTTTAATTAGGTCCCACCATACAGAAAAATAAACTCAAAATGGATTAAAGATCTAAACATAAGACCAGAAACTATAAAACTCCTAGAGGAGAACATAGGCAAAACACTCTCTGACATAAATCATAGCAGGATCCTCTATGACCCACCTCCCAGAATATTGGAAATAAAAGCATGATCTATTTTAAACGGTATGAAGAGTGTTGTTTCTTCAAACTTGATAGTATACTTCTGAGACTAAGTATATCTCACTTAGATCAAGAATTCAAATTTGAGGCTCTTTGGTGAGTCCTGGACCAAATAGTTCTCCTTGGGAGACTGGATTCTCCAGATGGATTCAGTGGAGAATGTCATCATATGGAATAGCAAGAACAAAGCACCATGTCTCTGTAATGATATATCTTGAGAACTGAGGTAAAGGATACCATCTTCATAACCTCACAGACGATGTTGAAAGGATCCTTACACATCTTACCCAGGCTCAAAAACATTTGTTTTCTCTTCTTTGTGGACAGGCTGAGCAGCAATTGAATTTCATCTCTAAATCATAGCTGATAAGATATTTAAAACATTTTTAAAAATAAATTTATTTAGTTTTTGGCTGTGGTGAGTCTACATTGCTGTGTGGGTTTTTCTCTGGTTGCAGTGAACAGGGGCTACCTCTAGCTACAGTACTTGGGCTTCTCATTGCATTAGTTTCTCTTGTTGCTGAGCAAAGGCTCTAGGGCACATGGGCTTCTGTTGTTGTAGCACATAGGCTCAGTAGCTGTGGCTCATTGGCTTAGTTGCTCTGAGGCATGTGGAATCATCCTGGACCAGGGATTGAACCCATGTCTCTTGTGTTGGCAGGTGGATTCTTTACCACTGAGCCATCAGGGCACTCCTGATAAGATCTTCGATTTCTAGCTGTTTATGTTGTTGTACAATTCCGTTGCAGTGTAACAAATCAAATGGTGGTCTCTAGCCTTACAAAATCCATGGATTAAAAGTGTGTATAATCTCACCTCAGAGAAGGAAATGGCAACCCACTCCAGTACTCTTGCCTGGAAAATCCCATAGATGGAGGAGACTGGTAGGCCACAGTCCATGGGGTCGTGAAGAGTCGGACACAACTGAGCAACTTCACTTTCCCTTTTCACTTTCATGCATTGGAGAAGGAAATGGCAACCCATTCCAGTGTTCTTGCCTGGAGAATCCCAGGGACAGGGGAGCCTGGTGGGCTGCCATCTATGGGGTCTCACAGAGCCAGACATGACTGAAGCAACTTAGCAGCAGCAGCAGCAGCATAATGTCACTTAACGACAACAACAAAAAACACACCTGCTTTGCATCCAAGGGTGTAAATAATTGAAAGTTTTGAAAGTAATTAAGTTTTTAAAATAATTTTTATTTTTTCTGGTTTATTAAGGTATAATTGACATATACCACTGTGTAAGTTTAAGGTGATGTACAATGTGATGATTTGATTTGCATATGTATTGTGAAATGTTTACCTCAGTAAGAAAAAGTAATTAAGGTTTTAAATAAGTTTGTAGATGACCATTATGTGTAAAAAATCAAAACTGCTGGTGTTTCTCAGTTTTTTAGGTTTTTTTTCCTGCTGTGAAACCATCTATTCATCTTGGCCCGCTTAACATACACTTGTATACTCAGAAGATAGAAACCTCAAAATAGAAAAATGAAGTACGTTTTAGAGGCCATATGCATACACATGAGAAACTTTTTAGTGTCAATAATGTTAAATGCTAACTCAAGTATTTATTAAATATTCACTATGTATCTAAGAGAATTTCTATGAAACAGAAATACTTCTTACATTATACTTTTTTCCTTCAATTTTCTAATGTTATTGGTAGAATTTTAGAGCTAGAAGAGACTATAGAGACTATCTTGTTTCTGAACAGTCAAATAAGGAAGTGTCTAGAAAGAGAAAGGAATGTCATTGCTAAACTCATTTCACTTAGGCAATACCTGAAGTCTGTTTTTTAGTTCTTGTGGTACATTTTTATGTTGGGGCCATACATAGTTTTTTCCTAATACCTTTTTTTCCCAATTATATTTCAATTTAGACATTTGTGAATTTAATATGAAATATTGGTGAAATCCCAAACACTAGGCTTATTTTCAGAAAACCTAGCACAGAAGCATAGAATGGGTGTTCAAGATTATAGACCTGGGGTATTTTTCTTTTCTCCCTTTGAATCTGGAACACCTTCATGATTACAATTTCCTACTCACTTGACTTACATCATAGTTGACATTGTAAATACTGACACTAGACCTTACATTAGTTTAGATGGGTACTATGCCATACAGTGGAGAAGGCAATGGCATCCCACTCTAGTACTCTTGCCTGGAAAATCCCATGGACGGAGGAGCCTGGTGGGCTGCAGTTCATGGAGTCGCTAAGAGTCGGACACGACTGAACGAGTTCACTTTCCCTTTTCACTCTCATGCCATTGGAGAAGGAAATGGCAACCCACTCCAGTGTTCTTGCCTGGAGAATCCCAGGGATAGCCTGGTGGGCTTCCGTCTATGGGGTCACACAGGGTCGGACATGACTGAAGTGACTTAGCAGCAGCAGCATGCCATACAGGGTTTTCCTGAGGTGACTACACCATAATACCAGTGTTTTAAGTGGCAAGAGAAATGGAATAGCCAACACTTGGCAAGAGGTGAGATAAAAGATCTGTATTAATAGAAGCTTTCTACTTAACTGTAAGCCCTGCCGAAACTAACTTGTAAAATAAATAACAAACATATTGTTACTTAATGTAAAATAAGTAACAAACATACTTGCCTTTAAGGATTGAATGTTATATTAAATGCATGCATCTTGCATGTTTTCTTTGACTTTCCTCCTTTTGTGGTCTAGGCAGCTTTGCAGTATTTGCTAAAGCAAGTTCCCTTGTTTTAGAAAATGAGGAGAGTTTCTAAAGACAGTCAAATGAAATAAAGATTATTAGATAACAGAAAGGATAGTTTCCTTCCGAATAGCTGTGCAGTGATAATATAAATTCTCCTTCTACTTAAAAAGCTTTGATCAATTTCCTGATTTTGTGTGATACCTAGAATATTACCAAGCACATAGATGCTCTCAGAAACTGCTTGTTATATGGTAGATTGACATGGCACTGTGCTAGAGATTGGAATAATCCCCTTTGTCCCTGCCCATAATCTTTACTACTTAGCTTCTGACATTCAAGGGTTTTCATCATCCAACTTATTTGTCTGACCTTTCTCCCATAACTATCTGGCACCAGCCTTCCATTCTAGCCAAACTGAACTTCTCCTTGAAACATATTATATTAATTCCTGGCTCCAGGGTTTTTTTGTTTGTTTGTTTGTTTGTTTCTCTTTCATGGAATACTGTGATCTTTCCCCTCTTCAAACCCTATCCCTTTTACCCACCTCTGCTACAAGGATTTTGCAATTGTTCCAGTACACAGTAGTCTGTCTTTTGTCTGCAATCTTGGAACATTTAGTGCCTGTGTTATTCATTTGATTCTTAATCATATACAGGCAATTTCCAACTGGCAAATGTGTTGTTATGTTCCAGTACCTCATTTGTACACCAGCTGTTGGGTGCATAAAGAATTGCATGCATAGAAACAATATTTTCAAGAGTGGACAGGTTTCTAGGGCAATGCATTAAAGTCTATTTGGTTCACTAATACTTGGATTGAAACAACCATTTATAATAATATTTTATGCAAAAATTAATTTCCGGGTCAAGCAGGATTCTAGGAAGATATCTCCCCTGCCGTAGTTCTAAGAATATCTCCCTTTGGATTCCTCCTCCTTCTCAACTGGACCTCATTTCCTTGGTTACCTGGGGAGATCTTTCATAACTGATGATTGAGTGAGAATACTTCAGCTCTGGGGATGTGCTTGTGTTTGGAAGGGGATGAGTAGAAGAAGGCAAGGCTGTGGAGGTCTCTGTAGTCAGTGTTCCCAATGGGTCTGACGTGGATAGGGACTTCTTGTTTTCGTTTTCCTTTTTTCATGACATAACCTTAGTATAATCTTTTATTTCTTCATGCTTACATTATTGTTGATCCTTCTGTCTACTGCAAAATAATTCATCTTCCTTCTTATAGTCTCACTTTATTCTGCAATGTATTGCAAATCACAAACTAATTCTTCCCCAAACCAACAACTTCATAATCTCCCTCTTCTGCTCTTTGAAGATTCTCCATTGCTCACAGCAGTTGTTTGCAATCTTGGCCAAACATCAGAGATACTCGGAGGACTTTTTTGAAAAATCACAAATATTTGAAACTCACTCCTTACTGTGGTGTTGGAGAAGACTCCTGAAAGTCCCTTGAGCTGCAAGGAGATCCAACCAGTCCATCCTACAGGAGATCAGTCCTGAGTGTTCTTTGGAAGGAATGATGCTAAAGCTGAAACTCCAGTACTTTGGCCACCTCATGTGAAGAGTTGACTCACTGGAAAAGACTCTGATGCTGGGAGGGGTTGAGGGCAGGAGGAGAAGGGGATGACAGAGGATGAGATGGCTGGATGGCATCACCGACTCGATGGATGTGAGTTTGCGTGAACTCCGGGAGTTGGTGATGAACAGGGAGGCCTGGTGTGCTGCGATTCATGGGGCCGCAGAGAGTCAGACACGACTGAGTGATTAAACTGAACTGATGGCCCTACCAAGTTATAATTTTGGATAGGGGCTCTGTATTTTAAAATAAGTCTCTCCAGGTGATTCTGATGCCTAGCCAGGGTAGAGAACCACTGACCTATAGGACACAGTTTAAAACTTTTAGCCCAACAATGAACTGGCTTGAGGGAGCGGTGCTGCAAAAGAATAAGGAAAAATAAAACTCATAAATAAAGTGGGGATCAGGGAGCTGATGCCATTCGCAGGCAAAAGCCCAGATTCTAATCCTTGCATGCTTTTTATTGTTAATGTCTACTTCCTTGTGCTCTAGAGATATCTGTTCTTTACAATCTCAGATTGGGGATAAAGCTATACAATGCACAGTCCTCAATATCAAACCTTCAGGCCTTTGATCACTTTGTTTAGCTCTTTGGCTAATGATGCCCTTTCTCAGCAACTCCCTCAAGGTTCTGGTTATGGGAACAGTCACTAATGGTTTTCTGTCAGTCACATCAGTACTTCAACATTTTGTTTTCAAGATGTCTTTCTATGATGTACTTTTTACTGCCCCCAGCCCTTTGCTTGGGGTTGATGAGAAAGTCATTCTTATTTTTCAAAGAAACACTGTTATTTATAGTATAAGCCTGTACATAGCATATTCCCTACATATCTCCCTTTTTTATTTTTTGAAGCTTATTTTTGGTGATTATTGTTGATCATAGAAGCCAATGCGATAGTCACTAATTGCTATTGTTGTCTGTCGACTTTCTTGGTGATGCACTGCCAGATATGATATTTACCACAGATAACATAGCCAAGATCAAGGTAGCAGAGATCAAAGGCCAAGGTAGCCGAGGTCAAAGGCTGTCCCTGTTCTTTGACCAATTTTTCCCTTTTCAGTGGTCAGTTTCTTCAACTGACCCCAAGTGGACGGTTTGGCTTTTTTGGTCCTGGGAGCCAGTTTGGAGTGGTTACTGATCATCAGTCTTGTTTTCCCCATCACTGGCAGCTCTCTGAGAGGGTCAATGTTGAACCACGTCCTTTTCTTTCCTTTCTTTGACATGTCTTCCTGGTATCCAATCGTGTTGTCCATCATCTGAAATGACAAGAGCATAACCTCATTATTTCCTAAGTCTAAGGCCCTTAGACCAGTTGTTCACAGCATGTTCCCACCATACTGGAGGATTATCTGCAAATCATTTTGCCAGGAGCATAATTCTCACTAAGAATGGTGTTCTGAAAATGTAATATTGCCGCTGGCATTGTATGATCCAATAGTAAATCCAAAAAATTTAAAGTAAATAAAGCTTGGGCTAATTTCTCTTTTGGTGTCATCAATATGCCATACTCCCCCCCACCTTTCTGCTTAAATAACATATTTTTTTAGATTATAACGAGTGTGTTCAATAACAGCCTGGCCTTGAGAATTATATGGAATACCTGTAGAATGAGAAATGCTCAGATAAAATTTTTGCTAAACCATGACTCACATATGCAGGGCCATTATCAGTTTTAACATGTTTTGGTAGGCTCATGTAAGAAAAGACTTGCAAAAAATGTGAGATAACATGAGCAGATGTTTCTCTAGAATGAGCAGAAGTATAAGTCATGCCTGAATAAGTATCCACAGAAACATGAACAATTTCCAAATGTCCGAAAGAAGGGACATGAATAACATCAGTCTGCCAAATATCATTGGGATAAATGCCTCTGGGATTAACCCCTATAGTTGTAGGAACATGGTGGGTAAGGGTACATGTAGGGCAGGCAGAAACAATATTTTGGGCTTCTTGTCTGGATAGTTGAAATTTATTCATCAAGCCATGTGTATTTATATGTGTGAGTTGATGAAATTTAAAAGGAGTGATGCTTTTGAACTGTGGTGTTGGAGAAGATTCTTGAGAGTCCCTTGGACTGCAAGGAGATCCAACCAGTCCATTCTGAAGGAGATCAACCCTGGGATTTCTTTGGAAGGAATGATGCTAAAGCTGAAACTCCAGTACTTTTGCCACCTCATGCAAAGAGTTGACTCGTTGGAAAAGACTCTGATGCTGGGAGGGATTGAGGGCAGGAGGAGAAGGGGACGACAGAGGATGAGATGGCTGGATGGCATCACTGACTCGATGGACGTGAGTCTGAGTGAACTCCGGGAGTTGGTGATGGACAGGGAGACCTGGCGTGCTGCTATTCATGGGGTCGCAAAGAGCCGAACACGACTGAGCGACTGAACTGAACTGAATACACAAGAAAATTTTTCCCTATATTTGCCTTTGTGAAAGACACAGAGATCTATGAAATAAGCTAATCTCAATTACTTATTTTTAAAATGAACTTCAATTTGAACATGGATTTATTTCAATGTACTATGTGTTTACATCTGTGGTGGCCTTCAGGCTCAACATGGTTCTCACTTGCCGAGAAGGCAACCATGTTTATGAGACTATGTACGAAAGCAAAATAACGTACTAATGTATTTTTAATGATTTTCACATTGGAGATTGAAATCAAAAGTGTTATTTGCTAACCTTCAGTTAGCAACAGGTTTAACTAACTAGAGCACCCTATTCCACACACAATCAGATTTTTTCTGCATAGAAATATATGGCCTAAAAGTGGAAAATAGGCAGTATAGAGTAATAAATATATCCCACTTGGGCCTCAGAGAAGTATCAATCTTATTTCTGATTTAGGTTTTCGGGTGGTGTTGAAAAGGATATTTCTTGAAGATTGAGAAAGAAACTTGGGTTCGGGGCAGTCTATATAAGGATGAAACTAGAAATTAAGTCTTGGGAGATCTCTGAGATATCTGACTATAGACTAATAACACCAACTGGAAATCACTTGGGCATAGGGGTATCTTCACAAGGCAGATTACCAAATTCCTGGGCATAGTTAAGGCATTCAATCTCCACTTCACAGAAATAAACCTGATCCTCATTCCACTATGGGCACTTACCCACTTACTCTGTGGGTTAATAGTATGATTTCTTCCCTATATCTTCAATAAAAGCTTTTTGATGCCACTATTTAGCCTGTAAGAACCAAGAGGTGGCCTCAATGCTATACCATAGATCAAATTACTTCCTGCTTTTGGGATCACAGAGAAGAGCTCTATGCAGTTTCTTCAGTTCACTATTCTTCCTGTTACCCATAGGCTTCTCCAACCATCCCTGTCTACTTTTAGTAACCAAGTTTCATGAGTGTTTGTAAGATTGTTAACCTTCTGAGGTTATAGCTTTTTTCTCCTTCGCAGACTAAGCTTTCACTCAATGAGAGATTTTCTAAGCTGATGAAGAAAAACCCAGGATCATTCAGTTTTGAAGACCAAAATGATTTTTCCCTATTGAAAGTTTGCTGTTAACAGATATTGTTGTGAGTTTTATGCAAAAGCACATATATTTTCTTTCAATATTTTACTTTTTGTTGCTTTTCTTAATGTTTTTCCTAAGGTGTAAGCTTTGATGTGTTAAAACTGTTTTACTGTGAAAACTGTTTACTATGTACACCCATGGTGGATTCATGTCAATGTATGGCAAAGCCAATACAATATTGTAAAGTAATTAGCCTCCAATTAAAATGAATAAATTTATATTTTAAAAAAAGGAAAAAAAATTTACTAAAGAAAAAATATTTAACTTTGTTTACATAAAAGAACAGAAAAGTGAGCAATAATGACGGTAATTTAGAATGAGAGATTCTAGGAAAATAGCTATGTTTTCAGAATTACATATCTTTTCGACATTAGAGAAATTCTTTCTTTGGTTTGATTTGTTCTTTGAGCTCTAGAATGCATAGATGAATCCTAAGTAGACTATATTGACAATAGAGTAAGGTAACTGATATCTTCTGTAACTAAATACTCTGTGTCTCAAAGTCAGTAGACTGAATTCTATTATTTAATTATTAGAATGCTAAATTTGTATCTGAGTTTTTACATTTTTTTAGGAATTCATGTTTTTACTTTTGACATGAATTTATAAGAATGTTAAACTCTTCTACTGTCATTGTTTTGTGAATACATTAAGTTAATACAGTTTAAAAAGAAATGTGACTTTTTTTCCTGTCCATTGATACTTGGGGTCCAAAGTAATAATGATCTTGATACAGATTATCAAAGTGTTAATTTGAACTTCATCTGTTCAAAGTGTAATGTGAATCTCAGCCTTCCAGCTAAGCCTGTTGTTAAAGTACACTGAAAAATCCATTTGCAATTATTTGGTAAGCACCATGTTGGTGGTTTTTAGCTTAATTTCATAATGTCTGTCCTTGTATTTAACAGTTGTTTGTGCAGAGAAAAATGGAATACACTATGGAAATATAGAAGTTGAGTTCTAATTCGGCTCATTTAAAGCATCGCCTTCTAAACCAAATTAACAGATGGTAAAGATTCTTTTACTAATGGTATTATGCTGAGAAAACAAAACAAACATCACTTTGATTTACGGTTTGTGGGTCATGGGACTTCCCCTGGTAGCTCAGTGGTAAAGAATCCTCCTGCCAATGCAGGAGACACAGGTTTGATCTCTGGTCTGGGAAGATCCCCTGGAGAAGGAAATGGAAACCCACTCCAGTTCTTGTGTAGAAAATCCGCCTGGTACAGAGGAGCTTGGCATGGCACAGTCCATGGGATCGCAAAAAGTCAGAGACAACTTAGCAACTAAACAGCAACTTTGCTGTAGCAAAGTGTTTGCAAAAGCTGCAAATTCCTAATTTTGAATATAGAGAATGATAATGTATAAGCTTTGTAATTTGCATCAAGTGGAAAGAAGAATGTTTCTTCTAATCACAACAGAAAATACATGTTCATATGAAGAAATTTTAGAAAACACAATGCCGAAACACAAATCTACCTCCATCTTTGTTTACTTGACTCTAAGATTTCTTCTAAACACAGCTTTCCACAGTGTCTGTTCAGTTCAATTGCTAGACATTTAAGATGTTTCTAGTTTGAGTTTTTATAATTAAACTTGTGGTGAACATCCATGTAACTATATCTTCGGCAATATATCCCAGTTGTTTTCCATATGATCATTTTCTAGAATTATAATTGCTAAACAAAATAGTACTTATTATATTTAGAATATTTAGAATGATACAGCATATTTATGTTACTGTATAGAATACGTACAGAATATGAAAAGGCTTGTCTTCTCATACCCTTACCAACAGAGAATATGGATAGATATACACTGTTTTTCATTCTCTTGCTTAATGATAGATAATAATGGGTTAATAGAAGCAGCAATAAGTTAGTGAACCTAGCAATATTTTCCAAGCACCGAGATGGTCTCTTTTCTATATTAAACAGCAGCTTTTTAAACTCACAACTCTCTCTCTCTCTATCTTGAATAACATGAAGTACAGGAACATAAACAACCAGTTTTGATCAGTGCTAAGAGATAAAACACTCTAGCTATTAGTCAGCGCATGAACAAAGAAACAGGTTGACTGAATTTTCCATCTTTGTTCCATTGGCACCAACCATAATATTAATTTAAGTGAGGTTCTCTTACCAGCTGATCATCAGCATCGCCTCAGTTCAGTTCAGTTCAGTTGCTCAGTTGTGTCCGACTCTGCGACCCCATGAATTGCAGCACACCAGGCCTCCTGTCCTCACCAACACCCGGAGTTCACTCAAACTCATGTCCATCGAGTCGGTGATGCCATCCAGCCATCTCATCCTCTGTCATCCCTTCTCCTTCTGCCCCCATCCCTCCCAGCATCAGAGTCTTTTCGCAATGAGTCAACTCTTTCATCATCAGGTGGTCAAAGTATTGGAGTTTCAGCTTCAGCATCAGTCCTTCACAATGAACACCCAGGACTGATCTCCTTTAGAATGGACTGGTTGGATCTCCTTGCAGTCCAAGGGACTGCTCAAGAGTCTTCTCCAACACCACAGTTCAAAAGCATCAATTCTTTGGCGCTGCAGCTTTCTTCACAGTTCAACTCTCACATCCATACATGATCAATGGAAAACTATAGTTTGACTAGATGGATCCTTGTTGCAAAGTAATGTCTCGGCTTTTGAATATGCTATCTAGGTTGGTGATAACTTTTCTTCCAAGGAGTAAGCGTCTTTTAATTTCATGCCTAGAAACTTGCAAATTTTGAAACCTCACCCCAGACCTGCCATATCAGAAACTCTGGATGTGGGCCCCAGCAATTCTGTGATGCATGCTAAAGTTTGAGGTTGTACAGTAATACCACTATTAGTGGTAACTAAAATCCCTACCCAAGAACTGGTTAAATTATACAGCGCTACCCATCTCCCTCTCTCCATCTGTTTTAGTCTTTCTGCTTCTTACTCTCACCCCTCTCCTACATCTCCAACTAATGCTCTATTCAGCATTTAATAGTAGATGTCAAGGACCCTCTGTTTGGCTACATCTGCAGTGATCCATTGATGCAGCCACCGTCACCTGATTCTTAGGTTTCCTAGAAAGCAGAGCCTGGGATGTAGCAACTGATTATGCTCTATTTATTGTTGAGAAGTGTGTGAAAAATGTAGAGCTAGAAGCAGCAGAGCTGGCATTTGAATTCATACTCTTAACCTTTTTTAGTATTCAGTCTTTGCTTCAAAATTGTTGTCTCTTTTGGGATGTTTGGTGGCTCAGACGGTAAAGTATCTGCCTGCAATGCGAGAGAGACTCCGGTTCCATCCCTGTGTTGGGAAGATCCCCTGGAGAAGGGAATAGCTACCCACTTCAGTATTCTTGCCTGGAGAATTCCATGGACAGAGGAGCCTGGTGGGTTACAGTACATGGGGTTGCAAAGAGTCAGACATGACTGAATGGCTAGCACTTGCTTACTTTTCCCTACTCTGCTGACTATGGATTCCATTCTTCAAACTGCAGCTCTATTATGTTCAATGGGCTTAAATGAGGCACAACACTAACAAAGCTGTCTATACATGATTTCACCTCTTTTTGATTTGATCCCTGGCTATGCTCTTATCTGCCTTCCTTCCAGTTTTCTCCACACACTTTTCGGCCAGCACTCGCTTCCTTGTTATGCCTCTAACAGTGTAGGTATGCTCCTCTTCAGAGCATTTGCGCTTGCCTTTCCATCAGCCTAAAAGACTCTTCCTCCTTAGACATTTGCATGGCTTCCTCCTCTGGTCATTAGGTTTCTGTTCAAATGTCACTTCTACCACCCTCAGAAGGACTTCCATGACTACTTATCTAAGAGCATTGAAAATCACTCTGTCTCACTATTTATTTCTTTCTTTTTCTTCACACAATTTATCATTTATCTAACATTTAATTTAGATCTCCATTTGTTAATTCTTGCCCTACACTTAAACGGAAACAGGGTTTGGTGGCAAGAGGCTGGGTATGCATAAGCCCTCTGGAGGAGGTCGCCATTAACCCCACCATAGAGGCCTCAAGAACTTACACGGGACTGGGGGAAACAGACTTTGGAGGCACAAAAGCAGAAACTTGTGTATACCAGGACACAGGAGAAAGGAACAGTGATCCACAAGAGACTGATCCAGACTTGCCCTTAAGTGTCAGGAATCTCTGGCAGAGGCAGTGGGGCAGAAGTGGCCTGCTGCAGGGTTGTATCACTGAGTGTAGCAGTGTGTGGCAAGGAATCTTATGAAGGAAAGTCCTATTACCTTCATTACCTCCACCATAGTTTTGGCCTCAGGTCAAATAACAGGGAGAGAAGCAGTCCCACCCTTCAACAGTAAAATTAGAAGTAAAGGTTTAATTTAATTAGACAAAATTTATTGAGCATGCCCGCCACCCATCAGAACAAGACCCAGTTTCCCCCCTTGATCAGTCTCTCGCCATCAGGAAGTTTCCATAAAGCCTTCTAACCTAGAGGGCAGATAGACTGAAAACCACAGTACAGAAAAACTAACAAAATCTGATTACATGGAAGCAAAACCTTGTCTAACTCAAAGAAACTATGAGCTATGCCCTGTAGGGCACCCAAGAAGGATGGGTCATGGTGGAGAGTTCTGACAAATGTGGTCCACTGGAGAGGGAATGGCAAACCATTTCAAATATTCTTGCCTTGAAAGAATGCCATGAAAAGTATGAAAAGGAAAAAAAAAAAAAAGATAAGACAGTGAAAGATGAACTCCCCAAGGTTTGTAGGTGCCCAGTATGTTACTGAGAGATCAGTGGAGAACTAACTCCAAAAAGAATGAAGAGACAAAGCCAAGAAAAAACAACACCCACGATGGTGGATGTGACTGGTGATGGAAGTAAAGTCCGTGCTATAAGAGCATATTGCATAGGAACCTGGAATGTTAGGTCCACGATTCAAGGCTAAATTGGAAGTGGTCAAACAGGAGATGGCAAGAGTGAATGTCAACATTTTAGGAATCAATGAACTAAAATGGACTGAAATGGATGAATTTAACTCAGATGACGACATTTATCTCCTACTGGTGGGCAAGAATCCCTTAGAAGAAATGGATTAACCATCATAGTCAACAATAAGAGACCCAAATGAAGTAGCTTAGATGCAACCTCAAAAAATGAGAGAATGATCTCTGTTCGTTTCCAAGGCAAACCATTCAGTATCACAGCAATCCAAGTCTACACCCCGACCAGTAATGCTGAAGAAGTTGAAGGTGGAATGGTTCTATGAAGGACTACAAGACCATCTAGAACTAATACCCCCAAAAGTTGTGCTTTTCATTATAGGGGACTGGAATGCAAAAGCAGGAAGTCGAAATAAATTTGGCCTTGGAGTACAGGATGAAGTAGGGCAAAGGCTAAATAGAGTTTTGCCAAGAGAACAACACTGGTGATAGCAAACACCCTCTTCCAATAACACAAGAGAAGATTCTATCACGATGGACATCACCAGGTGGTGGCAATACCCAAATATCATATTGATTATATTCTTGCAGCCAAAGATGGAGAAATTCTATAGCAGTCAACAAAACAAGACCAGGAGCTGACTGTGGCTCAGATCATGAACTCCTTATTGTCAAATTCAAGACTTAAATTGAAGAAAGTAGGGAAACCACTAGACCATTCAGGTATGACCTAAATCAAATCCTTCTACAATTATACAGTGTAAGTGACAAATAGATTCAAGGGATAGATGCTGTTAGACAGAGTGGCCCAAAGATTTATGGACAGAGCGCTTCGTGACATTGTACAAGAGGCAGGGATCAAGATCATCCCAAGAAAAAGAAATGCAAAAAACAAAAATGGCTGTCTGAGGAGACCTTACAAAGAGCTATGAAAAGAATAGAAGCGAAAGGCAAGGAGAAAAGGAAAATATACCCTTTGGAACCAGAGTTCCAAAGAATTGCCAAGGAGAGATATACAAAAGCCTTCCTCAGTGATCAATGCAAAGAAATAGAGGAACAATAGAATAGGAAAGACTGGAGGTCTCTTCAAAAAAAAATTAGAGATACCAAGGGAATATTTCATAAAAAGATGGGCACAATAAAGGACAGAAATGATATGGAACTTAACAGAAGCAGAAGATATTAAGAAGAGGTGACAAGAATACACAGAAGAATCTATAACAAAAAAAAAAAAAAAGATCTTCACAACCCAGATAATCGGCAATGGTGTGATCACTCACACCTAGAGCCAGACATCCTGGATTGTGAAGTCAAGGTGGGCTTTAGGAAGCATCACTAGGAACAAAGCTAGTGGAGGTGATGGAATTCCAATTGAGCTATTTTCAAATCCTAAAAAATGATGCTGTGAAAGTGCTGCAGTGCATATATGCCAGCAAATTTGGAAAACTCAG